>NW_027397094.1:15829832-15905010 GCF_003265705.2 Callorhinus ursinus
TTGGGATTTCATCAAGATAAAAAGCTTTTGCACAGCAAAAGAAACAGTCCACAAAACCAAAAGACAACCGACAGAATGGGAGAAAATATTTGCAAATGACATATCAGATAGAGGTCCAGTATCCAAAATCTATAAAGAACTTATCAAACTCAACACCCAAAGAACAAATAATCCAATCAAGAAATGGGCAGACGACATGAACAGACATTTCTCCAAAGAAGACATCCAAATGGCCAACAGGCACATGAAAAAGTGCTCAACATCGCTTGGCATCAGGGAAATCCAAATCAAAACCTCAATGAGATACCACCTCACACCTGTCAGAATGGCTAAAATTAACAAGTCAGGGAACGACAGATGTTGGCGGGGATGTGGAGAAAGGGGAACCCTCCTACACTGTTGGTGGGAATGCAAGCTGGTGCAACCACTCTGGAAAACAGTATGGAGGTTCCTCAAACAGTTGAAATTAGAGCTACCGTTCGATCCAGCAATTGCACTACTGAGTATTTACCACAAAGATACAAATGTAGGGACCCGAAGAGGTACGTGTACCCAATGTTTATAGCAGCAATGTCCACAATAGCCAAACTGTGGAAAGAGCCAAGATGCCCATCGACAGATGAATGGATAAAGAAGATGTGGTATATATACACAATGGAATATTATGCAGCCAGCAAAAGGAATGAGATCTTGCCATTTGCAACGACGTGGATGGAACTGGAGGGTGTTATGCTGAGTGAAATAAGTCAATTAGAGAAAGACATGTATCACATGACCTCACTGATATGAGGAATTCTTAATCTCAGGAAACAAACTGAGGGTTACTGGAGTGGTTGGGGGTGGGAGGGATGGGGTGGCTGGGTGATAGACATTGGGGAGGGTATGTGCTATGGTGAGCGCTGTGAATTGTGCAAGACTGTTGAATCACAGATCTGTACTTCTGAAACAAAAAACGCAACATATTTTAAGAAAAAAGAAAAAGAAGAAGATAACAGGAGAGGAAGAAAAGGGGAGTATGTCAGAGGGGGAGACGAACCATGAGAGATGATGGACTCTGAAAAACAAACTGAGGGTTCTAGAGGGGAGGGGGTAGGGGGATGGGTTAGCCTGGTGATGGGTATTGAGGAGGGCACGTTTTGCATGGAGCACTGGGTGTTATGCACAAACAATGAATCATGGAACACTGCACCAAAAACTAATGATGTAATATATGGTGATTAACATAACAATAAAAAAATTTAAAAAAAAAACACTACCAATTTACCCAGCAATATCCTTTTCAGCGTAAACAAGGAAGGTAAAAGAATGTTAAGGTAAAAGAATGTTAAGGTCTAACAAGGTTCTAGTGCATTATATCCTTTGTTTGCATCATAAAAGGATAGCAATACTTGTCATGAAAATAGCACAGGAAATGAGCAACACCCAGGCTGACTCGTTATCAGATTGAATGAAGCAGTGACTACGAAGAGCTTCAGCCCCACCATCTTCCATCAACGACCGCATCATGAAATCAGTACAATACCATCTCAAATTTGACAATGGAAGCCAAAGGGACCCCATCAGTCTAGCATTAATCACAAATTTTGTCTAACATTGGCCATTTTCTTGGAACTTTCCAGTGACATAGTAATTCTAGTAACATAAGGCTTGGCCTCACTTTACAAAAATAAGTCATCAACTTTCAAAGATCATTATTCAAGGATGAATTTCGATACAAGTAACTCCCATTAGTAAAATCCTCCAAAAGGAAGATGTGAAAGGCAAAGGAGAAATTGCAGAATTCTGAGAAATTTTCAAACATCTAAAGTATTATTCTTCTATTGGAGTGAATGAAAGAATTCCTGTTTATTGGAGTCGTTAAACCATGCATGGAGATGGAGTAGTAACAGAGCTAACAAAGACCCAGGGAAGTCAACAACACAGAAAAATGGACTTGCAACTTGTTTGTCTTGATATGTGGGGTGGACTAGTATTGTCTAGGACCTCAGAAGATGGTGGAATCCATGATATGAAGTGCTACACAAATCAACTTGTACACCAGAAGGCAAGAGGGAAACACCAGGCATGAGTCCCTACTGATACCAGAGTGATCTTGTCACACTGGAAATTCACTAAGCAGAAAACATGCCAAGGTAATGATATCAATGACATTTCACTGAACCCATCCTGTGTGTCAAGTACTGTTCTAAACACCTTGTTCTAAATGCTAAACAATGACCGTGTCCACAAAGCAGCTCTATTATTCTCATTTTATCTGGATGACACAGAAGGGCAGCAAGGACCAAAGTCACACAGTCAGTGAGGGATCATCCTAGAGGCCATTGTTTTGGAACCCATGACTCCCATTTTAAATAACACAGGGGCTCAGAAAATGCACATTAAATAAATGCATGTGAAATTTTAGCCACCAACAAGATGAAGCTGGTGTTCAGAGAGAGAGTAAATTAAGGAGAGACCAAAGACTTCTGTAAAAAGTCAGAGTTGCAAAGAGCGTGGACAATTGCCAAGAACAGCCATTAACAAATGGAAACCTGATTGTATGTAAATTGTAGGGAAGAATGCTAACATATTTGCCTAAAATAAATTACCATTGTGTAGTGTGTGTGTGTGTGTGTGTGTGTGTGTGCGTGCGTGTAAAAGGTATAGTCCAGGTGGTTTCATAGTAGGTTGCATGAGAAAATGATTGATTAATTCTCTGAGGCTCATACTCATGTTGGTTCACTCCTAATAATAAGACATCGTGTGGTTTTACAAACAGATTTTTATCTGCATATATATATTTGTTTGTTTACAGCATTTTCTGTTACCACTATGCGTGGTGGTGTCATTTTAATAGAATCTCAAGCGGGGTTCCTGAGTTAAGCTGGAGACAATCCTTCCTGGGCTTTAGACTGGTCATTGTCAATTCCCTGGGGTTGGAACCAAATGAACACACCATCACTAAATTAACCATGGCTTCACTTGCCATTGGCAGGTCATGATTCAGCATGGTGTTGGTAATTTCTCTCTCTCCTTTCCTCTGATGCTGATAAGAGATTTGCAGAGAAAAGAAAAATGGCCAGATACAGATCTGACAGAACTAATTAAACGGCACCAAGAGCAGGCTTCTTTTTAGGGATGTGCCTGACTCTCATTCTTATATCCATCTCGCGTTTCGTAACACGTACCGTGTGCCCCGTTGTGCATTGGGCCCTGCAGCTGCAGACATGAATCAGACGCTGCCCTTAGCCTGAAAAACACCAGGTTTGGCGACAGAAGACGGTCACATAAATGCATGATGAATAAAAGCAACGAGCTGAGTTCAGTGATTGAAACTTAAAGCTGCAGTCCATTCTGGGAGCGTCGCAGAAGAGATTCCGCCCAGCTCGAGGGGGTTAAAAATGGACTTCCTGAGGAAGTGAATGGAGTAGCACTCTTGAAGGATTTTCCACGCTGGCTGAAGACGGAGGAGGCATGGGTAATCCGAAACAGCAGTTGCACATAAAATAAGATTTGTATTTTCAAATATCGGGCATTTAATGTCCTATTATTTTACCCTCTCAATAATTTCAGAATCATTTTTCCCCCTCAACTTACATTAAGATTAGTCGATGCGGGGCAGGATCCCACACCAAAGGAAGGCAGGGTGCCTGCAGGACATCCACCAGGGTCACAGCCACAACTGGAACTGGACGTCCAGATGTTCTCCTTTGGGGGATCTGCGTAAGAATGCTGTGTTACAATAACCTCACGCTGGCAGAGGCACCCGGAGGTCAGAGGGTGGAAAGGCTTTTTCAGAACTGGAGCATCATCATGACTCCACTGCCCACAAAGAAAGTAAAACTAATTATTCTGAACCACGTTTATGCTTCGCTTGTGCTGTTTTGCCCCGAGTGCTGGTGTGCGGCAATGGCTGTCCCACGAGGTGCCTCGTGGCTGCCTCAGGGAGCCCCGCCCTACTGTCCTTGAACCCAGAGCGCATCTCAGGGACTTGTCGTTCTTGATACTCATGTCTGTAGAAGCCACACCTGCTTGGATGGGAAGAGATGGTGGGCAGGTGGGAAGGAAGGATTTTAGAAATGAGTAGGTAAGCCCCACTGGGCTTAAAAATGTTTCATCTATAGTAAGTGATTCCAGTCCATAAATGATAAAGCCCGAGTTCCAATTTCACCTGCTGTGCTTGTCATGTGTTAATTGGGTATCATCTGATACAGTAATTCTCACTTTCCTAATCCAGACCTGCTCCTACATGCAATCTCCCGGTGCCCTTGAAGCACACAGCCTAATAAATCAGCACAATTCAGTGGCAAGAAGAGAAACCAAATATGCATGGTATGGAAAGCAGGTCAGAAAAAAAGCTAATGCTATCAGTCCTGAGCAGCCTCACACCACAGCCCCAACGCACGTGTCCTCGCCAGCCAAATGTTTCCAGCGAATGGAAAGGCAAGCTCCCTCTCCCCAGCTCTCCCTGAAGACAGCAGCAGGCTCAGGTTTGCCTTCTTGCTTTCCAGCACATGTAACTGAAACACTTGAGGGGCGCCTGGGTGGCTCAGTCGGTTGAGCATCGGACTCTTGCTTTGGGCTTAGGTCCTGGTCTCAGCTCAGGTCATGGTCTCAGGGTTGTGAGATCAAGCCCAGCATCAGCTGCCTGCTCAGTGCTCTGCCCCGCCCCCCTGCTCACACGCATGTGCATCTGCTCTCTCATTCTCTCTCAAATAAATAAAAAGATCTTTTTAAAAAAATAACTGAAAGAGTTGTGACCTGAAGATCCATTTACAATATTTTAAAAATTGCTTAAAATGTCTATTTATTTACATTGGCTAAGTAGTATACATTTGAGAATATATACTTTTATTCTTTACTTCTTTCTCCTTACTCCCCTCAAACATGCACACACCACACACACAGACCCACACACATGATTTACTTCTCTTCTTTTTAACAGAACAAGGAATGGAATGTGGGGCTTGGTTTTTAAAATGGAATACTATTTTCTTAAACAATATGTGTTTAAAAAAAAAAAAAAAGCCCAAATCCTCATTTGATCTTCTTAAGCTAAGGAAAGTGAGCTCACGAGGTGTTAGCATGATGCATCCATGCGGGTTCATTATCTCATTTACAATAACTCCCTAAATCCCTTTTGAGGATAAGGAGACTGAGGTTGAGGGGAGTTCATTCAAGGGGTAAATAAAAAATTCAGACCCAGTTCAGTTTTATGGCAAAGTCTATGTATTCTCAAATACATAATCCTGCTGCCCAATTGTCATGAAACGTAACTGACGAATTTCACTGAAGGCATTGTATATTTCACAGAAGGAAAGAATTTACTTTTCCCTTAACTGTTAAAGGTTTGAAACTGGCATCTCTCTATTGGACACGAGAGCACCCGAGGTCTGACCTGAGTTACTGCCCTTGGAAGAGAGATCCTGGAGCGCGGCAGGACAACTCTGAATGTCCTCCAGGGCAGGAAGGGCAACCATCTGAAGCTAATCAGATCCCCAACTACATGGGGTCTCCATGTTGGATGTGCCCCTCTGAGCTGTCTTGGGAAGTAACTAAGCAGGCAGCCAGTTATAGCCTGCTCCTTGCACCCAGCAGATTTTGGCATCACCAACTGCTCTGCTTCTCAGTCCTACAGGATATCAACCCATGCTAACCACCTCCAGCAGAGGGAATATCTGCCCAACACCCTTCCCTTTGGAGGTGCTAATCATCCCCAACCCAGCCCCTTGCCAGCACAGCCTGGCACCCACTGTCTTCTTGGCAGAGTCTTTCCCGGATAGAGGAGACATTCATACGAACCAGCTGGCTCCTCGCTCCAGAGTTTTCAAACGTGCATGAACTGAGGAGGACCTTCCCTCTCCAGTGCCAGTGCTGACAAATGGCTGGGAGCTGCCTACAACCACAGTTCAGTCAGAGTGTGAGCCGAAGCTGACACAGCTTCACAGAGAAGACCGAGCCCCTGGGCTCAGCATCCCACTGCCCTCCCAGCCCCACCCTCCTGTGGTGACTTGAGCCAATACGGTGCCTCTTCTGACTCTTGAGGCTCATACCTCTGCTCTGACCGTTTCCTCTGCCTAGAATACCCTCCTCAAAAGTTTTCTGCCTTCCTACCCACCAAGATCCTGTCTGGGCTACAAGACCCCACTTTCTTGCCCTGCGCCCCCTCTTCCCATGGTGCTCTCACTTCTTCCGGGCTTCTGCAGACCTTCCAGACCTTCCTGTAGCCATCAAGTTCATGTAGGACATGGCTGACCCTCCCTGCTCAAGTTCTATCATCTTTGAACACTTTGTGCCTAGCCCAGTCCTGGGCTCAGGGAAGGTGCCCAGTATGTTTTTCAATACCAGCTACAGGCCAGCCCCTGGGGAAGCCACAATGAGGACCACACAGTCTCTGTTCTCAGGGGACTGACAACCTGATAAGGAGACGGAAATCAGAACAGATGATCAGGGTGCCAAGTGCCTGAGGTCATCAAAGAATGACTCGCTGGAGGGTGCAGGAGAGACGCAAATGTGACCGAGGCTAAGGGGAGAGGCAGGGCCATGTGGGCTCCTGGAACAAAGGACCTGTGACCTGAGAGAGAAATGAACCTATGAACACGCTTCAGTTTCTATTACAAACAAAACAAAGCACACGGAAGACGAGAGGGGCTGGTATGGTGCGGAATGAAATAAAGACAGAAGGTTGCAAAACTCCCATCTTTAAACACCAAGTCCTCAACCACGCTTCCCGCAACACAGAGGCGTCAACCTCCTGCTCATCGGTGCTCCTCAGGCTACTTGGTGGGCTCTTGAACAGTGCCAATCCCCGATGACCCTGGGCTATGTGGGGACGACACAGACTAGCCGAAGCTCTTGCGGGCTGTGACAATGTCTGAAAGTGAACTGGCTTTTGTTTTTTTCTACATAAAAGCCAGCTAGCAGTCACCGTTGCCAAGTGATCCCTCTGCTTGGGGTGAACAACGTGGGGTCTGATTCTATTCAAGGCCCCAAACGAAGGGCATGCCTTTCCCAAGCAGTAGACCAGACCTCCCTCCAAGACAGGAGAACAGCACACTCAGCCCGGAGGATCTCAGCATCCCCAGCCTCTCCCCACGGGGCACCGAAAGGGACAAGTAGATGCAGGCGTAGCAATAAGACACCCCAAGAAGACAAAATACCTGTGAATTGAAAATCTAAGATCCTACCTGTAGTTTTCTTGTTGATGTATTTTCTCAACCCTTATACAGAAGTGTGGGGACAGGCCAGATGGGTCACACTGAGGCACCTAGTCAGATGGGAACGATTTTCCATTTGGGAACAATTTCACAAGAGTATGAGGTTAGCCGGCTATGAGGTTCCTTCCTCCTAGTGACAATCCCCCAACACACACACACACACACACACACACACACACACACACACACACACGTGCACACACGCACACAGTGCTCACACCCAGGCACTTGCTGTCACCCCCATGTGGCCCCACGACTAGGCCACACATGACCGGGCACCTGCTGCTTGTGGACCAAGTCCTCAGAGAGGCCAAATGCAAACCAGTGTGCCTCCTTCTCCTTCCACACACGGCCCACGCAGGCACGGGCCATCGAGCCAGCATGTTGAAAAAGCTAACAGAGAAAAAATATGAATAGCTTGCACACCTGCTTAATCGGGACAAACCCATGCCAGGTGGGAAAGACCACACAATATAAAACCTGAATGATTCAAGCCTCAGCACAAAGGGGTGGACAGAGGTTGGACACGCAAGCTAGGGTGTCCGTAGCCTTGTACGTGCAGCACTTACGGTGAGGGATGACAGAGATGGCAAAGAAGGGGGGCGGCCCTTGGGCGGGGGCGGGGGGGGCCGTGGCCATCTGCCCTGCAGAAGGTCCCTGCACAGAATCTGAGGGATCCAAGGATTCTAAATCCATACCTCGTCTCTAACCATTAAGAAGTGGCATTTGCCGGGGCGCCTGGGTGGCTCAGTCAGTTAAGCGACTGCCTTCGGCTCAGGTCATGATCCTGGAGTCCCCGGATCGAGTCCCGCATCGGGCTCCCTGCTCAGCGGGGAGTCTGCTTCTCCCTCTGACCCTGCCCCCTCTCATGTGCTCTCTCTCTCTTTCTCATTCTCGCTCTCTCAAATAAACAAAATAAATAAAATCTTTAAAAAAAAAAGAAGTTATGTTTGCCAAGGGTATTACTCATGTTTTTAGTTTGTATATATATATTTTAGTTTGTGACTATTTAATTTATTAAATAACTTTTTAATTGAAATATAGTTGACATACAACGTCCTAGATATAAGTTTCAGGCACACAACACAGTGATTCAACAATTCTGTACATCATGACCCTTGCTGATCCTAGAAGGACTGCCCCTTCCCGGGCTCGCCAATTCCTAGAGACAGTCAACACCTTGCCTGAGAGTAAGACTTTGGTATGAAAACTAACCAATCCAGAGCCCACCTCCTTCATCCAGCTCATTCTGGCCATGATCCTCCTGCCCTTATCACCCAGGGCCAGGTACCAGACAACTAGGGGTAGCCCTATGCCCAAGGGCCCTGAAATTATTCAAATCAGCCTGCATGCCCTGCCGCACCTGTTCCTGCCCCCTCACAATAAAGGCTCTTGCCCACGTTTTCTCCTTGATCCCTCTGCCTCCTGACTGAGCCCAGCGCTTCCCCATGTGGCCCCCATGATGTGGCATGTCCCTCCCCTTGGGACCTGTGAGCTACAAAGTCTCTTTTCAAGGGCAGTCATCTCCTGATCTGTTGGCCTTGCCATACCTGAATAATAATAAAACCTATACTTGAACACCCCAACTTAGGACAATAGAACATGCTACATTCAGCCATTGACCGGATGGATTTATGACTCTCAGTATATGTGCCTCGTGCTGTATCTCTGCCCCAGCCCTACAGGTATTAGTGATGCACCCGCTCTCACCCACACATGCCATTAATTCTATAATGGACAAGGGAAAAGAAAGAGACAAGCCTTATCAGCAATGAACACGACATTATGAAAGAGCTGAATTTCAGCCTTATCAAAACAGCCTCCAGGGAACAGAATCCTTGCTCTTGCACAGCCCGGACAACAATGTGTGGTAGGAGTCTCCCGGGCGGCCCCTTGCCAGGAGAGGCATCGGGGACGAGGCCAGGTTGGGCGCTCATCACGAGGGTGGTAGGGCCAAGAGTGCCCAGCCCGGCTGTGCTTCTGAGGGTCTGACATGGTGCCCTGAACAGAGGTTTGGCACATCTGGCCGTTGTATTTTCTATTTCCCCTTAGCAGAGAAGGCTGGCTGCGGAATTCTGTGGAAACTATTAGTATTGTCTTCGCCAGGGCTACTCAGCTGGGGCCCCCAGCAGGCAAGCAGCCTGAGATTCCCCACCTTTCTACGATGGCCCTTCTCATGACAGAAAGGCCACAAAACCTTGCTTAACACCCTGTGCTGGCTTCCCTTTGCCCTGGGAACCAAATCTAAACCTCTCCACGAACGCTGCAGGTCGGCATGGTCAGTCCCCTGTCTCCCCACCCACACCTCACCCCCCGGCCCCCGGGGCCTGGCCTCACCCTCTTCACACCAGGCTCTTGCCCCTCCCTGCTCCTTGGGCGGAGCTGCTTTTCTTGTCCTTCAGCTTCAGCTTCAATGTTAACTCCTTAGAGGGTGCTTCCCACCCCAATTATTTTCTCTCTGATCCTTGATTGTTGCCTTCACAGGCCTTACAACATCTAGTACTTATTTTATTTATGGGTTCATATCCCTGGTGATGGTGGTGGTGGTTTTTTCTGTTTTTATTTTTCTGTCCCTCCCATTAGATTTCAAGTTTCAGGAGAACAGCTCCCCCACGGTGCGTTCCCCTATGCGTCTGTCAGATTATCTGTTAGCTCTGTTACAACGTGTGTCTGATTTCGCATTCCTGGCGTTGCTGCTGAGTCTCACTACTGCTTCATAAAGCAGAGAATGGCACATGGGGAAACATCCTGACCATGAGCACGGGCGGTGGGCATCCTGGCATCCCTGGGGAAAATGAGGGCCAGCTGTGGGCTATGCGTTAGGAGGCATAAGGGGTCACTGGTGCCTTAGAGGCTCAACTCCAGTGGGAACACTCAGCACTACCCAGCTGCAAGGCATCTCCAACTCACACCCTAAGGGTACAGAGCAGCTTGATATAGGAATACATGTGAGAGCAGAAGGTTTTGTGCCAACTCTGAACATGAGAATGGGGACTCGGGACTGTGGGTGACCTGTTCTCATGGGTGCCTAGGTGAGCAGGGCGTGTAAGTCAGGGGTCTGCACCCACTGCTAAGGCCAGCATCTTAATCTCCCACCTGCTGTCTGCAGTGGGCATGGCAGAGGCAGGGGAACATGTTGGCTGGAAAGCAGACGAAAGAATGTTGAAACTCCCCACTGTGACTCACAGCGCAAGCTGGCCCCTCATTGCAATTGGGAACGTAATGCACCAAATGTTGAGGCTAAATCTCATTTTCTGTCTTTGACTCTGGAAATTGTATTTGGGGTAATGCTAATGTGAAAACTGAGTGTATTAAAACAAAGTATAATAATAACATGGGGCATCCTAACAGCTTACAACAAACATCTTCCTTCATTCCTTCCTCCCTCCCTCCCTCCCTCCCTCCCTCCCTCTCTCTTTCCCTCCCTCCCTCCCTCTTTCCCCCTCAAACACACCCTAAAGAGCACAAGATCCATGAGAATTTAAAAATAGCCTAACATGGATTTCAAGTAGAGTAAACTAAATGAGTCCAATTTTCTATGCCTTTCATTTTAAATTATGCGCTAAATGTCTAGAAGCATGAGATGTAAGTGAGGAGGATGGGACATTTAAAATCTAATTTTCAAAAATTGGGTCCTAAAGCAGAACAGTGAAAATGCATTTACACATATAATTGTGCCTGCAAATCAATACTGGCAGAACAAGTGCCCTTTTGGCTGGTGAGATCGCCTGGCCTGGGCACACCAAGTCCCAGGAAGCCAATTCACCAGTTTGGTGGGTACGCACGGAGCCCCTGCGAGGTACCAGCTGGTGTGCACTAGGTGCTGAAGTAGATTGCATGCTCCAGCCCAGGGCCTCAAGAACCTCAAGAACTAGTGAGGGAATGGCAGGGCTAAAGAGGTCTTTACCACACACCGGGGGAGAGGAGAGAGGCCAAGACAGAAGAACTCGTGAGCACAGGCGCTTCCCACAGTGGAGATGGGTGGAGGTCGGGGAGGTGTCATGGGAGAGGAGAACAGCTAAGCTGAAACCCAAGCGCTGTGCAAGGAACAGGACAGGCAGCAGGGCAGAGTGACCAGGGGCAAGGACCCACTGCGCTGGCTTGGAAGTAAAAGGAGAAAGGGCTCATTGGGGAAACTGAATGTTCAGGCTGGCTGAAGATTCATGAGTGAGGAAGGAGGGAGGGGGTGAGGGGTGTGGCAAGAAAGGAGGGTGGAGAGAGGAAGCAGAGACTTGTCAGGAAGGGCCTCATAAGTCCCTGTGGGAATATGGGTTTCATCCTACAAAGGGGAGCCATGAAGGGTTCTACAGAGGAGCATGACTTGGCAGCTTCCTTGTCCATGAAAACACTCACTTTCTCTTTCTCTGTCTCTGTCTCTCGAATAAGTAAATAAATCTTTTTCTTAAGATTTATTTAACTGACAGAGAGACAGTGAGAGAGGGAACACAAGCAGGGGGAGTGGGAGGGGGAGCCCGATGTGGGGCTCGATCCCAGGACCCCGGGATCATGACCTGAGCTGAAGGCAGATGCTTAACGACTGAGCCACCCAGGTGCCCATAAATAAATATTCAAAAAAAAAAAAGACAATGTGTGTATCAAGGAGGGCTGCCATCTTAAACAGGGTGATTAGGGGAGCCCTCCCTGAGACAGTTCAACAAGGCAATGGAGGTGAGACCACACAAGCAGTAAAACAGAAAGAATCCAGCCTAATGCCAGGTCTTTGGGGTGGTGGATTGGCAATGGAGAACCCCAGACAAAGAAAAGAAAGATTTGCGAGGGAAGAAAATTAGCTCACTCTCTAACAGGTAGGATTAGACATGTCTTTGAGATATCCAAGTAGAGTTGCCCAACTGAAGGTGGTCGTGAGAGGAAGGAATTCAGCAAGGTGGAGAACAGGGATCCGCTGTCCTTTGCATGGTGCTAAAGCTCTGAGAGTAGATAAGACCATTCAGGATGGATGTACTCCTTTCACACAGCTGCTGCAACAAATCGCTACAAAGTTAGCAGCTGAAAGCAACACAAAATGTATTATCTCACAGTTCTGTAGCCAGAAAGTCTAGCACAGCATGGCTCAGCTGGTTCCCGGCTCAGGGCCTCACAGGATGAAATCAAGGTTGTTGGTAGAATCCAGCTCCCTGGGACCCAGGTCCCCACTTCCTTGCTGGCTGTCAGCCAGGAGTGGTTCTCAGCTCCTAGAGGTTGCCCACATTCCCCAGCTGCTGGCCCCCTCCCTCCCTCCCTCCCTCCCCAAAGCCAGCAGTCACTCTGCTTTTCAAAGCTCTTGTGATTAGCTTGGGGCCTCCTTTTTAATCCAGGATGCTCTCCCCATCTCAAGATCTTGAACCGTAGTCACATCTGCAAAGTCCCGTTGGCCGGGAACATCCCATATTCACCGGTTCGGGGGATTAGGGCGTGAACACCTTGAAGGTCATTACTCTATCTAACACACTGGCCGTGTAGCACAAGAAGAAAAGGTGGCTGGGGACAGAATTCCAAGGAACAAAACCTTAGAAAGATGAGCAGAAAAGGAGGAGCCTGCAAAGGTTAACAGTGGGAGAAGGAGCAGGACTCCAGAAGGGTAGAAGCTTTGGAAGCAAATGGAAAGTACACTGTTTCCAAAGTGGTCAGCAGGAGTAGACACTGCCAAAAGGGCTGGAAAAGATCAGTGGGTCTGGCAAAGAAAGGGTTACTAGTGACCTACAGCTGCCGTCACAGGCACACACTCAGACTCGCCAACCACAGCCTGGACATCCCAGGACCAGCCGGCGGAGCTGCGTGGAGGGGACAAGGTTTCCACGTTGTCCCACTGGCTGGGTGCCAGGACCTCATCGGTCAAATAGACATGAGCCTGGTTCTGAAACAACCAGCCTGACTGACTTTCATCCCACGTGCCCATTCTCCCTCCCGTGGAACAAAATGAGAGCTCCACGTGTGGAGGAGGCAGAGAACGGAGCCCCTTCCCGCACATCTGCGGAGACCGGTCCCCCTGATATGTAGAGGCACTAAATGCAGACAGAAAATCTATTCTCCAATCCCCATAGTTTCCTGGTATTTGTTTTAAGTATTTAAAATGCATTAGGCTTGACACCAAAGTGGTTAATAAGTTAATGTCCTAGATATTTAGGAGGAGGTAGGTATAAAATTATTGGCTTAAAATGATCCCAGTGAAACCATTTCTTCTGACAAGATCATAAAATGCACTTTCCCAGCGAGTCATATGTAACTGGCTCACGTCTATAATAAAATGGGGATTCAGGTTTCAGGGGGAGGCGGAACCTGCTAGGCGGTGGATTAAAGGGTAATTTTCATCTCATGGGCCGTGCAGTTGAGGGGTCATGGTATCTTCTTCCCAATACTCTTCCTGTCATCCGCCTCAGAGACAAGTGAGCAGTCTCTCCTTATCACAGGCCATGTTATGAATATGTGAGTTGGACGGTGACCCCTCTGATCAAAATGGAAAAGAAAAAAAATGGGAAGGCTAAGCTTTATTTTTGATTTTACAGATAACCTCAGGAAGTCCCTGTCACCATCTCAGAATCCCATTAGGCTTTTAACAGAGAGTTAGTTCTAAGGGATTGTGAAAATGGATTCGTTTTGTTTAAATATCAGAAGATAACGTGGGTGGAACTCCTGTTTGGCCTGTTCTCTGCGACAGGTGTGGAGATCCAGAGCCATAAAGGCGAGTGGCCTCGGTCCCCGGTCCCAACACAGCTGCCGAATGTTTTGAGACAAGACTGACCCCACAGAGTCTCATTTGGCCCCGTGGGGCCCAGAAACGTGTTGCTGGACTCCTGGACAGAGCGAGGAGCTCGCCCCTTGGCGGCGTCCGCACCTCCACGCCCTCTCAGCTTGGGGGCCTGGGGAGGTAGACAACAGCCTAAGGCTCTTGCTCCAGGGCTGGAACAGCCGGAGCCGGGGCTGGTGGGGCCGAACTCCGGGAGAACACAGGCAGGGAGGGGGAAAGCAGCTAGTCTGTGTGGAGGGAGTGCAGTGGAGAGGGGCTGGGCAGGGAGCCCAAGATGATACTCATAGCTTCCAGACACGCAACGAGGGGTGCTCTCTGTGACTGTTTACACAATCCCGGAAGATGATACTTCATTATGAATTCTATTATTATTATTATATATTATTCCATTAAGTGTTGTATATCGTACACTCATACACACTCAAATTAGTGAAAAGACCCATATATATATATATATACACACATATATACGACCTATATATATATATATATACACACACACACACACACACACACACACAACTTTGTATACTGCATTTTATGGGCAATTTAAGAGATGTCCAAAGGGCAATTTTATTTTTTTTATTTTTATTTTTTTTAAGATTTATTTATTTATTTGACAGAGAGAGACACAGTGAGGGAGGGAACACAAGCAGGGGGAGTGGGAGAGGGAGAGGCAGGCTTCCCGCAGAGCAGGGAGCCCGATGCGGGGCTCGATCCCAGGACCCCGGGATCATGACCTGAGCTGAAGGCAGATGCTTAACGACTGAGCCACCCAGGCGCCCCAAAGGGCAATTTTTAAAAATGCTTAATTTTCACCTTAAACTTTACCTTTAGAACCCAAGCCCTACATAAAGTAAAAGTCCCTCTACTTCCCAAACCGCCTCTCTATGGCTGCCCCGTTAACACCAGGACTCTATGGGCATGCAAGTTGTTTTTAAAGGTGTTTTCATGAACTTTCCTCATAAAAGGCGTTATACTCATTCTGTTCTCTGAAATCAGCTACTGTTGAGCAATGCTATATTGCGTGTGAAGAACAATATGTGCATTTGTAAGACATTCCCAACCTTCATCTAAACTTCCCTGCTTTAGAAAATTCAGGATCTGAACTTTAAGAACCACTTTAATAAAATTTAGTGCTTCCCCCTTCCTTTTGTGGATTTATTTCCTTTGTGTTCATGAGGTTGTTAAAGAAAATCTGTGTTAAAAAAAGAGGGGGGCCCACCCAGCATTGTTCCCAAGTGGCATGGCTTCCCCTGGTCCATGCCACTTGCATACTAAACCCTCAGGTCGTGCTACGGTCCCCTGAGGCTCGGCTCAGCACTCCCCATAAAGTCCAGAGAACAGACTGGATCATCCTGCTGTATTAAGACGTCCTGAACTCTCTTTAACACAATCCTTCCTTGTCCCATTTTGGCAAGAGCTTCCTCTGAATGTGAGTACACAAGGGCTGTGTCATTTATCTCTCTGGCTCAGACCCAACCACAAGTTAATCCCTGCAGGCTGTTCAAACAAGAGCAGGAGCCTCCAAGATAAACCCCTTCCTCGGGTTTCAACAAACCTCTCTCTAAATCAACTCTGATGAAAGCAGCACATCTCGGGGTAAGCTCTGCACCTCACATGGGGGAGGCGTGGGGACCCCCTTCACCGCCAGGAAGGAGATCACCTGCTCAGAAGTAGAAGTCAAACTTCAATTATGAACTTAACAATTTCCCATCTGATCAACTACACATCTTCTGTAATTTCGTCAGACAGGTCATTCACCTTATGATTGATTTAGCAGCTTTTCAACCAATTGGGTAACAGTCCATAAAATGCACATCTTCCAGCTAAAAGCAGTGTACATTTAAGAAAAATCAACACTAAAAAATTTGGCCTCATACGTTTAATATTTCTACGGGGATTTTTGTTCCTTAAAAAAAAAAAAATCCCCTTTATCTTTCATTTATCTGTGCTAAGCAGTGCCCACTAAAACTCAGCACGGACGTGCTAAGTGCACCCGTGCCCGACTATATAGACCAGGAGACCCTGTCTCCGGTAGCACAGCTTGCGGGCGATGGGTACACACACTGAAAACCACTGCCAGAAAACAGAATGCTGAGTGGCTAGACTTCCACCACGATTTTAAAGTAGCAAGGTGGAATTAGAGTCTGGGTCAAGGAGAGGAGGGGGATGGAGAGAGAAATGGTGTCTGCAGACCAGAGAGTGTGCGTAAGTGATGCTGGGTGGCCCTCACAGCTACTGCCATACACTGTTGTTCCTCTCTCTGTCATTCTCCCATCTGCTTTGCGGTCTCTTTCCTCCACCTTTCCTTCCGGAGTACCATGGGATAAACCTCAGCCATGCTGAAAGTTGACAAGGCAGGTTGACCTTGGCTTCCCCGCCTTCCACCTCCTTGTCTGGGGTCATTTCCAACCACTGGAGCTTTGTGGGGTCTGGGCTATGGGGTGGCTCTTCCAAATGGTGCACATCCCATGGCAGGTTCTCAGTGACCCACACTCACTCAGATTTTGAGAGGGTGGGAGGCTGGGCCATGGAGGCTGGCCATTGAGGGAACTACTGGATTTTGTCCCCAGATTTTGGGTTGTAACTATATCCCTACTTAATTTATGACACTGAGTCTTCCCCACTGTCTTAGTCTGTTTGGGCCACTGTAACAAAAATACCATCGTTGGGATGGTTCATGAACAACAGAAATTTGTTTCTCACGGTTCTGGAGCCTGGGAAGTCTAAGAGCAAGGTGCTATAGTTTGATGGCTGGTGAGAGTCTGCTTCCTGGTCTTTTCACTGTGTCCTCACATGGTGGAAGGGGCAAGAGACTTCTTTGGGGTCTCTTTTATAAAGTCACTAATACCAATCACGAGGGCTCCACACATATGATCTAATCACCTCCCGATAAACACCATCACAGCGAGCATTAGGATTTAACATGTGAATTTTAGAGGGACACAAGCATTCAGCCTCTAACACCCATCAATAATATGCTTGATAAAAATAGATTTAATTTTAAAGGAAGCCAGGTGAAAATGAGACTAGAGAATTTTTTTCTGGACGTTCATGAATTACTTTATGAAAATCCGAGATACAAGACAATGGCACAAAACTAGGTGTAAGAATGAATGTTTTAAGATGTAACTGGTGTGCCATAATCAAAATGACAGACCCAGAATTGTGTGGGAGGTGGCAATAAATGGCTGGGTGATTTATTTCGTGCAGGATCATTTTTAGGATCATTACTATAGCTACTTACTTGTGTTTGCTTTCCAAGCAAGAACCCAAAGCTCTTCTTATAACTGAAATATAGTAGAGGATAAATGGTTAAGAGCAAGCCTGTGGATTCAGGCTAACCTGGGTTAGCTCTGCAACTTGGCAGCTCAGTCAATTTGGGCAAGCTAATTAGTGTCTTCTCTACACATCATTTCCTCAGCTGACAATTGGAACAATACTTGTACTTCCTTCCTAAGGTGGCCGTAAGGAATCAAGGAAATAATGGATACTCAATAACTCTTACCTTTTTTCTTTTCCTGCTTTTGCTATCACCATCAGTTTCACCATCAACATCATGATGGTGCTGTTGGGGTGGCACAGGGATGTTCCCTTCCATTTCACATATCATTACTTTTGGTTTTTCTTCTTGTCCAGTTTTATTAAGAAACCATTGACATACATCCCTAAGTGATGTACCGCATGATGGTTTGATTTACACACGTTGTAAAGTGATGATCACAATGGGTTCAGTTAATGACCAACAACTTTTTTAAAAAGAAAAGAAAATTCTGCTTGTGATGAAAATTCTTAGGATCTACTCTCTTAACAAGTTTACTATGCGTCGCAGAGCAACGTGATCTAGTCGTCATGGGGCACATTATAGCCCTAGTGCTTACTTATCTTTATAACTGGAAGTTTGTACCTCTTGAACCCCTTCCCCCAATTTCCCCACCCCTCACCGCCCTGCCTCTGCTAACCACAAACCTGACTTCTTTTTCTATGAGTTTAAGGTCATTTTTTTTTTATCAGATTCCACATATAAGTGAGATTATACAGTATTTGTCTTTCTCTGTCTGACTTGTTTCACTTAGCATAATGCCCTCAAGGTCTGCCCATGTTGTCACAAATGGCAGAATTTCTTCGTTTTTTTGTGGCTGAATAACATTCCCATGTGAAAAGTGAAATAACTTCTTTATTTATTCATCCATTGATGGGCACTTAGGTTGTTTCCATTTCTCAGCTATTGTAAATAATGCTGCCATGAACACGGGGGTGGGGGTACAAATATCTTTTCAAGTTACTGTTTTCATTTCTTTTGGATGTATTCCCAGAAGTGGAATTACTGGATCATATGGTATTGTTATTTTTAATTTTTGGAGGAGCTTCCATACTGTTTTCCACAGTGGCTGCACCAGTTTGCATTCCCACCAGCTGCGCACGAGGCTTCTCTCGTCTCCACACGCTCACCAGCATTTGCGATCTCTTGTCTTTCGGATATGGCCATTCTGACAAGCCCGAAGGTGATACCTCATTGTAGTCTTAATATGCATTTCCCTAACGACTAATAACGTTGAGCATCTTTTCAGGTATCGGTTGGCCATTCATATGGAAAATGTCTACTTAGGTCCTTCTTTGGAAAAATGTCTACTTAGGTCCTTCACCCATTTTTAAGTTGGATTATTTGCTTTTTTGCTATTGAATTTTATGACTTCTTCATGTATTTTGGATATTAACCCCGTATCAGATGTGTGGTTTGCAAATATTTTTCCCCATTCTGTAGAGTGTCTTTCACTTTGTTGATTTTTTTTCTGTGCAGAAGCCTTTTAGTTTGATGTAGGTCCACTTGTTTATTTTTTATTTTGTTGCTAGTGCTTTAAACGTGGTTTCCTAAAAATCATTACCAAGACCCACGTCAAGGAGCTTTATGCCTACATTTTGTTCTAGGAGTTTCATGGTGTCAGGTCTTACATTTAAGTCTTTGACTCAGTTTCAGTTAATTTTTAGGAGCGGTATAGGAGAGAGATCAAGTTTCATTCTTTTACATAAGAATAGCCAGTTTTCCCAGCACTGTTTATTGAAGAGACTCTCTTTTCCCCATGGAGTATTCTTAGCTGCCTTGTCAAATATTAGTTAACATATAAGCTTGGCTTTATTTCTGGGCTCTCTATTCTATTCCATTATCTATCTATCTCTTTTTATGCCTGTACCATACTGTTTTGGTTACTGTAATTTTTATAGCATAGCTTGAAATCAGGCATTGTGACGTCTCCTGGTCTGTTCTTCTGTCTCAGGACTTCTTTAGCTATTCAGGGTCCCCATAAATTGTAGGAGTCTTTTTTTCTTTTTTTTTTCTTTACTTATATAAAAATGCCATTGAGGCCTTGACAGAATTGCATTGAATCTATAGGCGGTTTTTAGTAGCACTGACATTTTAACAATATTAATTTTTCCAATCCATGAACACAGGCTATCTTTCCATTTATTTAGATCTTCTCTGATTTCTTTCATCAGTGTCTCATAGTTCTCAGGGTAGAGATCTTTTACCTCCTTGGCTACCTAAGTTTTTTATTGTTTTGATGCTATTGTAAATCAGATCAATTTTTTATCTTTTTCAGAAAATTCGCTGCTAGTGTATAGAAATGCTACTGATTTTTATATGTTACTTTTGTATTCTGCAACTTGACTGAATTCATTGATTGGTTCTAACAGTGTTTTGGTTGAGTCTTTGAAGTATTTTGTACATAAAAATCATATCATCTGCAAATAGATACAATTTTACTTCTTCCTTTCCAATTCTGATGCCTTTTATTTCTTTTTCTTACCTGATGGCTCTGGCTAGAAATTCCAGTACTATTTTCAATAGGAGTGGTGAGAGTGGGCACCCCTATTTTATTCTTGATCTTACAGAAATAATTGTCCATCTTTCACCATTGAGTATAATGTTGGCTATGGGCTTGCCATATAGAACCTTTGTTACATTTAGATATGTTTCTATGACTAATTTGTTAAGAGTTTCTTTGGTGAATGATTGTTGAATTTTGTTGACGGCTTTGTCTGTGTCTACTGAGATGATCATATGATTCTTTCTTTTACTCTATTAATATGATGGAACACATTGATGTGCATATGTTAAACCACCCTTGCATCCCAGGGATAAGTCCCACTTGTTCATGGTGAATGATCCTTTTAATGTGCTGCTGAATTCAGTCTGCTAGTATTTTGTTGAGAAGCATTTTTCTAATATGAGTATAAATGGAGCTTAATTTATACAGCAGCTTTACAACTTGATCAGTGCTCTCCAGGGTTGAGAATCAGAAGCATAATAGGATTTCTCACAAGTTGTGAGAAGAACAAAAATTTTGAATTGTAGTGTATTAATGCCAGATAAGTGTCCAATACATCCAGGAGAGATAAATTATTCTTCATTTCCGATTTATTTCTAGCCTCAGTCACCCATTGGGCTTAGAATACTGAACAGACATGACACCAGCTCCTGGAGAGGCAACCGGGCACAGTAGAAAGAAGACAGCTACATGTTTCATAATTCCAAAAGCACTGTGCACATGAACTATAATAGGAATGGTGTCCTTGGGTTTGGCAGTGCCACTGAGGTTCAGAGAAAGAGCAGTCTTTGAGGTCAGATAAAACGAATTCAAGCCCAGCCCCAGATATGAACACAGGCATGTTACCGAACTAACTTCAGATCCACTTCCTAACATGTAAGTGAGAAAGACTATTCCTGTATCTTAGGTTACTGTGAGAATTAGAAATAATAAATATGTAGGGCATGGCATTTGTTCAACAGGTGCTCAACACAGAGCAGCTATTAATATTACCATAACTAATCACTTCTATCATTCTATTAGTTCTAATATTAAATGTGGGACAAACATCTGTCTTAGTCTAGATCAGTAGTTTCCAAGTATTTTTTAAATAATGGTATTTCCTGTAAGCATCTTTCCTCTTACCATTTAATTAGATGGACCTGCCCGATTGTGCAGTGCTAAGAGAAGACAAGAGGCTCAATGTCGTTTGGTAGTCTGGTACATTCCCAGGTCGGGCTACCCCTCTGCATAACTGCAAAGGTGCCATTCTCACGGAATGCCAGGCCCTGGCATTGCCACGGACTTAACAGGCGCTGTGCTTGTAATTTAAGACATTAACACCAGGAGTCGGTGCTGAGCAATAACCACAGGGTACAGATAAGCTGGATGTTCACAGCCAGAAGCAACAGATAATCCAGGTCCATGCTGAAACTGAGCCCTCCAGCAGGTAGGTTAATCAGGAGTCAGTACAGTACAGACATCCCATTGCTCTGGAAATACTTCTTAGCAGACTTTGGTTCATTCATTCACTCACTCATTTACTTACTGAATCAACAAATATTTACCAGCCCTGCCAGGAACTGCGGAGTCAAGTTAAAGTTTTGTAAGCAAATGTTCTCCTGGTTGCTATGTCATCAGCAAGTCCCCAAGGCACCTTCTGTGGATCTGCACCCCAACACAAATGCATCAGGACAGAGAGGAGCTGTTCGGACTCACTCACTCCTCCACTTGACCCGAGGATGAATCATCTTGAGGAACCCAGGCTGGTTTTGACTTTTCACATGCAATGGACCACCGGGAAATTGGGACCACCTTAACGCAGGCAGGAATGGCCTGGCTCTACTCGGAGCAGCTGAGAACTACCTTCTCCTAGGGATCCTCTGAGAACAAAACACGAGCCCAGGACTCAGGGAGAGTAAGTCTCTGAGGCATAGCCTAGTTTGGGAACTGATATCAGAAGTAGACCCCAAGCAGATGACTAAAGGGGAAGCAACTTGCCCAGCCCTGAGTTTTTCAAATGCGGGAAGGGTGATGGCTGGCTACTCAAGCCACAGGTAGGGGACTCATGTACATCTGCGTGGTGGCCAGGTTTCTAGACCTCCGGCCAGACTTCTGCTCACCAGTGCACCCCCGAAACCAGACTTGTATCTGGCTTGTGAGCCCCTACTTTTAGTCCCCAACCCATCAGCACTACATATGACGTCATTCTGTTCTCCTTCTGCCAAACAGCTGTAAGCAAGTTCCCGTGTCCCCTTGGCACCCGCCTGTGTTGGTGGGTGCCTTCTCGTTCAATACCTAGAACACACATTTCCCTGGGGATACGATGTTATAAACGGTGGTTAGGATCTCAGACTAGCCACCAAAACCTGTTTAAGGCTGAGCAGGCCACATGGGGCAGTGGCTCAGAGCATTGCTCCAGAGGCCCCCTTCCTGGCTCTGGGACTATGGGCAGCAGACTGAACCTCAGGCTCACTGTGGATCAAAGTAATGACAGCAACCTCACACCGCTGTGGTGAAGATCACATGCGTTTACACGTGCAAATTACTTAGAGCCATGCCTGGCACACACAAACCCTCGGACTGTGTCAGAGAGAAAGCACTGCAGGAGCTGCCAGAAATACATGACAGGCCCTGGGCTCCCTGTAAACTTGAACCTTAAGCTGCCACTGAACGTCTCTGACCTCACATCTCTTATATGTAAGTCAGAATGGTTAAATTACATGATCTCTGAGGTCCTTCCAGTTCAAAAACCAAAGAAAAATAATACTGGGAACGTTTTGTCAATGTGTTTTCTGAAATTCCTTATTTAAAAAAAATGTTCTTTTCTTTTCACTTTCTTTTCAGTGATGTTGATAGTGAGAACCTGGTTGATCTCAAAGTCCCCGGCTTGTGACGAGGCCCAGAGGCCTCGAGGCACCCTCTCACTCCAGGCTCAACGCTCAGAGTTCACCACTGGCCCACGGCCCCTTTGTCACCAGACTCCTGGCACCATACTGGCAGTCAGGTATGAGCGGCCCCTCCCCACCCTTCCCCCACGTGTCCAAAGCCCTTTAAATTACAAGACCAGGGGAAAATCAGAAGCAGTTCTTCAAGGAAAAAAAAAAAATGGTGGCGCGCCCTCATTTAGAACAATTTTCTCCCGCCAGTCTCAAGAGAAAACCAGCCTTACCCTCCATTGTTTCTTTCTTCACATCTGCATTTCAAGCCACTAAAAGCCCCCTTTCTGCCCCCTGAACTCCTTGAGCCACACTGGGCTTCATGAACCAGATCGGCTACCGAATGGTCTGCAAACATGCATCCGTTTGCTTGTCCTGAGCAGCTTCCCTGTCGTGCACCCTGAGAAAGGTTGACGACTTGCACATTTGGAGAGCGGGCCTGTCTTTGCTTGGAGCTGGTGCTGTGCTCCCTGGCAGCGTGCTTCCATGGGGGCTCATTAAGCCTGGGAAAAATAACAACACAGCGGCAGACTAACAGACGACAGCATGAATGATTTAAGCCATTTTCGAAGTCTCGGGGTTAAAAATACATTCTCTTGGCTGTGAGATTGTGTATTGTGATCAAGACTACTTGGGGACAGGATTTCCATACTTTGTCAGGAGTGGGGGAGGCGAGCAAGAGAGGAAGGATGAAGAGAACAATAATGTTACTCGAGGCTGGCTCTGTGAAAGACTGGCCCGTCGCAAACAGGAGGGCACAGCCTTCCGCGCTTCGGAAACAAACAAAGGGTCATCCCTGAATGCCACTGTCCTACGCGACACCACGTACATACTTCACCTGTATCCTGAGAAGCTTCGTGGAACCATATCATCCCTACCTCTCCTTATACCTGCTTCTCTAGTTTTAAAATCCTAAGAGTAGGCGTCTTCACTTAATAGGTGCTTTCCCTAACTTGAATGAATAAATGCAAGAATGGAATGTTAGACAGGTGGTCGAATAAATCTCCTCTCAAGGAAAAAAAAAAAATAAACAGTTCCCTGACTCAGAGCCCATACTCCTGTGCAGGGTGGGCTTGGATACAGACCCATGAAAGAAGGACTGAAGGGAGTCCAAGGAAGCAAGGCGGGTCCCGGCATGGGACTGTAAAGGATGGAGTGGCCTGGAAGGGGCAGAAATTACACCTTCAGATTTCAGGGAGACCGTGATGGGGGATCCAGCCAGCTGCAGGCTTTGGAGGAACTTGAGTCTGCTCAACAGAACCCATTACCAAAGGGGTCCAGCATTTGGAAACCAGCTCCTAGACTACTTGCCCATCTTCTCGGTTCCCACAGAAATCCACCTACATCGCTGTTGTTGCATTTTATGAGGGCTATCCACTTATGTGTATGTCCTCTTCATTACTACCTCCTTTGCGTCCTAAACGTTTGGCGCGGTCCTTGGCCCGGAATGGTTCCGCATGAGTGCAGTACGAGGAAGGGCAAGCTGGGAGCAGGGAGTGTTGGCAATGCACGCAAGTGGGTGGGGAGTTTCCAGGAAGCCTGACTCCCACAAAGAGCCAGAACTATAACACAGAGGATAGCGATAAAGCGAGAATGATACAGCTTTCCTAATTCTTGGGACACCAGACACGTTACCAAGACAGGATTCGATATCCTGAACATTGACAAGGCCCCAACTACCTCGACTACCATGGGTAGAAAGTAGGTCTTTGGAAGCTGAAGCTTCAGATTATGCAGAGATATATCAATAGCAGAAAATGATCTGATTCGCATGGATTATAATGTTCCTAACTTGGAAGTGTGCATATATGCCTCGTACTTTGGATCAAGTTTTGGTCTTGGACTTACAGGCCAATAAAGAGCTATCCATGGAGATCATGTGGTCCCAGCTGCAGTGGGGGCGGCGGGGGGGGGGAGTTGGGAATCTAGGCAGGGAATAAGAACGCTGAATTTTTCCCTCCTCTCTGTCTGAAAGAAAAGGGGATTCTCCTTCGTAGCTGGAGAACATTGAATTGGAAGGACAATCAGTAAGCTGTCACCATCCCCACAGGCTTTGTAATTTGCTTACAGGAACACACTGCAACAAAACATTTGCCATTAATGTTATTGGGAAAAACCATGGCCCTTAAAAACTTATTGTTGGACTATCTGGAATTCTAAGTAAAAATTCCAGGAAACCAATGGGCTTCTGAGAAAAGTACATGAAGGGATGAAGACAATGTATCATCCCCTTGGGAAAGCCTCATTCCTCAAAGCTGGCCTTCCTTAAAGGAGGTCACGAAAGGAACATGAGAACTGAATTCACATCTGAACCCCCTCTCCTTCAGGCTTTCAGTCCTTAGATTTAGTGGAGGATAAATCTCTGCCCCTGCCTTGAAACCCAAAGAGCTTCCTTTCCGTTCTGTTCCCCTTGGCTTTTCTCCTACTGTGTGTACAAGTGGTCTTACTCCCTCAGCTCTCTGTTCGGCCTGATCTCTGAACATTCAGACTCAAAGGTAGCCACTGAAACTGGGTCAGGTACAGGTATGAGAGCCTGTGACTAATCACCAAGTTGAGAAAAACTGTGAGTCGCAACAGCTAAATCTCCAGATCCAGGTGATCCGCGCCATGAACACAGACGCCGCTGGAACCAAGGGACTCGTGGTAAAGACAGACTTCCGGTAAGAGTCCTTGTCTCCCTACCATGCCAGATGTTGCAATACTGGATCTGGCATTCTGAATTTGACTATCCTGAGTTTTATATTCTAGACTTCACACTGACAACACACTAGTGCTTTTTATGGGTTTGGATTGTGCAGACATTCCACTGATGCTAAAGGTATTAATCTGCTCATCCCTAAACAAGCGTGTCTTGTTCTCCTAAGTCTGTCCACAAGCAGGGGTTGTAGAAGAGCTTTTACTCTCAATAAGTCAACTGACAACAACAATCCAGGGTTGGGAATGTTCTTGGAAGTGGGATAGCAGATCCTGTGCAGGAACACACAGTCCTAGTATTGCTAGTCCCTGCCCTGGTAGCTGGCCCAGCTCGTCGTCACTGAGGGCTCCTTAGGCGTCAGGTATTGTATGAGCTTCCTGAGGCTGCTGGGACAATGTACCACAAGGGCCACTGAAAACAACAGAAATGTACTGTCTCACAGTTCCAGCAGCGGGACGTTCAAACTCATGGTGTCGTAGGGTGGGTTCCCTCTGGAGGCTCCGAGGGAGAATCCGTTCCCCGCCTCTCTCCTAGCTTCTGGTGGTTGCCAGCAACCCTTGGTTTGCAAATGCATCACACCAATCACTGCCTCCCCCTCTGGGTGTCTCTGCGCCTCAAGTCTCCCTCTCCTTTCTCTTAAAAGAACACCAGTCACTGGATCATTCAGGGTCTCCCCTAAATCTAGGATGATCTCATCTCAAGATACTTAATTATGTCTTCAAAGACCCAGTTTCCAAATAAGTTCACATTCAAGGTACCAAACTTGGAAATACCTCTGCAGGGGGGAGAGGGGGAGCAGTTTACCCTGTTGCATGTGTTATCTCACCGATGGAGGAAACCTTTGAGGTCGTCTTGTCCCATGACCCGTGAACATTCTGGGGAACATACCGGCCATCAGCCATTCGGCGGCAGCTTACCCAGCTCCCGAGCGAGGGAATGCTCAACTCTGATGAAAGCTGTGCCAGTTTCAGACCGCTCTAGTGCTCTAAAGATCTTCCGGGACGCCCGGCCTCACCACTGAGTTGCTAGTTCTATTACGCCCATCTGTTAGATAAGACACTGAGGCCAGAACAGTGTGTGACCTGGTTAAGGTGATGCAAAGAGTGAGCTAGGGTCTAGGCCCTGCACATTCGTAGCTGCTCACCATTCCGATTCTGCAAGGAGGCTACAGGGGAGGAGGCAAAGCTCCTAGACGAGTTCACCCTAAAGATGAACCTTGAAGTCCAGAATAACCTTGCCATTTATAATGTCATCCCAACCTCACCTTCTCCATAAGACAAATGTTGAACCAACTGGTGCCAGCCCAATAATCAAAGCAAAAGAATCATTAAAAAAAAAAAAAAAAAAAAAGCCCTGCTGCAAATGTTGTTATATCCACAGAGCGGCTGCTTTTTTCTTCTGCTTGGCCATGAACACCCTCACGTACAGCCCCATAAGGAACAGGAAGATTCCCAATTTCACCTTTCTCCTCTTCCCTCAGATTGTTCACATTATTATCCTCACGTCACCCATGCAGATATATTCACAGCCACCCCCCACACACACGCACTCTGCTGCGCATCACGCAAATGTTTCCATCGATTTTCCAGGGGAAATATTTTTGTCCCAAAACCACAGTGCTCGCACGCGCCGTCTTTGACAAGAATGCTCCTAACCCTTCCGGCTCCCACATGAGAACAAACGCACAGCCTCGCTGGAATGTACGGCCGTGTGTGCTCGACCACGAAGGGTCCAGGCATGCCACCTGTGGGCTGTCATCCCAGGGACAGACGGCCCCTCGAGGGAGCTAGGCCTTCCCTCTGTTTCTTCTTCTGGTGCTTTTCTTTGTCACTTTCCATGTATGTATATGACAAGCTCCTTAAATTCTGTGATTGAATTGTTATTGAGCTTTCAGAGAAGATAAAGAGACAGCGAAATAGGCAACCCTTCAGCTCATAATACAGGAGAGAAGAGGTAAAGGGACACGGGCAGGACTTGTCCAATGATTACCAATGAAAGCTCAGACCTAGAACTTCGGAAACCAAACACCTATCCCCTAAGCTCCCGTCGGGTCTCCTCTTGTGGGAACGGTGCTCTTGGTGCAAAGACAAAGCTACACAGAGGCAGAATTCCCATTTCGAGCTCCCGGGCTGCTCAACCTCTGACACCCTATCTGAAGTCATCGTAGGAAGACCTCGTAAGCCAGAGCTAATGGCCAACATTCCTTCTGCACCGATGCAGTGCCAGAAACACATCCTGACCTAAACCCACACCCCCACAGAGATGCTTGGCTGGGTGGAAGCCCAAGACACAGCCTGAACAGGCAGTCCACAGGGTGAGTCTGAAAGGGTGCAGGGATTTGGTGCAAAGTTTGTCAGTGAAGAAAACCATGCCAAGGTGAGGTGATGTCTGTCTACAGCAGTCACTGCCTAAAGGCTCCTTTCAAGGCCCCAAAGCAAAACACTGCAGGAGGAAAGAAAGATGAGGCAAAATTTTCAGTCAGAAGTTTGAACTGCCAACACCTTCGAACACCTGGTGAGGGGGTGAAACGGAAGAAGGGGCCCCAGGAAACTACGGGGCAGGAGCGCTACGTGGTAACCCGCTGACTTCTTATTTGAGGCAGTGTGGGTAGATTAATACCATTCTGGCTTTTGTAAAACATAAATATTGCATTTCCTCAGGTTGGGGGCTGGTGGCTTGAGTCCTTGGTGCCACTCAAATGATGTTTCGCAAGCTGATTTTCTGAGTAGGCTGGAAGCACGGAAGGTGTTCTGGAAAAAGCATCCCACCTGAAGGCTGGGCTCAAGGGGCTAGAAAGGCATCTCTGCAGAAATTCTGAAGGGAGGGACCTCCAGGGTTGTCCTAGCTGACCTGGTGTCACCTCCTGCCTCAGTTCCCCCCATGTGCGTCACTTCTAGACCCTGTGTTCCTTCCAGAAGCATCACCCAACAGGCTGACCTGTGGCTGTGTGTTAGGAGGGCTATTCACTCCGGAATCAGGAAGTCCTGACACCAATCCCAGCTCCACCACTCACTAGACTCACTTTTGGGTACACTAAACCTCTGTGCTTCACATTCTTCATCTGTGAAAACAGATTATAATGATACAAGCCTCCTGGGCTCAATGTGAGGATTAAATGCAACAATACCGCTAAAAACTTTAGGCTTGTGCACAGAACACAGTAAGCGCTTAATAAATGTTAGTAATTGCTACTGTCTTCGTGCCACCAAAGCCTCGCCCCAGCTCCACAGCTAAGTCTAGCTGAGCACCTGCCCTAGGCCAGACACTCCCACAGCAGGAGCCGTACCTGTATTATTTCCTTCACCTCTTAGGGCGACCCCATTGCAGAAGAGGTCAAAAGACAAAATTCTTTTATCATAGAGGGGGAAACTGAAGTTGGGGGCAAGTGCCTTGTGCAAAGTGGGTAGCAAACCCCGGGTTCACCCAAGTCCCTGTGCCTCAGACACAAAGTTCTAGGTGGCCACACTCAACTGTTCTCAATCAGGTAAGAATAATCTATTAAGCGGCTTTCTCTGGGTGATAGAAAAATGCAAAATGGGAAGAGAGAGATCATATGAAATGGAGACCAAGGAGCCGGTGAGGATCCCAGCTTGTTTCTTTAACTTGACTCTTTGTGAGGAATCCAATCATGATGTTATTTTCTCTACAAACACCTTAATTTGCCAGATAAAGTGGGGGAGAGGCAAATCAAAATGAAAGGTTAACCGTTGCATCACCCTTCCCCCATCGAGGGCCAATGGTTGTTGACTCACAAAGTTGAAGGAAGCAAATGCTACTGTACCCATGTTGTTCTGCATGTGCCGCACTGTGCTCAAAGTTGCGGAATAGCCAAATAGCCAGGATTTAACTCGCAAGTTCAACGGCTGTCCATGCCGCCCCAAGTCAGGGCCTGAGGAAGGAAGGTAGTGCCCACGGCCATGGTTTTCAACCAGGGAGCATTACCCGATAAAATAAAATAAATACAGGGTGCCCAGTTAATTATTCATAGGCAACAATGTTCACAGCAGCATTACACACAACAAGCAAAATATCCATCAATGGTATCAAAATATCCATCAATAGACCAATTGTGGTCTATCCATACAATGGAACAAATATTATTCAGCCTTAAAAAGAAAGGAAGTTCTGACACAGGCTACAACAGGAATAAGCCTTGAGGACATGATGCTGAGAGAAATAAGCCAGTCACGAAAGGACAAATACTATAGGATTTCACTTATATGAGACTCCTAAAGGAGTCAAACTCATAGAGACAGAAAGTGGAATGGTGGTTTCCAGGGGCTGGGGAGGTAGGGATGGGAAAGGATGGGAATGTGCCGCTTCATGGGCATGGTTACAGTCTAAGAAGATGAAAAATTTCCGGAGATGGATGGTGGTGATGGTTGCCCAACAAGTGAATGTACTCAATGCTGCTGAACTGTACCCTCAAAAATGGTGAAAAAAATAGCAGATTTTATGTTATGTATATTTAACCACAATAAAGAAAAATTACAGTTGACTTGAAATTCAAATTTAACAGGGCATCCTGTGTTTGTATTTGCTAACTCTGGCAGCCCCATCCCCTGGGGACATTTGGCAAGGGACATTTTTGATCGTCACCACTGAGGAGAGGATGCTACTGGCATTAATAGCTAGAGACCAGCGATGCTGCTCAACATCCTGCAGTGCTGGACAGCCCCGGACAAGAATGATCTGGAGCAGAAGGTCCAGAGTGCGAGGCTGAGAAGCTCTGCCCCTGAGGGAGATGCAGGGAAACCCTCACAGATTTTGCCTGGGGCCTGGAAATGTCAATCTCAGCAAAAACCCAAACAACAGACTCTGATGGGGAAACAAAAGTACACACATCCTATCTGAAGTAAGGCATACCTAAAAATTATTTGTAATCACTTTGCACATTATTTTTTCAAAGATTTTATTTATTTATTCGAGAGAGAGAGAATGAGAGATAGAGAGCACGAGAGGGAAGAGGGTCAGAGGGAGAAGCAGGCTCCCCGCTGAGCAGGGAGCCCGACACGGGGCTCGATCCCAGGACCCGGGATCATGACCTGAGCCGAAGGCAGATGCTTAACCAACTGAGCCACCCAGGTGCCCCTGCACATTATTTTTATGCACAAAATTCTGTTTGCAAGAGAGACTGCAATTTCTCTTGTGCATTTTCAAAAACAGACCCCCCCTTACAGAGCTCATTCTGACTCATGTGGATGAAGATGAAGAGTTTCCCAGAAAAGGTCTTTCTGTCCAGTTTCAGCGTCCGTATGTTCGGTGAGGCACTCTAGCCACAAAAACGAAATTAGGAGATTAGCTAAGGACGAACTTAGAGCAAATCCCCATTGCAAAGTTCCATGCACTGGCCAGAAGAGAGTCACTTAGCCCACTGTGACAAAAACGCCCAACTGGAGAGCCTGCGTGCCAGGCAGAAGCTTGGCTCTCCCCATTTGACCTTAAATTTACTTGCTAAACCTTTCAAGCATAAGAAGAAAAGGAAATCCACCAAGAACTTGAAAACAAGCATGGCGGAGTCTTAAGCACATTTTTCACTATTATCAATGATAACACAAGTAAATGGTGTTTTATTAATGCTGAATTTAAGAAGCAAAGACAAAGTAGCAGCTCATTGTCACAGCTGTCTTAACAACAACAACAAGACAAGATTAGTACCACTGAGCTGTGTATAAACTATACTCAGGATCCAGCAAGAGAATCAATCAGTGAGGAGAAAAAAATGGTATTTCCTGCTTCTTAAAAACCATCAAGATTCATCTATCAACAAAGACTTTTAGCACAACCAAAGGGGTAAAACCTAAAGGACACTAAATGTCAGATAAGGTAAACACTAGGACTGGAAGATCTTTAACACTGAGGAACTTTATGGAGAGTTATACCAGGGGAAAAAAACTCTGCCAAGAGAACAGAATGTAGAAAACATATAAATAAGAAAGGAAATCTATAACCAAAATCAGGTCACAATGCGACAGCCGTGACTGAGGTCTCCGGAGGCATGAGCCGGTGCATGCCGAGTCCTGGGTATGGGACTTGGCGTTTGTTTCCTTCTCGCTCCTCCTTTTTCCTTCCTTCCCCAAACGTCTCTTCCTTCCCGCTGACCTAGGGTCTCAGAGACCCTGTAAGCATTCAAAGAGTCATTAAAAATATCTATATATCAAGGAACCTTCAGAGCAAAAGAGATTTCTCCTAACTGAGGGTCCTACAGGATAACTGTAGGTGAAATAGAAACTTGAAAACTATCCTTGGATTTTACGAATGCTGTATTCCAAAATAATACCAGCTCTGTACCTGTTACTTACAAATGCACATACATATAACACGGACGTGCATGCACAGAGGCACAGTGAGGGCTAGGAGCTCACTTAACTGGAATGCAACCATCAGCGAGCTCCCAGTACCTGGAACACAACCCAGAACCAGGAACCGAATCAGAACGGTCCCTTCGGAACAAACAAGGGAGGTCAGAGCTTCCATGAACGTTGTTGGCAGGCTACCACTCAGCCCGGCGCACTCTCTCTTGCCACACATAAAGATGTAAACTACCTTGCTCCTCTCGTTTCTAAGGTCCTAACAGATGAAAACAAACAGAATCAAAAGGAAAGAGCTGAAATAGACAGCAACATTGCTTGCACAAATATAGCTCGTAGCCTGGATGGGGAAGAGAGGGAAGCATACGGAAAATGACAAAGAGAAGACACACCTCAAAACACAGCAGTCCCCCGGGCCATCGAATGACGAGGTCCGAGGCCATGCACCACTCCACAGACCCTGAGGCTGTGTGGACAGTCACGAACTTGGAGTCACACGTTCCAGGTCCAATTCTAATTTTTGCTGTTACCAGTATGAGCACAAATACCTTCGCCTCTTTGAATCTCAGCTTCTTCGACCATAAAATGAAGATAATCACATTGCCCTTCCTGATCTTTGTGGTGAATATGAACACAGTCTGAGAATTAGAGTGTGATTATCTATACAATTGAAGAATATTATTTAACTAATAATTCGTATACATAATAATAACCCTGAGGCATCAAGAAGTTAAACTGCAGTCTATGTCTGGAAATCAAATGCTGTATTTTTTACAGCCATGCAGGAAGGCTGAAGGGGAGGCTCCTCTCTCTGGGGTCAGCCACTGTGCCCCTCTACCCATCTTCTTCCACCCCAACTGCTGCCCCATCCCCAGCTTCCTTAGCTTGCAGCATGCTGGAGGAGAAAACCTTCAAGATCAGGAGTAGGAGGGAGCACATTCCCTCTTTCTGCGCAAATCTCAGGAAAGGGCACAAAAACTCTTGACCTCAGTTTTCCTCGTTATAAAAACACCTGCTGGGGCACCTGGGTGGCTCAGTCAGTTAAGCATCTGACTTCAGCTCGGGTCATGATCTCGGGGTCCTGGGATGGAGCCCCACGTGAGGCTCACCACTCAGCAGGGAGTCTGCTTGTCCCTCCACCGCTCCCCCAGCCATACTCTCTCTCAAATAAATAAATAAAAATCTTAAAAAAAAAAGAAGTCTGCCTATGTGATTCTTAATCGTACATTATTCTATTTGGAGCCCACAATACTAAGTAGAGCGTCTGGGAAGCTCTAAACTTCCCCAAATGTGAGAGAAAGCACTGTGATTTGTACTATCCAAGGCATAAGGCAGGACACATACCTGGCTTTCTTTATGGAAAGTGAGACATATTGCATTCAGTGAGAAGGACATATTCTCCTACTCAAGTTCAACTTCATCTCAGTAGAAGAGAAGCCTCTCGAACAATTAGACCTGTTCAGTATAGCTGCAGGAAAAAAGATGGGATGATTGTTTACCAGGCATATTAGAGAGAAGTGTCCTTCATGGTGTGGAAGGATGATGTGAACCCTGATATTTCCAACCGTCGAAGTTTGTTTGTTTTAATCTTTGTTTTTAATGATTTAATGACAAAATGCTTGCATTTCACCCTTATAGTAATACCCTATAGATTTTCCACCCCAAAAGAAGGTATGAATTAGTCCCTGGGAAAAGCCCTTTCTGGCACAACAGAATCAATCTGAAAAGACAAATCCTGTGAAGACACCAGTGGGGTCTCGTACTCTTGCAGAGAGCAAGAAGGATCTCCAGAAACTTACCTGCCAGCCCAAGTGCTCACCTAGGTAGGTGTCCCCTGGTGATCAACTTGTCCAAAAATATTCACCCACTAGAGTCAAAGTGAATTCATCTTCTCGTGGAGAATAAATCCAATGGCCATGGTATTTGCATCATTAACAAGAGCAATGGATGAGACAAAGCTCTGACAACTTTTGTAGACGTGGGTAAAAATTGGGTTTGTCCAAAGAAAAGAAATTTGTAGCACCCAAGGAGAGGTCTCAGCCTAGCTACGGTGTGCTGGTGTAGGTCACAGGAGGCATGCTATGCTGTGCAAATACCACACAGGCGACATGGCAGGCCTGTGAGCTCTACGAACTAAGCACCCTTCTCAGAAATTGCAACCTGTTGATGCTACGATACCCCCTTGGAGAATCCAGTTGGGTAACTTCCATTTGAAAACGGCATACTGCTCTTTTCTACCTCCGCTAAAAATCGGTGTACCTTCCTTTCACTGCAGAGATTCTAAATTGTGCTGTGGACAAGAGCTATTCTCTATAACCTTGCAGAAGCTGCTGCTGAAGCTCCCTCAGGCTGCCTTCAGAGGCACAGTCCACCCCTTGAAGGAAATGACCTTGGGCTGCTGGGAGGGGCACGTACAGGTCCATGCCAACCAGGCCCCCGAGGGTCCCATGGCTTGACAATCCCTGTGGCGACCTTCAGATAGAGCAGCCCAGAAGAGGATGATGCCTGGAAAGAGCCTGCTAAGTGCCTCTTCCAGTTCTGTTCTCTCCATCTGCAGAATAAGGCTTTGGGCTGGGCCTCCCTTGCAGCGAGATGTGGCCAAGAACCTAAGACCTGAACAAAGGGCCAAAACTGGAAGTACCATTGGGCAGCTTCTGGGAGCCTTCCCTAAGGGACAGAACGCATAGGCACTGTATGCTGTGCCCCTGCGCCCATCCTTCGGCCTCCATCACCACATTTCTATGGGCCATGAGGCTGAGGCCCCACGTGGAAAAGCAAGATAACAGCAGCTTGGCTGTGTGCAGCGGCTGAAACCAGGAGGCGCCATGACAGGGCTGGGGCTGCCGACCTGCGCAGCAATGTGAGAACTACAACAGCCACCACAACAATCAGGCCTATTGGAAGCAACTATGATCAATGGTTGTTTGGGATTTTCTGTCTAGCTGAAGCTCATGCTAACTCACGTAAGGTCGGACACAAGTAGGATAGGAGAGACAGCTTGAGGTGGGTATTTTGTCAAAGTAACAACATTTCCTCTTTAGAGAGAAGAATCTGCAGGATCTTACTAGAGAGAACATAAATGTTTTCCAACTACCAGCCCCTTGGTGCCTTACCAACATCATTCTTCTCTCCTTTCTTCTGCAGCCGAGCTGGGCTCCCGACCGCCACCAGAGCCCTATACGCAGTTCTCCCATTCCACCTGGAATGTTGTTTCTCTCCCTGCCGACAGGCCTCATTTTTTTGCCTTTGGCCATATACACTTCTTTTGAAATCTTGCACAGAGATATAGTGTGCCTGTAGCAGCAACCCGCTCTCCTCCGTTGTCCTGTGCTCAAGAAGCCACCCATCCCCCACGTGGTAAGGGGAGGACAACAGGAATGGCTCATGTCCCCTGTAATCACAGGGACGGGTGTGCCACCCACGACAACCAGAGCCCTCCTGACACTGACGTACAGGAACTGAAAGGAAAAAGGTTCCTCTCTGTGGTGGGAACCATAAGGCAGGGGATGCAAGTGGGGCCGAAGGCTGCCCTGACAGCCATTTTCCTTGTCACATGGTATGACATGGTCGAGGCGAAGCAGAGCTGTGACAAGACTGCCAGTTACCCACCCAATAGCTATTCTCCCATCATGACCAAGCTCTTACTGGGCGTAGCAATGTCCTTGGCTAAAATCAAATAAACTAAAAACAAAAACACACCCTATACAAGAACAACTAGATTTCAGATTCTCTTGCAGATTGGGCTGCTGAGGGACACAGTAGTGACCAATGGGATATAAGCATGAGCCACTGGTTGGGCCTGTGGGAAAGCTGTTCACTAGAGAGATAGACTTATTGTGCATCCACCTCTTGCTCACTATTTTCCCTCTGCCCAGAACACAGATGTGATGCTAGAAGATGGGCAGCCATACGGTGAACACCAGGAGACAAGCCATGCTAAGGACGGCTGAGTGCAAACATAGAAGGATCCAGGGTCTCAGGACATCTCCATGCTGACTCTGGGCTACCTGCCTCCAGGCTTCTTACCGCAAGAGAAAAGTAAATCCTCCAATTTATTTAAGCCAGGATGGGGAGGCTATTGTCACTTACAGCTGTATGGACTTTCTAACTGATATAGAAATTGTTACGTGGAAATAATAGGTTACAAGAAACAGAATCAAAATGGGAAATTGGCAGAGTAGAAAGATGGAGCCTTGGGTATGTGGCTGGAAATCTTGTATCTTGAGGAGTGGTGAAATGTGATGAACTTTCATCTATCGTACCTTGGAAATGCTACTTATCAAAAGAAGTGATATTGGGGAACACAATAGGAAGACTTCAGAGCACTGGCATCTGCTGGCTCTTTCTTGACACACAAAAGGGAGATAAACTCACATGATCGCAGGTGCCTATGACACATTTAAGAAGATGCCAACCCTCAGGTGCTGACCCTGTACCTGCACAGTCCTGAGAGTGATGTCCCCTTAAATTCTATGTTCTAGGGACTTCCATACCTCACACTAGTCCCAGTCCTGCCCTGCTGCAAGCAGAGGAGAAAGGATGCAAATGTAGCTCTTCTAGAAAAAGCCCTCTGACCAAAGGTTGCAAGACAAGATGATCAGGAGTCCCATAATTCGAAGCCGTTCATGGCTGAAAAGGCCAATTTCTTCTCTACCCCAAATTAAGCATTAATCAACATTAGCCATAAAACGACAGCCTTAGCAAGAGATAAAACTGGTGTGCCACCAACCATAGGGGGCAAGCTTGCTAGCAAAAATGGGATTACATATATTGCCTTGGGGGAGTGACAAAGCACAGAGGTAAAAGACAAGATTCTTCAGGCTTAAGAAAGGACATCCAGACAAAATGTTTAAATACAGTTGTTCACTCATGGGATTGACTGGAAGGAAATAAAACAGAAACCCACCTTTTTTTTTTTCTATTTGTGCTTCCTGTTTTCTTCCCTAATACGTATGCAGCTCTTGTTTGCCTTCAGGGAGCCAAATATAATTAATAAACATGACCATGATATCTGCCAAAAAGCATGGTGGAAAAATAACATCAAGGCACCGTCTAACCTGACGAGCTTCAGAGACTTGGCTTCATCCATTGCAAAGCTTGAGGAAGTACATCTCTATCATAACAGCTCAGCTCAGACCAGAGTCAGTGGTTATTTTGTTTTGCTTTGTTTTTGTCCTTGTTTCACGTACCACCATCCCTAGGGAGGGCCTGCATTCATCTTGAACTCACCCCATATCCCATGTGGAGGAAGCACCAGGACCCTGGAATAGTTTGAGATTTCCAAACCCCACACATACTTGAGAGAATTTAGTAGCAGTAGGGATGCTTACCTCAAGAACAGGCCAAATAATTAGGCATTGTATCTGTGTCTCTTTTACTGATTCATGTATCAAAATTCATGCCCTCCATGAATTTATTTTAAACAAACACAAGCTTCAGGAAAGTTGCAAATACAGCACGACGAATTTTTTTTTTTTCCTGAACAATCTGAGAATTGTCGGAGCTGACCAGATGCCCCTAGATTCCTGACTAGTTTAGTGGTATTTTCCTACAAACAAGGGCGTGACCTATATAACTACAAGACAACTACCAAAATTAGAAAATTAATACTGGTAGATTACTATCATCCATTCTCAAGCTTCAAAGAAATTTTACCAATTGTCGCAATAATGTTTTTTTGTGACAAAAGCCTTCCCTACCCCCCTCGAGATCACATACGGCAGAGTTCTGTCTCTTCAGCCTCCTTCAGTATGAAATGGCTCTTCGGTTTCCCCTTGACTTTCATGACCTTGGCACTTCTGAGGACTATAGGCCAGTTACTCTGCAGAACGTCATTCTGTCTGAGTTTGTCTGGTGTCTCCTCATGACACCATGAGTAGATTCAGGTTTGCATTTTTGGTAGGAATATCAGATTTGATGCTATGTTCTTCTCATTGCTTCCTATCAGGTGGCACAGGATCTGGGAGTTACTGCTGATGTTAACTGTGATCACTTGATTAAGATGGCGCCTGCCAGACTTTTCCACTGTAAAGCTACTCTTTTCATCTTTGTATATTCAGAGGGAACGTAACTGAAACTATGGAAATATCCCATTCCTCAAGAAAGTTTTCAGTGTATCTGTACATACGTGGACTCACTGTTTTCCATTTTATCCTTGGGTTATAATCCACTGGTATCATTTTCATTTGTATCGATGCTCAAATTGTGCCCGGTTTGGCTGGAGGAGTGGCAGGGGTGGGGAGCATGAGATGGGAATTCTGGGTCCTTTAGTCCCACTATTCTTTGAACAAGTCCTTGCTTGTTCTCACCCCATCTGGTACTATTTTAACTTGTATTCAGCAGTGGCTCCAAAGAGCACTGGGTCCTCTCAGTGTAGAGTAGTATTTAGAAGCCAAGAACTGGCTCTGGGTATGCTTACTGCTGTTGGGGTGGCACTGCTCCAGGCTGTCTCAGTGGCAGAGCTGGAAGCTACATGTGTGAACGCAAATGTACACACACACTTCTACCTTGGTATTTCTGTGTCTATTCATACACCTTGAAAACTTCGAGTTCACAGTGAAACCTCCAGTTTTATTCCAACACCACAAGGTTCCTTCCAGTTTCCTCCCTTTCCTTAATTGTAACTCCCATTCATCGGCAGTGAGAAACTGAGCGTCTAGGAGGGACAAAACAGAAGAGACGCTGCAGCTTCTCCATCATGGAAGCCTACCTACCTATCCCATCGAATGTCTGAACTGTCCAAGAAGGGAAGGGAAGGGACAGGAAGGTCTGCAACAACATGACTGTTATTTCCTAAATTGATTTCTGAGTCCCCAAATTTGTACCCACAGAATGAGCAAAGCCTCCAGTCCAATACCTACCCCAAAGATGCCATCGATGACCAAGGATCAGGGCAGAACTAAGGATGGAGGAGGAGGAAGGGCCGGGCTTCTAGACTGGTCAGCCTGGGAACGTGCTGCCTGCAGGGCCAGACCTCTCACTCCCACACAGCCTGAATGCCCGGCACCTCTTGTTCACAGCATCACACTAACTGTGGGTGGAGCCCCTCCTATGCCCAGCTTGACCCTCCATAGTCCATTCACCGTGGCAACAGAGCGATCCTCTAAAACATGCATCAGATCTTGTCCTCTTGTGCTGAAATCCCTGTGATGGTTTGCCATCTTAATCAGGAAGGTTGTGACATCGTATTATACACAGTCCTATGTGATCTGTCCCCTCTTCCCTCCCACCATCCTGCCCTCATTGAGTTTCTCCCACACAGGCCTCCCAGCAGCTCCTCAGATGCCCAACATGCTCAGACCTCAAGGTGTTGGCTGTTTCCTCTGCCTGGAAAATCCCTCCCCAGAATCCAGACTGTTGGCCTACTCCTTTAATATGGGTCTCCACTCAACTGTCACCTTATCGGAAAGGCCTTCCCTAACCAAACAATCTCAAATAGAAACACACACACACACACACACACACACACACACACACACACACACCCCACCACCACCACCACCACTCCTGTGCCTTGAGGCTGGTTTTTCTTCTTAGTACTTAACATCACTAACGTATTATATAATTATTGTTTGTTTGTCTATCTTCCTCCACCTCAAGCTATAATATTGTAGGCTCCATGACTTTAACTGGCTGAATTGTGTCCCCCAAAATGATATGTTGAAGTCCTGACCCCAGGATCTGTGAGGATGACCTCATTTGGGAACAAGGTCTCTGTACGCGTAATTAGTTAACTTAAAATGAGTCCATACTAGATCGGGGTGGGCCCTAAACCCAATGACCTATGTCCTGATAAGAAGAGGAGGGGATACACAAAGACACACAGACATACAGGGAAGAAGACCATGTGGAAACAGAGACAGAGATTACAGTGGTATCCATGAGGCAAAGAATGCCAAGGATTGCCTACAACCACCAGAAACGAGGGTGAGGCAGGGAGGGATTTTTTTCCTAGAGCCTTCAGAGAGAGCATGGCCCTGCTGACACCTTGATTTCAGACTTCTAGCCTCCAGAACTATGAGAGAATAAATTTCTCTTTGTGGTAATTTGTTAAGGCAACCCTAGGAAACTAGTGTAACTGTATTTTATCAGCATTGTGTCTCCAACTGCTCAGAACAGTGCCTTAGAACAGGGGCACTAAGAAAAGAATTGCTATGTTTAGAAGTGAACAGCTTTCAAAACTACCCTGTCATTCATCAGTATCATCAACTTACCCAGGACCACTGCTAACCTATGTGGTGCCTACATCTTGCATTTGTACAAAACAGAAAGAGGTATCTTTCTTCAAGACACTTCACTTCTTTTTGTTGAAAAGTTTCCATTAACATATTGACTTTATCAGGACAAAACCTAATACACATAATACATGTAATGTGGTTAATAATTAAAATACACATGACAAGGGTAATAAATACTCAGTGTGACTGGTATCCCATGAGATGTAGGGTTCTTGGTTTCTTGGTTACTGTAGAGCCTGCACAACCATACGCAGTGGCCCTGATCTAGGTCAATCACACGTCTTTCAGTTACTTAGGGAGGAAGTAGACTTGAGATAGAAGATATAGGGCAAAGAGAACAAGAAGCCACACCATCTCTTCTCTTTTATCGGGGAGACAAAATAAACATGGGATAACCTAAGAATAATATTAAAGCAACATACTGTGGGATTAAATACATGGTACAGTTTGGAAAATAAATGCACAGGTGAACCATAATAAAAGGATCATATGATGGCATCACTTCCCTAGGGCCAGAAGAAGAAAAAACTACTATTCATCAGTGTCTGCTATGTGCCAGACAGACCTGATTCCATTCAAGGCACATGGAGCTCAGCGAGCTCAAGATTTACAATTCTGACACCAGTGTTCTTGCCAGTAAAAAGCAATAAGGCTTAGTAACTTGCCCCAAATCAGGTAGCTAGGAAGTAGCAACACCGAGATATGAATCTGGATCCAACTGGCTATAAAGCCTGCACTTGTCATGAGCCAAGGTGCCATCTTTGAGCAAGTTTTAAGGAAATTATGAACAAGCAAAATTAGTGAAATTGGAGTTTTTCCAAATTAAGTGTACACAACTTTCAGTTCTGAATAAGAACAATACATCGACAGATGAATGGATAAAGAAGCCGTGGTGAATATATACAACGGAATATTACTCAGCCATCAAAAAATGAAATCTTGCCATTTGCAACGACGATGTGGATGGACCTAGACGGTATTATGCTGAGTGAAATAAGCCAATCAGAGAAAGACAATTATCATATGCTTTCACTCATATATGGAAGTTAAGAAAAAGACAAGAGGATAATAGGAGAAAGGGAGAGAAGAATAAAATAAGATGAAATCAGAGCGGGAGACAAACTAAGACTACAAACTAGGACTACTAAGAGTCTCTTACAGACTCTCAACTGTAGGAAACAAACTGAGGGTGGCTGGAGGGGAGAAGGGTGGAGGGATGGGGTAATTGGTTGATGGGCATGAAGGAGGGCACTTGATGGAATGAGCACTGGGTGTTACATACAACTGATGACTCACTAAACTCTACCTCTGAAACTAATAATATGCTGTATGTTAATTAACTGAATTTAAATTAATAAATACATACATATGTAAGAAAAATAAATAAAAATAAGAATGCATAGGTAGGCTTTTCTATGTACTAATTATCTTCGTATACTATATCTAAGTAAATTTGGAAATTAGTTTTTACCTGATAGCCAGTATGAAGCCAGGCTAGCTATTTGCAAAGGGAGGGGTTCACGGCATGACTTAATACACACCATTGTAAATAATAAAATTGGAGAACAGTTTTGGCATTTGCTACCAATTGGCTCACTCAAAACTACTCCAGTCCCCACCAAATATGTTTTCCTCTGCAACAGAGAGTTAAAGCAAAGGACAATCCCCCTATCCCCTTGCCACAAAGATTCTGCCAGTGGTTGACTTCTGCCCCGTTGTCACACGCGTGTGGGACCAGGAAGTGAGGATGAGTACCCTGAGGCAGCAGTCCAGGCTCTTAGTCTAGCAGCATGGTCAGAGGTGCCTAGCATTTCTGAAAGCCGCTTGGGCATAATCCTCTCTGTCCGATGCATGGCTCGGCAAGGTTCAAGCAGCAGAGGGCAGCGGCATGTTCCACTGCCTTGGCTGCATGGTGAGGTTGGACATTTCCCCTGGCTATACCACTTTTGGGTATAAAGCATCCAAATTTGGTTCTCTGGACCTCACCGTAATTTTACAGCAAACTAACATCCTCTAAGAAATCTTTCTTAATGAGCCGGAATACACTGTGTTGCCTGCATCTAAGAAAATATATCTATATTTAAAATTCCTCCACTTACATACTTGGACAAATGAAAGGAGAATGGCTCTGAATTTCACCAGAAATTACTGTACGCATAGAGAACCACTCATCTCCTTAATCTCGTTGCCTTATCCTGCAACTTCTCACCCCAAGAGACCAGCAATAACATCCACGAACAAAATAACCTCATCTGGCATGCACAATCTTTCCCATTTTTTGCAGAAGTGACTCTTTGCAAGTCTTGATGAATAAGCCATTGATTCTGTCCCTAAGAATGGAATAAAAGAATGTGGCTGTAAAGGAAGAGAATGGATCACAAAGCCATAATTTTTACCTGGTCGTATTACCAGGTGAACTTGGGCAAGTCATTTAGCAAACTAATGCCTCCAAGGAACTCCCCTTGTCTTATTTCTGAAAGACATGCATGAAAGGTCTTCTATTACTGAAGCATGCAGGTCAATTAGAAGTATTATTTGTAGCCTTCTCTCAGTTATATGACTGTACCCACTGATGCTAGACATAAGACTCGTTTCCAGCAGACCAGCAGTGGTATTTTCCCCTGAATGGCGAATGTGTGCTAGCCTGCCTGTGGACAAAGTGAATGTGAGCTAGCATTTTTAGGAAGTTCAGTGTTAGCTACTAATAACCATCCCCTGTTGTGGGGCAAGGAGGAAGAAGAAGATTAAGTCACAGTCCCTGATGAAAACAGACGTGAAAGGCAGCAGGGGCAAGAGACACTTAAATCCCAAACACAGGCTGACTATTCCAAAGAATGCATCTTAAGTTAATGCTGTGATAAATAAAATAATTTTATTTTCATTGCACAGCTTCAGAAGATTTTAACCTGGGAATAAAATCTTTATCCTGGATATACCAGAATCACTTATACATTCCTGTATAAATCATGAAAATCCAATAAGTCTAGTCTTATATATAATGTGTCTATTTGGGGAAGCAGGAGAGGAGTAGGAAGTATAAAATAACACAGAATGGGAAGTCTCTACATTTGGCCACTGTAGGCAAACCTATTTGGTACAAAAAGTACTTTTCTCTTTTATTGGAAATTACAGGAACATATGACAAACACAACAGAAAACAATAATCAAATGTTCATGCTTAGATGCTAAAAATACACCAGGGTGATTGTGATTTTTTTATCTCTAATTTCAGCACTAATGATGATGATTATTAAAATATATGTATAAAGAAATCAAACCTCAGGCTTTGATAGGGAAGAGAGCAAAGATCTAACCAAATACTTATTGCTGTAAGAGTAATTCCATCCTCAAAATTAATCAGACCATCCAGATGCAGCATTTAATTAGGTAAAACCTACAGCCATGTTGCATAACAAAAGGAAAGGCATAGATCAAGGGGTAGACAAGATCCCCACACACGGTTCGATTTTCCTAAAGTTATACGTATCACTATTGATGAGAGTCAAGGGGGTCACACAAGAAACCTGGAAGTAGGTCAGGGTTCCACAACACCTAAAAGCAGTGGTTCTCATAAATGTGGTCCCAGACCAGCAGCATCAACATCTCCTGGGAATTTCTTAGAGCCATACATCCTCGGGCCCTATACCTATGGAATCAGAAACCCTGAGGGCCCAGCAATCTGTGTCTAACAAGCCCACCAGGTGATTCTAACGCACACTATAGTTTGAGAACCACTGCCCAAGAGCTTCAAATGGGGAGCATGAAGCAAACTTCTATCCTTTTCCTGACTCCTTAGAAACTAGTCTGAAAAATCCACAGGACACAAGCAGTTTGTGGCTGAATGGTGGGGAAAATCCACACTGCCTAGCCAGTGTTAGGAGAATTTTCTGGTTATATTTGTCACCTGGTCCTTCCATCTGGTCTCGTCATTTATTGATATAGAACCATCAGCAACTATTTCTACCTTTCCTTGTTGACTTTCAATGTCAGTTCCCAAATTACATTTACTCCAAAACTTTCCATGGTGAGGGAGTGAAGGGCCAAGTTTTTCTTCTCTTTTCCTTCCTTGCAATGGAGTTAAAGAAGATCTTTATTCGGTCAAAATATCCTTCACCCTGCCCAGCGTAGACCCCAGACCTTCCTGGCCAACCCTGCCTCGTCTTCTGGACAATCTGTCCAGCTGAATGACTGCAGGTCCCCCTCCACATGGGAAAACAAGAAAATGAAATTCTTTCTTTCTAAAATCAGTATGTAATTCATTTTTTTAGATCCTAAGGACACAGACATGTCTGTGGTTGGATTATTATGTGTGATTGTAAGCAATTTTATTACTGCCATTATTTAACATTTACTGGGGGGTCAAAGTCATGACCTTGACTTAAATTGAGTATATACAGATTCAACGCTTTCTCTGCTCGCACTTCTGTATACATGTTATACTGCCTTAACTCACTTGATGACATCTTGCTATTTTATCTAATGTGTATGTATAAATTTCTCCATGATTCTATTTCAAGTCCCTCGAGGGCAGCAACCATACCTCCTACTTCTCATGAAGTAGAAAAGTGCTTGCAATGGGATTCAACAAATATTCACTGTATGTATTTAATCAAGTGTCCCCCCCATCCCTTGTCCCAGGAATAAGCTGCTCAAACTCTACTTTGGTGATTTACCATTTGGAACTAAATCTTCACTGATTTGGAGGGAAAAAAACAGAACACCCCTGGCTTAAGCTAACCCTAAAGGAGCAACCGACAGATAAAGCTCTATCCACTCCCAAATATGCCAAGATCGGGTGCGATGTAAACACCCGATGCACCAGGCGGCCTGACTACCATACCGGGACATGGTCACCAGCTCAAAACCAGCCACGTAGCTTTGCTTTCAAGCACTGAGAGCAGCAGACTACACAATAAATGACTGCCAAATGTCACCGTCAGAAAGTTTCTCCGATGTTACAAATAGGCTGAAGGTTGTCACAGAAAGAGGAAAGGAAAGGACAATGGAGTCAGTGCGACATATATGAAAGAACTACATTGGCCTTGTTCCATAAATGGTAACTGAAATACTCTCCGGGCCAGTCAATTTATCAGGGGAAAATAGAACAATCTGCCACTGTAACCCAGAGAGGAGAACAAAAAAGGAAAAAGAAGAAAAAGCTCCATTCATTTCAAAGAAAAGACACAGGGACAAAGAAACTACAGCGGGGTTGACTATTAATTCAAGACCTCTTGTGACTCTGGCAGAAGCATGTGCGAGTCAGTTCGCCATGGTCTGAATGCAGTATGCCCGCCCTCCGTTGTGAGGGCCCTGCCCCACACTCTCTGTCTGATGAAATTCCACTCATCCTTCAAGATTTACCTCCAGGGTCACCTCCCCTCTGCAGTCTGGTGAAACACTGCCCGGCAAAATGAAATCCCCTCCCCGTCCCTGCTCCCGCTGCCCTCCTGGTGTCGCACTGTGATTGCGGATCCCCTACCAGTTAGTGATGCCAGCAAGGTGGGGACCACTGCTCAATCCCCTTTGTTTCACTCACAGGACCTGACAAAAGACCTGGCACCTCGAAACTCAGTGCTCGAAAAATCTATTGAATTGTTGGACAGAATTATAGACAGTACTTCAATTCCCAGTGGTGGGAACTTTATTTGATGTGTATTACAGGTATAATATTTATTGAACAACTCAGTGCGGGACACTATGTTGGTGCTTTATATACTGTGGTCTTTAATCCCTCACATCAGTCTTACAAGGAAAGTGGTGCCCCGGAAGAGGAAACCAGGACACTGAGATCCAAACCAAGCCTGACAGCGGGCCATTGTTTGCTTCCCTGCTCCACTGCATAGTCATGCGTGCCCCAGGCCACTGACACAACCTCTGTGAGCCTCAAAGTCCTCCTCCATAAAACTGGGATGATCATGTTGTAGTGCTCTGGCCCACTTTCTACAAGGGCATCAGGAAGACCAATGAAATCCTACCATTTATTGAAGAAGGGAGAATAGTGGAGAAGATAAACTAAAATGGAAAAAACATGCATTTAACATATTTCCTTTCCAAAAGTTTCAGAAATGGCACCTCATCAGCATCTCCTGAGGGGATAGCTCTCAGTAGAAGTTAGACCTTAGAGGTGCAGCTGCCTCTGTGAAGACACAGCTTTAAAATGGCAGACTTTTTAGACCAAATATTTAAACAGTTTATCCCTCTTGTAAAAGTCTGCTCTGGATCCCAAATTCAGGAAAAATGCATAGAATATTAGGTCACTGCACTTGCAATGCCATACTCATGACCATTCTTTAAATGTTTCCCTTCTAACTAGACCCCAGATCACACCACACAGGTAACTGCATGAAAAATGACAGTGGGGAGTTAGCTGTTAATAATAGACACTACTGGCAAAACTAAAGCACCATAGGAAGTGGGAGTAGGGTGGTAGAAAAGCTGCTGTGACCCAATACCAGCCAATACCAGTGGTCACATGACACCACTTTGGCTTGCACGATGCTAGAGAAGCCCTAGAAAACCAATAATTACTAAGTTGCCAAAAGGAGCCATGAACTGTTTCATGTTTTAGGCAAGGGATGTGTATTTTAGAAAAATCACCACACTGTGGTCCGTAGACTTGGAGGCAGAGGTATATGATAAGACAAGAATGAAGGGGTAAAGAACAGCTCTCAGGCTACCGCAACAGTCCAGGTACAGGACGATGGTGCCTGGACATTTTCCCAGTCATGTCATGACACTGGTATAATCTTGATACCAAGAATGGAAAAAGTTAGTATGAAGACACAAAACTATAGTTAATTATTTCACTTACTAATACAGATGCAAAAATGCTTTAAAAATTAGTAAAATTTATCCTAGGAAGGAGAACAATAATTTAATTTTAAAACCCTCATTGATTAGGGTTTATAACATATGTAGAAGTAAAAGAATAACAACAGCTATATATAAGTGGTATATATAATATATATATATATATATATATATATATATATATGTGTGTGTAATGTGGTGTAATACTGTTTGAATTAAGACTGTTAAAGGTGCATTGTATAAACCCTAGAGCAACCAGCAAGGAAAATAAAACAAAGTGGGATAATAATAATCCAAGAGAAGAGATCAAATAGAATACTAAAAATAATACTCAATTCTAAAGTAAGACAGAGAAAAGATAAAAAGGAAAAAATTACGTGTGGGAAAAATAGAAAACAACAGCATGGCAGCAGACTTATACTCAAACATATTAATACCTACACTGAATATAAGTGAATTAAATATTCCAGTCAAAGGAAATTATCAGTCCGGATAAAAAAGCAGTATCAAACTATAGTATGTTTCCAGGAAACCCACTTGAAACATAAAGGCATTGATAGGTTAAAATGAATGAAAAAAAGACATACCACGCTAACACTAATCATAAGAAAGCTGAAGTAACTATATTTCTACCAGACAAAGTAGACCTCAGGAAAAAAAGAGTATTGATATAAATAAAGAGGAATATTTCATAATGATAAAGTGGGTATGTAGACAATCCTAAATGTATATGCTTCTGATAGAGCATGAACATACTTGAAGTATCAGAATACTTAAATAATGGAGCATTGAAATAAATTATTTGGTAGAATTGAGAAGAGAAACATATATCTATTAAAGAAATTGAATTTGCACTTTAAAACCTACTTTCAAGAACTCCATAGTAAAGTGGCTTTACTATTAAATATTATTAAACATTTAAGGAAGAAAAAATACCAGTTTTACACAAACTTTCAGGAGAAAGGAATACTTCTCAAATAATTTTATGAGGGCAGCATAACATTGATATGAAATACAGAGCAATTTCTCTCATTAACACTTAGCCAAATAGTAAGTAAATCAAATCCAGCAATTTGTAAAAAGTATAATATTTCATGATCAACTATGGTTTATGCAGGAAAAAAACTGTTACTTAACATTTGAAAATCATCGGTGTAGCTAACTACATTAACACGATAAAGGAAGAAAATAGATCAAATGGACTTCATCAAAATTAGAAACTTTAACTCATCAAAAGACACCATTATGAAAATGAGCAGGAGAAATTTTCTGATGCAGTCAGCAGCTGCCTCGGCGTGCATGGGAAGATGGCCAAACAGGTGCCCACATCAGTGCTGTGGTTGTGTCTGGGTAACATCTGTCAATCACTCATTGCAGAAGCAATTTTCAGAAAACTTGTAACTGATCAAAATGTTTTCGATAATTGAAGGGTAGACAGTGCCGCAACAGCCATGCATGAAATAGAAAACCCGCCTGATTATCAAAGGCCCAATTGCATGAAGAAGCATGGTACTCCCGTGAATCACATTGTCCAGGCAGGTTACCAAGAAGACTTTGCCACATTTGATTATATACTATGTATGGATGAAAGCAATATGAGAGATTTGAATAGAAAAAGGAAGCAAGTTAAAAATGGCAAAGCTAAAACTGAACCCCTTGGGAGCTATTATCCATGAAAGCGACATATCGCTGAAGATCCCTATTATGGGAGACTCCAACTCAAGACTATCTACCAGCAGTGTGAAAGGTGCTGTAGAGTGTTCTTGGAGAAGGTGTGCTGACACTGCATCCATTCCTTGATGCAGCCAATGGGGCTAATCCCCACAGCCTCTGCATCTCTCAGTCCATGTGTCAAAGTGCGAGAACATTCCATAGCTCAAGCCCACAGCTGTTTCTTCAGTTGACTTGCTCTTTCTTATCTTAAAAAATAATTAAAGATGAAACTCAGTAGCTGTGTTCGGCAGAAGAATAAATAAAAATTTTTGATCGAGACAGTTGATGGGGTATATAAAGTCTTCTCAGACTAGGTGAACCTCCCACTTTGCTCCAGTTACAAAAAATGTGGAACAAACAAAATAGAACATGATGAAATGAGCATTACTTTAAGACCCAGATCAACATCTGAGCCCACTGAGGCTTATAAGTCTTCTGCTCTACCTCTTCCCTAAGACTGTGGACAACTTGATAAGGATGAATGCCCCATTCCCCTGCACTACCTCCTTATACCAGGGCCTTTTACCATCCATGGGAGCTCACAACCTAGATGAAAAGTGTTCACTCATACATATTCATAGTGCACACTTGCATATTTAAAAGACAGAAAAAAGAAAAAGATTTGCGGAATTAATCTTAGCACCTTTAATACTCCCTAGTTTTTGTTTAGTTTAGTTTGTAAGGAAGTGGGCTTATTTGCTCCCGTTTGAACCACTTTGCCCCTGGAAATTTAATCATATCCAGAAAAGACACTTGTATGCTGGTTTATCTCATGGTCAGTTTGCAGAACATGTCTGCTTTTTTATGCATACATAGCCCAAATGTCAAAAATAAATTAGCTTAGGAGGGAAAAATAATTAAAAAGTTAGCAAAAGTTCTTTTATGTTGGAATACTTATTGATATGTTAATAACTCATCAGTGCTTAATTTATAGGCACATGTAGGTCATTTCTATTTACTGTGAGTTAATTAATCTAAAATTCATGTGGATACATGTCAGAAAAGATTGTTTTCAAAATAAACTGGAGAAATTATAAAAATACAAATTTTTCAAAAAAAAGAAATGAAGTCCTGTGAGTAGGAGAAAATATAGTAGGTGTAATAATATATACCTGACAAAAGACTTGATTCTAAAATATTTAAAAGCTCCCCTACAACTTAATAGTTAAAAAAATAATCCAACAACAACAACAAAAAACCATCAGCAAAAGATTTGAATGGGAACTTCACAAAGGAAAAATATATAAATGGTTAATAAACACATGAAAAAGTACTTAAGCATTAGTCACCCATACATAGCCACTGGAATGGCTAAAATAAAAAGGACAGACAACGTCTAATCTTTTTTTTTAATTTTTTATTGTTATGTTAATCACCATACATTACATCATTAGTTTTTGATGCAGTGTTCCATGATTCATTGTTTGTGCATAACACCCAGTGCTCCACGCAGAATGTGCCCTCTTTAATACCCATCACCAGACTAACCCATCCCCCCACCCCCTTCCCCTCTAGAACCCTCAGTTTGTTTTTCAGAGTCCATCGTCTCTCATGGTTCGTCTCCCCCTCCGACTTACTCCCCTTCATTCTTCCCCTCCTGCTATCTTCTTCTTTTTCTTTTTTCTTAACATATGTTGCATTATTTGTTTCAGAGGTACAGATCTGTGATTCACCAGTCCTGCACAATTCACAGTGCTCACCATAGCACATACCCTCCCCACTGTCTATCACCCAGGCACCCCGTCCCTCCCACCCCACCCCTACTCCAGCAACCCTCAGTTTGTTTCCTGCGATTAAGAATTCCTCCTATCAGTGAGGTCATATGATACATGTCTTTCTCTGATTGACTTATTTCACTCAGCATAACACCCTCCAGTTCCATCCACGTCTTTGCAAATGGCAAGATCTCATTCCTTTTGCTGGCTGCATAATATTCCATTGTGTATATATACCACCTCTTCTTTATCCATTCATCTGTCGATGGACATCTTGGCTCTTTCCACAGTTTGGCTATTGTGGACATTGCTGCTATAAACATCGGGGTGCACATACCCCTTCGGATCCCTACATTTGTATCTTTGGGGTAAATACCCAGTAGTGCAATTGCTGGGTCGTAGGGTAGCTCTATTTTCAACTGTTTGAGGAACCTCCATACTGTTTTCCAGAGTGGCTGCACCAGCTTGCATTCCCACCAACAGTGTAGGAGGGTTCCCCTTTCTCCACATCCCCGCCAACATCTGTCGTTTCCTGACTTGTTATTTTTAGACATTCTGACTGGTGTGAGGTGGTATCTCATTGAGGTTTTGATTTGGATTTCCCTGATGCCCAGCGATGTTCAGCACTTTTTCAAGTGTCTGTTGGCCATTTGGATGTCTTCTTTGGAAAAATGTCTGTTCATGTCGTCTGCCCATTTCTTGATTGGATTCTTTGTTCTTTGGGTGTTGAGTTTGATAAGTTCTTTACAGATTTTGGATACTGGCCCTCTATCTGATATGTCATTTGCAAATATTTTCTCCCATTCTGTCGGTTGTCTTTTGGTTTTGTGGACTGTTTCTTTTGCTGTGTAAAAGCTTTTTATCTTGATGAAATCCCAAGAGTTCATTTTTGCCCTGGCTTCCCTTGCCTTTGGCGATGTTTCTAGGAAGAAGTTGCTGCGGCTGAGGTCGAAGAGGTTGCTGCCTGTGTTCTCCTTTAGGATTTTGATGGACTCCTGTCTCACGTTTAGGTCTTTCAACCATCTGGAGTCTATTTTTGTGTGTGGTGTAAGGAAATGGTCCAGTTTCATTCTTCTGCATGTGGCTGTCCAATTTTCCCAACACCATTTGTTGAAGAGTAATCTTGATAATGATATAAAACAATTAGGATTCTCCAACAGTGTTGGTAGAAATATAAAGTGGTACAATTTTGGAAGTTTCTCATAAAGTTAAACGTATGCCTAAACTACAAGCTAGTAATTACACTTTCAGATATGAACCCAAGTAAAATGAAAACAGAGAAAGACTTATGACACGAATGTTCATAGAAGCTTAAGTCATATTAGTCAAAAACTAGAAACAACCCCAATGTCCATTAACAGGAAAATGAATAAACAAATTATAGTACATTTATATATAATGAAATACAACTCAGTAATAAAAAAGAAATAAACTGCTGATACCCACAACAATATGGATGAACCTCAACAACATGCTGAATAGAAGGTGACAGAAAAGAATGTCTACAGTATAATTCCATTTTTCTAGAGATTCTAGACTAGGTAATATTTACCTATACTGATAGAAATCAGACTGATACTTGTCTGGCCAAGGAATCGGGGAGTGGGGGTGGGGAGTTAACTGCAAAGGACACTCTGGATGGAGGAGACTCTATAGCTTTACAGGGTGTAAATTACATGGATATATACATGTGTCAAAACTCATCAAACTGTACACTTCATATTTGTGCATTTCACCGTGTGTAGATTATATGGTACTACAAAACAGAATTTTAATTATGACTTTAATTTACCATTTCAATGTGTTAAATGAAATATATAAATATATATATATAGCTATATGTACATATATACAATTAAAAAATAGTTTTAATCTAATAACGTATCTGTCAAAATTACAAAATCACACATAACAGTCTAACCTTAGAATTTTACATTTTAGTATCAGATAAAACCCAAGGACATCAGGTATCAGTGCATCTATGCAAAATAAGACAAGTGGGGGAAGCAATGAAAAGAGTAAGGAATAGAAAGAAGAGAACAAGACACCATTATCTACAAAGGACATGATTCCTTTATAGAAAATCAAAGAGAAGCTATAAAAAATTAAGACAAGTCGAGCAAAGTTGCTGGAAACAAGATCATATAAAACACAATGTAAGGCAACAAAAACTGATTGGGAGCGGGTTTGTTTTCTGTTTTTGGTTTTGGGGGTTTGGGGGTTTTTTTAGTTAGCATTGGTAATAGAAAAAAGAATCTGAGGATATCACAGGATAAATTTAACAACAACAACAAAACTGTATAAATAATGAACACCCTACAAATGTAGTCATATGAAGTGGTTCATGAAGGGGAAGGTCAATAATATAAATTTGGCCTTCCTCTCAAATACTTTATATATAAATTCAATGCAATCCAGTTAAAAAAAATCTGACAAGATGATCCTAAAGGACCATGAACAGCCATGACAACTTGGAAGACAAAGGATGATTAGTCCTACGTGGGGGTTGAAGGAGCGGGGGGAGGGGAGGAGGGGGTTAAGTCCGACCACATATCAAAATGTGCTATAAACCAGAAAGCCGGAGCAATTAAACAGTGTGGCATTAGTGCAGAGGACAAAGAGATCAATGGAATAGTATAACGACCTAAAAGAAGATACATGCACACACACACACACGCATGCACACTCCCACACTCGCGCACACACACTCACACACACTCACGCACACTCACACACACTCACACACACAAGTGGCACACAGATCAATAGATATCATGATGCCATCAGGTATTCATACATAAAAGACAAAATTAGGACCCTACTTCATGCCAAACACAACAATAAATCCCAGATGGAAATTTAAAAAAATGTATTTTTGAAAAAAATAAAGGTATAGAACAAAACTTTAAAACTCAGAAGAAAATATAGAAGATATTTATAGGATATGGAGTAGGAAAGAATGTATTCAACAAAAAATAGAAAGAATGAACAATAAAGGAAAAGATAAAGTCATCTAGTTTAAAATTTAAAACTCTGTATGACAAAGACACTGAGGGGGGAAAACAGACTCTCCACAGTGTAGGATATGGGACATCAGGGTATTTGTAATTTTTTTAATTTAATTTAAAAAATTTTTTTGAAAAAATAAAACCAGAGGGTGATGTGAATCAAACGTGGTAGAATTTTAGCATCTGCGATAAGAGGGTCCCCATTATGCCTGTGCAATCTCTACTGATGAGACCAAGGTTCACGGTTTCCCACTCTTCCTCTGCGTCCTGGAGCTTCCGTGGGCGGCCCCAAGGCATGGTGTGCCCCCGGGTTCTGTGAGTCACAAAGTATCTTTACAATGGCTGTTGTGTCTTGATCTGTTGCCCTGACTCTACCTCAACTCTTCTATTAATACACTATATTTTAAGACAGTGGAAGGCGGATCTCCCCTGAGCCAGTGGACAAGGAAGCGGCAGCTGAGAGATGCCATGTGAGCATCCCCGCCCTTCAGCTTCCAGAAGGCTTCAGAGGAGCTGTCTAACAGATGGCGGGAGATGAATGCACCACACTTAATCCCTCTCTTTGTCACAGGAGGAAATGTGACATAGCTTTAGCTATTAAAAAAATTTTAAATGCTGAACATTACACCCAAAGGAAAAGAATAAAAACTGCATTCAGTATGGAGACAGAATACATTCTCAGGTGGGATTCTCAGTAAATAGATGTCTGAAATCACCGGGATGTAGTGTCGTTTTTTTAATCTCTTTTTTACTGGGGTAAAATGTGTAACATAAAATTGACCATTTTATCCATTTTTAAGTGTACAGCTCAGTGGCATTAAGTACATTCGCATTGTTGTGCAACCATCACCACCATCTGTCTCCACACGTTTTATCTTCCCAAACCGGAACTCTGTACCCATTAAACACGAACTCCCTGTCCCCCCTCTCTCCAGCTCCTGGGAACCACCATTCCACTCCCGTCTCTACGAATCTGACTATTCTAGTTACCTCACAAAAATGGAATTGTACAGAGTGTCATTTTTAAGGAATTCCACATACTCCGTGTTATGGGTTAAAAATAAAAAAAAGCGCAACTGATGTGCCTTCTCTCTTTGACCTTGACTCTTGCTTTGTGAAGGCGGACTGATTTGTGCCTGATGAATGCTATATAGACAATGCTGTGTTGCGTGTGCTCGGTACTGAATTTCCTAGGGACTTCACTGGAAAAGAACTTTTCCATTGCTATGTTGTAGCGGTCGCTAGGCTTCTTGCTCACACAAGATCAGAGCCATCTGAGGCACAGATATCACTCCCGTGTACAGAGTTAAAATATGCATGGTTTGTATTAAAGCTCTGTGCCATAAAGAGTAACCAAATGACTTCACGGTACCACTTGAGAAATCCATGAGGGAAATCAAATTTTTAGTAAATCAAAGAGGAAAGCACTCCCTAAGCAAATTCTGGAGTCTAGGAGAAACAATTTCTCATAACAACAGTTCCAAAAACCAAAAGTACTAGAATAATAAATATGGAACAAATCACAGCCACCTTTAGCATGAGCCAATTTCAGTCTTTTGAGCACAGCCTGGATTATGGATGACAGGTGACATATTCCTCTAAAAAGTTTTAGGGAAGGTAATTTTCAGAAGGCGCTCCCGGTAACATCTTCTATTACACCCCCTACTTGCTTTACAGACTCACCCAAGGGCAAGAGATGGGAAGAAAGATGAAAGAAAGGGGAGAGACAGCACAGAATGGAGCAGGCACATGGACGGTGGGAGGAACTCTAGGCAGTGCACTGGAAATCCGACGGTTTAGCTGCAGCTCTGTCATCTCCTTGTGCGCTCAGCCAAGCCTTTCACCTTGCAGGGTCTCCAGTCCCTCACCTGTAAAGCAGGGAAGGGTGCTCCTTAGGACTCCAGAGACAGGGTGGCCTTCCTGTCTAAAAGGAAAGCTCATCCTTCATGCACATACACATTGCCTAGTATTCTTTAATAAGTAGGGACTCTCGATGTTTCACCGCACGAGTGAAGATTTGAAAATGGTACCCTACCTACAAAATGTTTTGTTCTCTGGCTTAGGGTTCACATCTGTCTCTTTCTTCCCCTCCATTTGATATGTGTCTTTGCATTTGTAAATAATCCCAAGTATTGCCCAGGCTTCAGCCTCAGTCTTGGTGGCATGTAGCCCACACTCCATACAAGGGCGGCCTGTCCTGCCTGCCCATGTGCCCATGCCATCCCACCTTGCACCTGAGGACGCGGAGTCTGGGAAAGGCAAAACAGCCATCACAGGCAGACCCAGAACTCAGAGCCTTTGCAGACCACTCAGGTGCTTTCCAGCAGGAGCGTGGAAGCCTCTGCTTACTGAAGTCCGCAAAATCTGCCAGCTGACAGTTCCTCCTTTTGTAGGGAGCGTAGTCAGGACACCAGAAACATGGCCCTGGGACTCTGAGAGCCAGGGTGAAGACACTTCTCACATCAAGAAATATGGGGTTGCCCAGCCTCCCCAGAGGATCCCTTGCAGGAACGCAAGGCTACAGGGCTGCAACAAGCTGGTCTTAGCTGGAATTCTGTTTTCTAAACCACAACTCATCACACAGGTTGGACCAGGGAAGAAGAAAATAATCTCTAGGCCCCTGAGTGAGCCGCCCAGGTGAGGTGCACAGCAGCAGCTCAGTAGGGTTGGGGGACTGGGGAGAACATTCCTCTCCAGGCTCCCTGGGCCAAGGCAAGGCTGCCTCTGTGTGGACTGTTACCTCCCCAGGAGAGAGAGACTTGCTGGCATCTCTCATCTCCTTCCTCCACCAGGAATCTGCCCTTCCTGCCACCTACCTGCCTCACCTGTTCAAGCACCCATAGCTTCCCCATCCATGGCCACCTCCCCTGTGCCTGGGAGCCTGCGGCTGGCATGCCAAGAATTTGCAGGTGCTCTTCTTGACCCATAAATCCACCCCTGGGCACTCTCAGCCCTTGTCCAATGCCACAGTTTTTCTCCTTTTCTTCAAATGTGTTCTGTGACACTGACAATATACAAGGGACAAAGACTGTAAAATAAACACCAAGGACCAATCAATCATCCAGTTCATGAAAGAAAATTTTACTGAACCTGTTAAAGACCCTCAGATTACATTGTGCCCACTGCCTGCCCCAGAGGTGACGATTTTTAGGTAGTTATCACCCCCATGCACCTATTTAACCTTTCCCTTGCTATGTATGCATCCTTAAAACGCAGAACGTTGCTTTGCGTGTTTTTAAATAAATAGTTGGTATTGTACTGTATGCATTCTTCTGGAATCTGCTTGTCTCACTGAGATTATGTCTATGAGATTTGTCCACATTGACACGTATAGCTCTAGCCCACTCACTTTCACCACTGTATAGTACTTTATTATGTATGTAAATCACCTATTCGTGAAAGAAATACTCCAACCATAAAGCAAGGAGTGGTTCACCTTTACATGTAAAGGGTCCTCAAATTAAAATGGAACAGACAGTAGACATCAATCCCTGATTTGTTTCCCCACTCCTTCACATTGATTTGATATCCATAATTAATTTAAATGCTAAGTAAATTCAATTATGCCCATCTCTGGAGAGATTACCTACAAATAATCCCATGTATTAAATAACAGAAAGAGGTATTTGTGTTACAACACAGAGAAACCGGACTAATGGCCAGGTCACAGCTACCTGGTCCTGTAGATTTCATGGCATGACTCGCAACATACAAGTCTGAGAGAGAAGCTTGGTGAGGAGGATTACACATCCGGCTGAAAGATGCACCAGAACTCAGATATTCTGCAAAAGGAACTCTTTACATGAATGGAGCAAATCCATCTGTCAATGAATGCAATAGCCCAGTCTGGCACCTTATGTTCATCTTTCCATCATCAAATGGGAAGGAAATAGTCAACTCTAGATATCTGCTTGGTGCCAGGGAGAACATAGGTTGGCAAGTGAAGAAAAGGAGGCACTAAGAGAAATGGGGAAAATGGCAGCCATAGGAAAAGCCAATACTTTGAGGCAACGGTTGGTCCATCTGTCTTCAAGAGTTGCTTTAAGAAGGAACCAGCTGTCTGATACTGGGGGAAAGCAGAATAAGAACTTGTATTTAAAATAAAATCATATTAGAAAGCAGACAGGTCTGTTCCATTTTGCTTGTTTCCAAATCACGACCCAAATCTTCATCCTGTTTCATTGGCTTCTGGGGCTGAGCACTGGGTATTTTAGATCATTTTGCAAAATTTAGCTAAGGGGAATAAATTGCCAAAAAACTTGAGAAATCTGTATTATTTGTATTCCATAAGACACAAGTCTGGAAATATACATGCAAACTTGGACGGGCTCAACTGCCGTATTTAGCACCTGGAGGAAGAAAGAGAAAGAAAAGTACATTTCGGTCGCCTCCGTGTTTGTACTCTTTTCTTGAAAACTCAGACACGCCTTGCCTTCATGAAAGTTCTTTCCTTAACAACTAACCTCACCTGGAACATTACGCTCACACAAACTACCCAAGGATTTTGAAGGCTTACCACACAGAAATTATAAAGGGGGCGTCTTGCCAGTGTTGTTTAAGGAGTAACATCCCCGTGAGGGGATTGCTCACTGGGCTGAGGGAATAGGAGTCATTTGACTCAGAGTCTAGGTTCCTCCGATTTCACACAAGCTCCCCACAGTTCCTTCCCTTGCTCTTTCCTCCTCCTTTTGCACCGCCAGAGAGACGAGTCCTCCGAGGCTCATTTCTTTGTATACTGACATATTTGTAGACCAACTTGTTCAAGAAAGACCCAGAAAATGGTGACACAGCCCACGTACGTCATCCCAGGCCAACCACACCAGTAGCACGAGAAGGCACTCCTTGAGGCTTTTGAAAGAAGGGAGCCTAGAATCATCCTGCGTCTTCAGCTGAGGCTTCACTTCCCGCCGGCTTGCTCTGGACAGGCTACATCAGGCTTGGGCTTTCAGACAAACACGTTTTCAGACAAACAAAAACTATCCCTGGAGGGTTGCAGAAACGTACTCTCTCCTACTGTACTCCTTCCCTCGGTTTTCGCTCAGTAGTTCAAATGCTGAAAATATATACTATGATTCAGCTTTTAAAACTTTTAAAACTTCTGTGGTCCTGTCATCATAACAGCACGCCAGGTGTGAGGCAGCAAGAGAGAAAATCCAATTAATCCTACCCCCATGGGCAAAGCAACCTTATCAGACATTTTACTTTAGCCCCAGCAGAAGTTTTGCACAAAAGATGCCACCTGTCAGTTTTTCGTTTGTTTCAGCACAAAAATCTCTGAGGCAGCATTTTTAACTCAGAGGTAAGTTTTATTAAAAATGCCTGTTCCGGGGCGCCTGGGTGGCTCAGCTGGTTAAGCGACTGCCTTCGGCTCAGGTCATGATCCTGGAGTCCTGGGATCGAGTCCCGCATCGGGCTCCCTGCTCGGCAGGGAGTCTGCTTCTCCCTCTGACCCTCTTCCCTCTCGTGCTCTCTATCTCAAATAAATAAATAAAATCTTTAAAAAAAAAAAAATGCCTGTTCCGGCCAGTTGGCGTCAACCCATTGGTTTGCTAACTAGGCATCAAGTGAAGAACTTGCAATTCTCTGTTTCATGGAGATGAGAGCTGCAAACTATTTATACCAACTTCCAAAGCTGGTCTGCCGTGGGCCAGGCGAACCAGGGAAGGCAGGGAATTCTGGAGGAGAGTGAGGGGAGCCTCCCCTTCCTTTCCCCCTCAAGTCACAAATTTCGGTCTTAAACGCACTCTTTCCCCCACCCTGGACCGGTTCCTTCCGCAAAACTGGACCACGCAAAGCCACAGCCCAGAATGACATCCTGGCTTTCCTGTTGCCGTATTTGTTACATTAGCAAAACGTATGCTATGGAACACCAACAACATACGTGTCAGACACAAAACGCCCCAGAAAAGACTCAGGTTCTCCACATTGGGAGGGTATTTGCACAGAGCAGGAACATCAGACCTGGAGACCCCATCGACCCAGACCTTAAGTTCCTCAGTGGGTGGCCGGGATAGTGGGTGTGGAACGAAGCCTCCCCACCCCAGAGGAGAGCATATTCTTCACCCATCAAAACTTGGATATTGAATCCAGAACTGCCCTTCCCCTGCCACCCCCCCCGGACAAGGGACCCTCAGAAGTGTACACATTAGTAGGTCGCCTGGTGTTGTCATTAATTTGCTGACCCTCAGCCTTTGGCATTCCTGAAGCTGTTTTAGGACAGGAGGGCTGGGCTGGTATCACTGACAATTCCAGTCCCGAGCCTCGGACGGCCCTGGTACTGACCAGGTGGATCTTCGTGGCAGAGCACTAGATCCAGAGTCGTTAATCGAGGGCCCAAGCTCTAGCTCTCCATCCAGTGTTTTTTAACACACGTGAAACTCAGTTTCCTTTCCTTGCAGGGCAGGTGTTAACAGTGAGCCCCTCCTATGCTGAAGACACTTAAGGGTTTTGACTGAACACTTTGAAAGCAAGTTTCCACAAACACCCGATGCCCTCTTGTTTGGGCTCATGCTTCCTCTGTAGGAAGAGCCTCCCACTTCTAGTGCTCTCAGGGGAAGACTGTGGAATTCTGGAATTCACAAGCAAAGTCCCCAAACCTGCACTTGTCACGGTTCATGGGAACTGGCACTTTTCCTCTATCTTCCCCCTCCAACAGGGGCACCGTCGCCGAGTGGAAGGCTGGGCAGTGGGAGTCATGCTGGAATCCTTTCTGACCCTCGCCACTCCCAGTAATCCATCACAGAGCCTGCTCATCCTCCTTCCCTGGCATCTGCTGACTGTGTCCACACTTGCCTCTCCCCGCCCTACCTAAGGCTTACGTCCTGAGGGGGCACCCTGCCCGCACCCTTGGCTGCTCTACCCTGCACACAGCTGTCGAGTGCTCTAAGCCGAGGATGTGACCCCCCCCTTCACCCCCACCTGCTGAAATTAGTAGTAGCTCTTCACAGCCTTCAGCAGAAAATTCAAGTTCCTTAGCTTGGCACACAGACTCCTCTTTTGGGACCTGGCACCTGCCCCCTGCATGCCTCCTCTTTGACCCACCCCATATCCACTCACACCGAGCTTACTATGGACCCTGTGTCATGGCCCATGCTGTTCCCCACACCAGGCCAACCCTTTCCCACCTGGCTGTCTGGCTACCACTTACCTATAAGGATGTGAGCTTCCCAAGGGGCAGAGGGTGGAGTGGGAATGTTGCGGGGGGTGGGGGTTGTTCACTGTTCTATTTCCTGAACCTAGTACCGTTTCTGGTACCTATGAGCAGAAACCTAATGAACCCTTGAAAGAATGAATGAATGGTTTTATTCAAGACTCAGAGAAAGCATCCTTTTCTTGTGGGAGCATTTTGTGGTTCCTCTTCTTAATCTCAACAACCAAGTGTGTAATCCTTCACCTGAGTGTCTCTTTCTGCCACATGATCCTGCAATACCTGCCCTGTAACATCGGCTGCTCAGTACTGACTGCTCAGCTCCCTGTGTGTGAGCAGCACTATGTCCCAGGCCTCGTGAGAGAAGCACTGGCTTATGTTTGCTCTTGGGTTCTCTCCCTGTCTCTCCCTCTCCCTCTCTCCTCCCACTCTGCCTCTTACCTGGTTCTCTCTTCTCCTGCATATCTGATCCGAGCAACCAGATACCAGGCCCTACACCCTGGGTGTTAGCAGCTCGGTAGGCCCATCACTGGGCTCAGTGACAAATACATAATAGGCTACCCTTCCATTTTAGACCATTCCACATCCACACTTAGAGAAGGACTCGTTTTTCCTGGCTAATCCACAGGCCCAATGTTACCAAGGACATGGTCAAATACACCCCACCCACTCAGTTCCATGGTGCAGCTCTGATGGGGGACAGTGACTGTGCCTTTCTCATCCAGAAACGTAAAACCACTTCATTGTGTAGACAACAAATGACGCACATATTACAACACACAGGAACTACAGTGAGATAAGACGTGGCCGACTACATTTCCTATTCAAGGTGTTTATCTGAGTGATGTCTGAAGGGTTTGTGTGAGGAGAGAGAGAGACAGACTCACTGATGAGGGCAATGGGAAACAGACCAGGAAAATCAAACACATTTTCTCTGCAAGATCCAAATCCAATTCCAGTCGAGTCTATCTCTCTTCATTTCATGAAACAATACAACAGGACTGGGGGACTTCTGGAGATCACTCAGTTTGAGAGGATGGGACCACCACCTTGTGCTTCTTTATCTCGTCCTCTCTCAGGGCTTGGGGAGTATTTAGAGATTGTCTCTTTTCCAGCTGTAGGGACCCTGACTTATGAGCTCTGCAAATAAGTCAGCCTGAGTTGAGGAGAATATACATTCACCCAAAAGGCAATAATTAAAAATCACTGTGCCAATATTTACCCTGTCCAGCTAAGTTGTATTTGTAGAATCTGAAAGAAGAGCAAAGTCTCCTGTGTCCTCTGTGGCCTGAGACTGTCGCAGGAAGGAGGAGAAGGAGCCATGGGCATGGGTGTGGGCACTGAGTCTCCACTGACAGAGCGTGTGGCCCGAGTCCCAGCTTGCTCATCATCTCAACAAGGGGGGAAGTAATACCTCCCTCACAGGACAGTTGTGACGGTTAAACGTGAATCTGTGAGGATATGAGGTAAAGAATCTGATCCATGGTGAATGGGGGTGATTATTATTATCATGGTTTTGCCTCAATTAAAATGAGGTCATGAGGGTGGGCCTAATCCAATCTGACTGAGGTCCTTCTAAGGAGAGGCGATTAGGACACAGCCATACACAGAGGGAAGACCCGTGGAAACACAGGGAGAAGGTGGGTGTCTACACACCAAGGAGAGAGGCCTCTGAAGGAACCAACTTGCCAACACCTTGACCTCGGACTTCTGGCCTCCAGAACGGGGAGACAACAGATTTCTGTTGTTGAAGCCCCTCAGTCTGTGGGAGCCCCAGGAAACTGCTGTAGAGGACAAACGGATGCTCTCCCAGAGAAACGCCATCCTTGCCACGGTGGTATTTTACAGAAAATACAACATGTCTCCCGCGTCTCCCCCACCTACGACATGCTATCACCATCTCTATCCCCCCAAAGAAGCCACTGCCTAATCATCTTCAACTTGAAATAAAATTGAGAGGGAAAAGTTCTATAACTGTTCAAAGGTTTCATTTGAAAAACTGCTCTGACACTAAGAAATCACAGCACTGAATTGGATCTTCTCACTATTCCAGGCCCAGGCACCTTTGCTCCCCAGTGCTGTTGTGAGGACACAGAGTTACTTGTCCACTAGACTCTCCTGAGTCCAGGCCTCCATGTCTAATTGCCTCCTTGATTCCCACGTGAACATCCCTAATGCACTTCAAATCAACATGTCCAAAACCAGAATTAGGACCCACACCTCCCCAGCCCTGGTCCATTGTTCAGACAAACACCACCATCTAACCAGCTATGCAAGGCAACAACGTAAGGTCCTTCTTGTCACCTCTCCTCGCTCCTTCACCTCTGGTGGATGCCTGAAACCACAGATAGTACTGAACCCTATACATACTCACGTATGATAAAGTTCATTTGTAAGTTACGCACAGTAAGAGATGAACAACAATAGCTAATAATGAAATACAACAATTACAGCAATATACTGTAATAAAAGTCTTGTGAATGTGGTCTCTCTCTCTCAAAATACTTTATTGCTCTGTACTCACCCTTCTTGAGATGATAAAATGCCTACATGATGAGATGAAGTGAGGGGAATGCCAGAGATATAGTGATGTAGCGTTAGGCTACTACTGACCTTCTGATGATAGGTCAGGAGGAGGAGCCTCTGCTCCTAGTGGACCACAGGGAACTAAAACCATGGAAAGCTAAACCATGAATAAGGAGGGGGGGGACTACTAAACAACCCCTGGAACCATCAACTTCCCCCCCCAACTACTCTCCCCTGAATCTGTGTACTTCTCTCCATCCCAGCTGACTTCACCCTCTCCCCATCTGCCCCCTGACCCACCATAACAGCCCCCCACAGGTCTTCCCAAGAACTCCCGCCTCTCCAATCCATTCTCTTCATAGCAGCCCGTGCAGTCTTTGAAAAGCCCAGATCTGGTCATGTCACTGTCTGCAGAAAATCTGTGAGAATGCTCATGCACTGCTGGCAGGGGTGCAAATCAGAACAGCCACATTAGAGAACTGCTCAGTGTGATCCATTAAAGTTTAACTTATGTCTATCTTAAGTCCCGAAATTCCATTGTTCGTAAAACACCCAACAGAAAGGGGAACTAGAATCACCAAGCAGTTGACAGTAGTTCATAGTAGTACTATTCTAAACAGCAAAACACAGGAAACTACCCAAATGTCCATCAACAACAGAACTGATAAATAAATTATGTTATATTCACAGCAAACTATTGCTACAAGCAGGAAACGGAGTCTCATGGTGTTGAGTGAAAGAAGCCAAGCAAAATACACAACGGTATGACTCCATTCATGGCAAAGTTCAGAAATAGTCAAAATTGATCTATGGTCTTACAAGTTAAAAAAGGGGTTACCGTCGGGGCATGCTAGGGACTGGGATGGGATCCTGAGGAGCTTCCGGGTTGTTAATAACGCTCTGTTTCCTGAGCTGGGTGCTGGTCACATGATGCGTTCGGTGTGACAAGCCATAAGCTGACCCACACGGGCCCTGGTCTGCATGCTCATGCTTGGACTAAATACTCATGTCCCTTCCAAATTCATATGTTGAAACTCTACCTCCCCGCTCCATGTAATAGTATGGCCTTTGAAAGGTAATTAAGATTAGATGAGAGCATGAGGGTGTAGCCTCATGAATGGAAACAGTGCCCTTGTACAAGTGGAGAGAGCACTTGCTGAGGATAGGTAAGGACTTGACAAGAAGTCAGTCGTCTACAAACAGGAAAAGGGCTCTCACCAGATCTTGACCACACTGGCACCCTGATCTCGTACTTCCAGCCTCGAGAGCTGTGAGGAATAAACTTCTGTTGCTGATAAGCCACCCAGTCTGTGGCATTTTGTTATAGCAGCCCAAATGGACTAAGACAGCATGTTATATTATAGTTAAAAAAAAAAGATAAAAAATAAACAACATAAATAACTGTTCATCCCTCTTTATATAAAGATCAAAGTCCTAACTTGCTTCAAGAACCCTCCTGGTTTAGTTCCTGCCTACAGTTTGAACCCAAGACACCCACTCCCCTCTCCCTCTTTCTGGGCTTCGGCCCTACTGGCCTCACTGATCTCTCTGTCCCTCAAAGCCATCAGCTCTGCTTGCTCAGCCCCTCCTCTACCCTGCAATTTTCTACTTACCCTTCAAATCTCAACTCAAACTTCACTTCCTTGGAGTGATCGGCCTCTGGCTGGTGGCTCCACACCGATCATGTGCGTGTGTTACACTCTCATACATTCCTTCTTTCGTGGCACTTGTCACAGATTATAACGACAGGTTTGCATCTTTGATCAATGTCTGTCTCCTCCACTAGAGTCAAGGTCCGTACTGTCAGGGTGTATTATCAGTCTGTTCACCTCTATACCTGCAGCACCAAGCCCAGCACCCGTTTTGTACTATATGCTCAAAAAATACGGGCTGAAAGAGTGAGCCTTCCTAAGACAGCAGGGTCAGTTCTTTGCATCAAACATCTCAAAAGACTAGTCCTTCTAACTCCTGACGCTTCCTTCCTAATGTCTAATTCCTTTCTGCTGCAATTTGAGTTCATTTATCTTCATCTTGCCCTCAGCGAATATGAACTGAGATACTTACCCCTAAATCTCCATTCTCCATACACGCTTTTTACATCTGTGAAGTCAGCTGTTAAGTCACTTTTGATTTTCATCTGTTCAGTCAAAATAAGCTGATCCATGCAGATTATTCCTTCCTATTCTCTAACAGTGCTTTTGCTTGAATGTAAACTCAGCCGTGCAAAGTTATATGGAGGAAAAAAATGGATCTGAACATGTATGTTTCACCAAGGATAGTGGGCATTTGTATCACATAAACTCGTAAGGCATACCCAAAACAATATTAATACCTATCATCCATTGAACACCAAGTGGATGAAGATGGAACTCAGAGCACGCAAGTAATGCATGGAAAGTAAGCCATATACTAAGATCCAGAGGTAGGATTAGAAAAGAAGAAGCCTAGTTTAAGCATCTTACCTTTACTCAGTGAGAATACAGTAACGCTTCGTATCTTCCCCCTACCAATAAATGAGCTATACAAATGCAAAACTTTGGATCACTGCATCTTGCCTTTTCTTTAAACAGTTATGGAGATAAGTTATAGTCCCAGAGTACATCAAGTTTAGTCATTAAATCTATGATGATTCACTGAGTAGAACATGATCTTATCCTCTTCGTGCCCAGAGCCATAACATAGCTTGTCTATAACCTAGATCGGAAATATGGTAAATGGAAAAGACATCTGGGACCGCCCAGTGGATCCTCCGGGCTGTGTAAGTTTGAGTTCTGCCATCAGAGATGTTTTAGCCGTTCCTCAGAATGGCAGGTGTTACAGATGTCTCTTTTTTATTTTTATTTTTATTCCAGCATAGTTAACATAGAGTGGTATACTCGTTTCAGGTGTACAGTACAGTGATTCACCAATTTCATCCATTACTCAGTGCTCATCAAGGTAAGTGTAACAGACCTCTTGATGAGAAAGGGCCCTGTCATACTAAACTAAGTGCCCCCCTTCTCATTTTTAGTTCACCATCTATGGGGAAGATTTCTTTGTGACTACTGACTTTCCCTTTGATCATGTCCAGGCTGCACTCCTCCAGAGTGGCCCTTTCACTGAGTATAAAATCAGCACCTGTCCCATGGCTCCCACTGGCACTATTCTCCATCCAGATGGGACCAACTCCCTAAGCTGTGGGCACCTGTACACACCCCCCAGTTCCCTAAGGCTTCACAACTCAACAGTAACAATGGGGGGAACAAAGGGAAGTGGGAGAGATCAAAGAAGTCCACACACCAGTTCCCGAGGTAGCGTCAGGCAGAAAAGAATCACAGAGTCATGACTCACCACAGTTACCTGTGTACCTCTGTCTGGCTTCAGAAACAACCTGCAGTGGCCCCCAAAAACCACAGGCCCTCTATACACTCACTTGCTACACATAATTCTGGATTCTGGAGTGCCAAAACCAGTGCAGATGTTCAGACACAGAGCTTTAAAACCCAGACAGCAGCTGCTGTGGGTCAGCGACACCCATACCATTTCTGCAAAAGGCATGGATGCTTTTCATGATTGCAGGAACAGTTAAGTGTCACAAGTACTGCTACATATAGTTAGGAACCTAAGATGCTAAAAGATTTATGAGGTAAGAGAAGGTCCTTCAGGGTACGCCCCTATACACCAGGTCTCTCAGGCCAGCCGGAAACCAGTGACCCAGCCATTTACATACCTTCTGGTGTTGTTTGCTCTATTATTTTCCACCTTTGGTCCTATTTATTTGTGGTCCCACTTCTAAAGCCAAACTATACTGGGGAATCATGAACTGTCTAAATTCTCCCTCATAGACCTTAAGAGGAAGGCAAAAGGAAGAAGAATAGCACTTGCTATTGAGCATGGGGTCTTCACCTTTGTGTTTGGAGAGAAAACAGTTTAGTTACATCAAAACAATATGTTTAGATAATGACAGACCCAGATGAGCTAGAGGAGAATTAGTGGATCATCTCAGCTATTCTACTCATTTACAAATGGGAAAACAGAGAGGTCGAGACCATGAAATTACCCAAGGCCCTTCAAGTGGTCAATTCTGTTCACAATATCAAAGCTGCAGCCTTGGTAGGCAGCTGGCCATCACCAAGTAGACCAACATTCAGCCAGCGACCCCAAGCTCCAGTTTGAGGTGTCTCAGGGTGGCCGACAATCAATGGCACGTGGCCTTCAGTCACAAAGGTGCACAGCTGGCTGGTGGCTTGCTTCCCCACAGACTTACCTGCAGCAATTTCTCTCCCGACCACTAACAGCATCCTGGACCATCCCCTCCAAATATTATAGCTATATGGGTTTATCACAGCCCTGATGAAAATTCAGCTTGCCACCAGACAGGGCAGACTGATTTCTCTACCAGAGTCTATACCCAGGTATTAGACAAGTTTGAAGTCAAAGTGAGGCCAGAGAGAGCCAGTCTCCTGTGGTCTCATCAGATGATGCTTTGAATGGGCCCTGGGAGTGCTGCCCCCTAGATTCTGATAGAAACTGTTTTAGGGCCTTCATTAGTATGTCATTTAAAACCATATCTTTAGGGGCACCTGGCTAGCTCAGTTGGTGGAGCATGATACTCTTGATCTCAGGGTTGTGAGTTCAAGCCCCACACTGGGTATAGAGTTTACTTAAAAATAAAGTATATAGCTGTCCAATTTTCCCAGTACCATTTATTGAAGAGACTGTCTTTTTTCCATTGCATATTTTTTCCTGGTTTGTCAAAGATTATTTGACCACAGAGTTGAGGATCCATATCTGGGCTCTCTATTCTGTTCCATTGGTCTATATGTCTGTTTTTGTGCCAGTACCATGCTGTCTTGTTGATCACTGCTTTGTAATATAGCTTGAAATCGGGCAATGTGACCCCAGCTTTGTTTTTCTTTTTCAACATTTCCTTGGCAATTCAGGGTCTTTTCTGATTCCATACAAATTTTAGGATTGTTTGCTCCAGCACTTTGAAAAATGTTATTGGAATTTTGATCAGAATGGCATTGAAGGTGTAGATTGCTCTGGGTAGCATAGACATTTTAACAATGTTTATTCTTCTGATCCATGAGCGTGAATGTTTTTCCATCTTTTTGTATCTTCTTCAGTTTCTTTCATGAGTGTTCTGTAGTTCCTAGAGTATAGATCCTTTACCTCTTTGGATAGGTTTATTCTGAGGTATCTTATGGTTTTTGGTGCTATTATAAATGGAATCATTTCTCTAATTTCTCTTTCTACAGTTGCACTGTTAGTGTATAAGAAAGCAACTGATTTCTGTACATTGATTTTGTATCCTGCCACATTACTAAATTGCTGTATGAGTTCTAGTAAATTGGGGGTGGAGTCTTTTGGATTTTCCACATAAAGTATCATTTCATCTGCAAAGAGGGAAAAGTGGACAGCTAAATACAGAAGAATGAAACTCGACCATTCTCTAAAACCATACACAAAGATAAACTCAAAATAGATAAAAGACCTCAATGTGAGACAGGAATCCATCAGAATCCTAGAGGACAACATAGGCAGTAACCTGTTCGACATCGGCCACAGCACCTTCTTTCAAGATTCATCTCCAAAGGCTAGTGGAACGAAAGCAAAAATGAACTTTTGGGACTTCGTCAAGATAAAAAGCTTCTGCACAGCCAAGGAAACAGTCAACAAAACAAAGAGGCACCCACAGAATGGGAGAAGATATTTGCAAATGACACTACAGACAAAGGGCTGATATCCAAGATCTATAAAGGACTTCTCAAACTCAACACCCAAAAAGAAAATAAACAAGTTAAAAAAATGGGCAGAAGATATGAACAGACACTTCTCCAAAGAAGACATACAAACGGCTAACAGACACATGAAAAAATGTTCATCATCATTAGCCATCAGGGAAATTCAAATCAAAACCACACTGAGATACCACCTTACACCATTTAGAATGGAAAAATTGACAAGGCAAGAAACAACAAATGTTGGAGAGGTTGTGGAGAGAGGCGAACCCTCTTACACTGTTGGTGGGAATGCAAGTTGGTACAGCCACTTTGGAAAACAGTGTGGAGGTGCCTCAGAAAATTAAAAATAGAGCTACCCCATGACCCAGCAATTGCACTCCTGGGTGTTTTCCCCAAAGACACAGATGTAGTGAAAAGAAGGGCCATATGCACCCCAATGTTCAGAGCAGCAATGTCCACAATAGCCAAACCATGTTAAGAGCCGAGATGCCCTTCAACAGATGAATGGATAAAGAAGATGTGGTCCATATGTACAATGGACTATGACTCAGCCATCAGAAAGGATGAATACCCAACTTTTACACCAACATGGATGGGACTGGAGGAGATTATGCTAAGTGAAATAAGCCAAGCAGAGAAAGTCAATTATCATATGGTTTCACTTATTTGTGGAACATAAGGAACAGCATGGAGGACATTAGGAGAAGGAAGGGAAAAATGAAGGGGGGGAATCGGAGGGAGAGAGGAACCATGAGAGACGATGGACTCTGAGAGACAAACTGAGGGTTTTAGAGGGAGGGGGGTGGGGGGATGGGTTAGCCTGGTGATGGGTATTAAAGAGGGCACGTTCTGCATGGAGCACTGGGTGTTAATGCAAAAACAATGAAGCGTGGATCACTACATCAAAAACTAATGATATATTGTATGGTGACTAACATAACATAATAAAATAAAATTTTAAAAAAATTAGAAAAAATAAAGTACAATTTTTTTTTAATTTAAAAAATACATAAAACTATATCCTTAACAATTCAGGTGGTTACTATAGGGATGAATTTTGGTGTTTTTGTGCGTGTGTTTTTTTAATTGGAGGGCTATGGGAAAAAAAAAAGGTTTTGAGTGGGAGAGATAAAACCAACTGAGTTATTTACTAAGTGAGTTATTCACTAAGTCTTCGGCTGGGCCATAGAAAATGATGCTCAAAGCATCAGTGTTTCAGATTACTTAAGATGCCCTCTTCCAATTATAGAAATTGGAATTTTGGCATTTCGATTACGTTTCCCCACAGAACCCTCCCGTGACATTTGATTCCGAGAGCCCATCTTCCATGTAGAGAGGACTTCTGCCTTTTCCAGTCTGGCTCTGCAGGAAAGATCAGACTGTGAGGTTGAACCAATTTTCCTTGATAGCTTGAAATTTATTATTTGAATTTTCCTTAATGGGTCTCTTAACATGCTTTGGTAAAACTTGCCCTTGTAATTGTAAACACTTCCAATTCTGTTCCTTACATGAGTGCTCCATGAAATTCCATGAGTCTCTCCTCCCCTTAGTTTTCAATCCACTAAAGGACTATTGCATAAGACCTGACCTGTGGGATTGGCAGAGGAACCAGGGTGGGGTGCTGGGCAAGGGACACTACAGCGAGACTAAGCAGGGGTGGAACCCTCGCCTGGACAGTGTGGTCTCAGGACCCTCGGGGTCACAGAAAACTGGGGGTGCCTGAGTGCGGCAAAGCTCCCAGGTATTGGAGTGGGGAAGCTGGCTGCACAGACGCAGCCGAGGCACGGGCTCTCAGCTCGGCGTTGCCATAAACCGTGATCCCCGGTACAGTCAGGCCACTGCTCCTCCAGCAGGGACCCAACAAGCGGCAGAGCCGGGGAGACTCCCCTTCCTCCCCCGGGAGGAGCGGCGTGGGAGCGCACCACAGGGATCTGCTGGGTTTGGAGACTCCACACGGGGTCGGGTGCCAGAGATAGAAACGCTCGGTCACAGGCCGGGTGAGCACGGAGTGCGGCCAGAGACCGGGACACAGAGTGACTGCTTTTCTCTGGGGGCTCACTGAGGAGTGGGGCCCCGGGTTCTCAACTCCTCCAGGGCGGAGACTGGGAGGCCGCTATATCCACTCTCGTTCTCCAAAGCTACATGGAAAGCTTGAAGGGAACAAAAGCTCCCGAGGAGCAAACCTCAGCAGATTACTTAGCCCGGCCCCGGCAAGGGCGGGGCAATTCTGCAGAATTTGAGAGATAAGCGATACCGTAAGATGAAACAATATTAGAATAATTGGGATCCCAGAAGAAGAAGAAAGAGAGAGAGGGACAGAAGGTATATTGGAGCAAATTACATCAGAGAACTTCCCTAATTTGGGGAAGGAAACAGGCATCAAAATCCAGGAGGCCCAGAGAACCCCCCTCAAAATCAATAAGAATAGGTCAACACCCCAACATCTAAGTAAAACTTACGAGTCTCAGAGACAAAGAGAAAATCCTAAAAGCAGCTTGGGACAAGAGGTCTATAACCTACAATGGTAGAAACATTAGACTGGCAACAGACCTATCCACAGAGACCTGGCAGGCCAGAAAGGACAGGCATGATATCTTCAGAGCACTAAACGAGAAAAATATGCAGCCAAGAATACTATATTCAGCTAGGCTGTCGCTGAAAATAGAAGGAGAGATAAAAAGCTTCTAGGACAAACAAAAACTAAAGGAATTTGCAAACACGAACCAGCCCTACAAGAAATATTAAAAGGGGTCCTCTAAGCAAAGAGAGAGCCTAAAAGTAACAAGGATCAGAAAGGAACAGAGACAATATAAAGTAACAGTCACCTTACAGGCAATACAATGGCACTAAATTCATATCTTTCAATAGTTACCCTGAATGTAAACGGGCTAACTGCCCCAATCAAAAGACAAAGGCTATCAGATATGATAAAAAAACAAGACCCATCGATATGCTGTCTGCAAGAGACTCATTTTAGACCCAAAGACACCCCCAGATTGAAAGTGAGGGGGTGGAAAACCATTTACCATGCTAATGGACACCAAAAGAAAGCTGGGGTGGCAATCCTTATATCAGACAAATTAGATTTTAAAACAAAGACTGTAATAAGAGATGAAGAAGGCCACTATATCCTACTTAAAGGGTCTATCCAACAAGAAGATCTAACAATTGTAAATATCTATGCCCCGAACATGGGAGCAGCCAATTATATAAGCCAACTAATAAAAAAATCAAAGAAACACATCGACAACAATACAATAATAGCGGGGGACTTTAACACCCCCCTCACTGAAATGGACAGATTATCTAGGCAAAAGATCAACAAGGAAATAAAGACTTTAAATGATACACTGGACTAAATGGACTTCACAGATATATTCAGAATTCCATCCCAAAGCAACAGAATACACATTCTTCTCTAGTGCCCATGGAACATTCTCCAGAATAGACCACATCCTAGGTCACAAATCAGGTCTCAACTGGTACCAAAAGATTGGGATCATTCCCTGCATAGTTTCAGACCACAGTGCTTTGAAACTAGAACTCAATCACAAGAGGAAAGTCGGAAAGAACTCAGATACATGGAGGCTAAAGAGCATCCTACTAAAGAATGAATGGGTCAACCAGGAAATTAAAGAAGAATTAAAAAAATTCATGGAAACCAGTGAAAATGAAAACACAACTCTTCAAAATCTTTGGGATGCAGCAAAGGCAGTCCTGAGAGGAAAGTATAGAGCAATACAAGCCTTTCTCAAGAAACAAGAAAGGTCTCAAATACACAACCTAACCCTACACCTAAAGGAGCTGGAGAAAGAACAGCAAATAAGGCCTAAACCCAGCAGGAGAAGAGAAATAATAAAGATCAGAGCAGAAATCAATGAAATAGAAACCAAAAGAACAGTAGAACAGATCAACAAAACTAGGAGCTGGTTCTTTGAAAGAATTAATAAGATTGATAAACCCCTGGCCAGACTTATCAAAAAGAAAAGATAAAAGAGCCAAATCAACAAAATCATGAATGAAAGAGGAGAGATCACAAACAACACCAAAGAAATACAAACAATTATAAGAACATATTATGAGCAACTCTATGCCAGCAAATTAGATAACCTGGAAGGAATGGGTGCATTCCTAGAGATGTATCAACTACCAAAACTGAACCAGGACAAAATAGAAAACCTGAACAGACCTATAACCACTAAGGAAATGGAAGCAGTCCTCAAAAATCTCCCAACAAACAAGAGCCCAGGGCCAGATGGCTTCCCAGGGGAATTCTACCAAACATTTAAAGAAGAATTAATACCTATTGTTCTGAAACTGTTCCAAAAAATAGAAATGAAGGGAAAACTTCCAAGCTCATTTTATGAGGCCAGCATTACCTTGATCCCAAAATCAGACAAAGACCCCATCAAAATGGAGAATTACAAATATCCCTGATGAACATGGATGCAAAAATTCTCACCAAAATACTAACCAATAGGATCCAACAGTACATTAGAAGGATTATTCACCACAACCAAGTGGGATTTATTCCTGGGCTGCAAGTTTGGTTCAACATCCGCAAATCAATCAACGTGATACAATACGTTAATAAAAGAAAGAACAAGAATCATATGATCCTCTCAATAGATGCAGAAAAAGCATGTGACAAAGTACAGCATCCTTTCTTGATCAAAACTCTTCAGAGTATAGGGATAGAGGGTACATACCTCAATATCATAAAAGCCATCTATGAAAAACCCACAGCGAATATCATTCTCAATGGGGAAAAACTGAGAGCTTTCCCCCTAAGGTCAGGAACATGGCAGGGATGTCCACTATTCAACATAGTATTAGAAGTCCTAGCCACAGCAATCAGACAACAAAAAGAAATCAAAGGCATCCGAATCGGCAAAGAAGTAGTCAAACTCTCACTCTTTGCAGATGATATGATACTATATGTGGAAACCCCAAAAGACTCCACCCCAAAACTGCTAGAACTCATACAGGAATTCAGTAAAGTGGCAGGATATAAAATCAATGCACAGAAATCAGTGGCATTCCTATACACCAACGACAAGACAGAAGAGAGACAAATCAAGGAGTCGATCCCATTTACAATTGCACCCAAAACCATAAGTACCTAGGAATAAATTTAACCAAAGAGGCAAAGGATCTGTACTCAGAAAACTATAAAATACTCATGAAAGAAATTGAAGAAGACACAAAGAAATGGAAAAACGTTCCATGCTCATGGATTGGGAGAACCAACATTGTGAAGATGTCGATGCTACCTAGAGCAATCTACACATTTAATGCAATCCCTATCAAAATACCATCCACTTTTTTCAAAGACATGGAACAAATAATCCTAAAATTTGCATGGAACCAGAAAAGACCCCAAATAGCCAGAGGAATGTTGAAAAAGAAAAGCAAAGCTGGTGGCAGCACAATTCCGGACTTCAAGCTTTATTACAAAGCTATAATCATCAAGACAGTATGGTACTGGCACAAACACAGACACATAGATCAATGGAACAGAATCGAGAGCCCAGAAATGGACCCTCAACTCCATGGTCAACTAATCTTCGACAGAGCAGGAAAGAAAGTCCAATGGATAAAAGACAGTCTCTTCAACAAATGGTGTTGAAAAAACTGGACAGCCACATGCAGAAGAATGAAACTGGACCATTTCCTGACACCACACACAGATAGATTCAAAATGGTTGAAAGACCTAAATGTGAGACAGGAGTCCATCAAAATCCTAGAGGAGAACACAGGCAGCAACCTCTTCGACCTCAGCTGCAGCCACTTCTTCCTAGAAACATCGCCAAAGGCAAGGGAAGCCAGGGCAAAAATGAACTACTGGGATTTCATCAAGATAAAAAGCTTTGCACAGCAAAGGAAACAGTCCACAAAACCAAAAGACAACCGACAGAATGGGAGAAGATATTTGCAAATGACATATCAGATAAAGGGCTAGTATCCAAAATCTATAAAGAACTTATCAAACTCAACACCCAAAGGACAAATAATCCTATCAAGAAATGGGCAGAAGACATGAACAGACATTTTTGCAAAGAAGACATCCAAATGGCCAACAGACACATGAAAAAGTGCTCAACATCGCTGGGCATCAGGGAAATCCAAATCAAAACCTCAATGAGATACCACCTCACACCCGTCAGAATGGCTAAAATGAACAAGTCAGGAAACGACAGATGTTGGCGGGGATGCGGAGAAAGGGGAACCCTCCTACACTGTTGGTGGGAACGCAAGCTGGTGCAACCACTCTGGAAAACAGTATGGAGGTTCCTCAAACAGTTGAAAATAGAGCTACCCTATGACCCAGCAATTGCACTACTGGGTATTTACCACAAAGATAAAAATGTAGTGATCCAAAGGGGTACATGCACCCCAATGTTTATAGCAGCAGTGTCCACAATAGCCAAACTGTGGAAAGAGCCAAGATGTCCATCAACAGATGAAAGGATAATAAAGATGTGTTATATATATACAATGGAATATTATGCAGCCATCAAAAAAACAAAAAACAAAAACAAAATCTTGCCATTTTGCAATGACGTGGATGGAACTGGAGGGTGTTATGCTGAGTGAAA
>NW_027397094.1:15905410-15962625 GCF_003265705.2 Callorhinus ursinus
TCTTTGCAGATGATATGATACTATATGTGGAAACCCCAAAAGACTCCACCCCAAAACTGCTAGAACTCATACAGGAATTCAGTAAAGTGGCAGGATATAAAATCAATGCACAGAAATCAGTGGCATTCCTATACACCAACGACAAGACAGAAGAGAGACAAATCAAGGAGTCGATCCCATTTACAATTGCACCCAAAACCATAAGTACCTAGGAATAAATTTAACCAAAGAGGCAAAGGATCTGTACTCAGAAAACTATAAAATACTCATGAAAGAAATTGAAGAAGACACAAAGAAATGGAAAAACGTTCCATGCTCATGGATTGGGAGAATCAACATTGTGAAGATGTCGATGCTACCTAGAGCAATCTACACATTTAATGCAATCCCTATCAAAATACCATCCACTTTTTTCAAAGACATGGAACAAATAATCCTAAAATTTGCATGGAACCAGAAAAGACCCCAAATAGCCAGAGGAATGTTGAAAAAGAAAAGCAAAGCTGGTGGCAGCACAATTCCGGACTTCAAGCTTTATTACAAAGCTATAATCATCAAGACAGTATGGTACTGGCACAAACACAGACACATAGATCAATGGAACAGAATCGAGAGCCCAGAAATGGACCCTCAACTCCATGGTCAACTAATCTTCGACAGAGCAGGAAAGAAAGTCCAATGGATAAAAGACAGTCTCTTCAACAAATGGTGTTGGGAAAACTGGACAGCCACATGCAGAAGAATGAAACTGGACCATTTCCTGACACCACACACAGATAGACTCAAAATGGTTGAAAGACCTAAATGTGAGACAGGAGTCCATCAAAATCCTAGAGGAGAACACAGGCAGCAACCTCTTCGACCTCAGCTGCAGCCACTTCTTCCTAGAAACATCGCCAAAGGCAAGGGAAGCCAGGGCAAAAATGAACTACTGGGATTTCATCAAGATAAAAAGCTTTGCACAGCAAAGGAAACAGTCCACAAAACCAAAAGACAACCGACAGAATGGGAGAAGATATTTGCAAATGACATATCAGATAAAGGGCTAGTATCCAAAATCTATAAAGAACTTATCAAACTCAACACCCAAAGGACAAATAATCCTATCAAGAAATGGGCAGAAGACATGAACAGACATTTTTGCAAAGAAGACATCCAAATGGCCAACAGACACATGAAAAAGTGCTCAACATCGCTGGGCATCAGGGAAATCCAAATCAAAACCTCAATGAGATACCACCTCACACCAGTCAGAAAGGCTAAAATGAACAAGTCAGGAAACGACAGATGTTGGCGGGGATGCGGAGAAAGGGGAACCCTCCTACACTGTTGGTGGGAACGCAAGCTGGTGCAACCACTCTGGAAAACAGTATGGAGGTTCCTCAAACAGTTGAAAATAGAGCTACCCTACGACCCAGCAATTGCACTACTGGGTATTTACCACAAAGATAAAAATGTAGTGATCCAAAGGGGTACATGCACCCCAATGTTTATAGCAGCAGTGTCCACAATAGCCAAACTGTGGAAAGAGCCAAGATGTCCATCAACAGATGAAAGGATAATAAAGATGTGTTATATATATACAATGGAATATTATGCAGCCATCAAAAAAACAAAAAACAAAAACAAAATCTTGCCATTTTGCAATGACGTGGATGGAACTGGAGGGTGTTATGCTGAGTGAAATAAGTCCATCAGAGAAAGACATGTATCATATGACTTCACTGATACGAGGAATTCTTAATCTCAGGAAACAAACTGAGGGTTACTGGAGTGGTGGGGGTGTGGGAGGGATGGGGTGGCTGGGTGATAGACATTGGGGAGGGTATGTGCTACGGTGAGCGCTGTGAATTGTGTAAGACTGTTGAATCACAGACCTGTATCTCTGAAACAGATATACATTGTTTAAAAAAAAAAAAAAGATAGTAGGAAGGGAAAAATGAAGGGGGGGAAATCAGAAGGGGAGACGAACCATGAGAGATGATGGACTCTGAGAAACAAAGTGAGGGTTCTAGAGGGGAAGGTGGTGGGGGGATGGGTTAGCTGGTGATAGTATTAAAGAGGGCACGTTCTGCGTGGAGCACTGGGTGTTATGCACAAACAATGAATCATGGAACACTACATCAAAAACTAATGGTGTAATGTATGGTGATTAACATAATAAAATAAAATTTAAAAAAAGTCATAATCAGTGGGGCACCTGCGTGGCTCAGCTGGTTAAGCGACTGACTTCTTGGTTTTGGCTCAGGTCATGATCTCGGGGTCTTGAGATCAGGCCCCGTGTCAGACTCCATGCTCAGCGTGGAGTCTGCTTAAGACTCTCTCTCCCTCTCCTGCTCCTCACCCCCCCCCCGTCATCTCTCTTTCTCTCTCTCTCCCTGTCTGAGATAGATAAGTAAATCTTTAAAAATAAAATAAAAAGATAACCAGTATATGTGTCAACGATTTTTTTAAATGGTCAAAATGATTTTAAAAAACCATTATCAGTAGCCATAACTGATCATCCTTCCCCCTCTCTCTTCAGTTCCTGATGAGAAAGGACACCCAAATTCTAAGTCTTTCCTGGTGAGTTGATATTAGATAATGAGCTTTTGCTCCCAAGGGCTCCTTAAAATGGCAATTTATAGCAGGAGATCTGGCCAGGAACTGGAGCAGAGAGGGTACCTGTGGGATGGGGCTCTGGGCGTGAAGTCCCTTCCATGGTCACACGTGAAGGACGTCAGGGCCCCTCCCCCAATCTTTTTCCATAACCATCTCTATGTGAAATAAACGGAACTCACGCGGGGATGCCTGGAATGCGTCCTTTATGTGTGGGTAGTGGGAAATTATATGCAACAGGAGATTATTTTAGAATGTAAAAGGAAATATTAAAACCGAAAGCACATGTCAAAACCAATTTCTTCAATAATTGCTTATCTGGGGTACAAGGACCCTGCCTAAGAAATGTGCCTTTATCTTGAAATATGCAGTAACCCCAACAATAGGTTGTATATGGAAAAGGAGTTCAGGAGATGAGTAGTTTAACAAGAATTTTCTTCTACTGGTTTCCAAAGCATCGTCAAGATTGTGCTCCTGTCATCTGGATTGGTTTAAAATAAAACTCAGTTGGGTTTTTTTTCAAGAACAGATGGAAAGAGGGACACAAAGGCAAGCAGTATGCAAACAACAGCAGAATTTCAAACAGTAGTGGGTAAAGAAATGGAAAATAAACATAAGTCTAGGAAACAGCTACAACTTCAGTCCTAGGAGAGTGTTTTGTGACCTATGCTGTAGACGCTTTCAAGATGAAGAATCTCTGTCACTCTGCCTTCAGTCAACGCATCCGACAGCAGGCGGGTCAGGAGACTGGGGTCCTCAGGGCCCGACACGCGGGAACCAGGAGACCAGAGCCGGACTTTCAGAAGCTTTTCATATAGTTAAATCAATAAAGGGAGCTAAGAGTAATAAGAAAGAGTTTTCAAGCAAATGGAGAGAAATAACCTTACAACAAGAACGAGCATGACACATACATTTTTTTTCATTACGAGGATGAGAAATTTTTTTTAAAGAATGAAAGAAAGCCAATGCTAAAGGGAGTAAGATGCCTACATAATTCAATAGAGTAGATGATCCAGTACCAAAGCAAAAATTCTCATTTTTGAGGTATCAGGAGTGATCCACCCAGACAATAGCATGTGCATGTACCCCATCAATCAGGTTGTCTTCATGCTGCTAAAGTGGGGTCCGGGGAAGGCTTCCCGTGCACCCCCCACAAGCTGCCCCACTACTCCGGGGAGAGCCTCACATGGCCCAATCCCACAGGAAAACCAGAGGAAGCCCAGGTTTTCCCTTTGGTAGTGGATCTGTTTCAACCGATCAGGGGCTCTCCTTTCACATAGCAGAGAAGAGGAACACGTGTGCATGGACACACCACACCCAGGCATATACACATGCATGCACACACTACATCACACACACACCTACACACAGACACACACGTCCCGTGTGGGCACACACACACCATATACCCCTTGAGACACCCCTGCCACTGTTATCAACAACATGGGGGTGTCCACCCCTATCTAGATGCCCTGCTCTGCGGGAAGACAAAACACCCCAGGGGCACTCTGGCCATACTAACAAGATGACATTTAAATTAGTTATGAAGTGAAGACTCATTAAGACCAGCCTTGTTGTTAAGATAGATGGAAGGTGGTCGTGAACGATACAGAAATCTTGCTCAGATGTTCCGTGTTCATATAGTTGATATTGTAAAGAGCTGCCTTTCAGGAAGAGGGTGGGGTAGGAGGGACATCTGGTCCCCCTCTACTAGCTCTTAATACCAAAAGCCTTTGTGACTATGTCGTAATTGTTACTTCTCGACTGAATGCTGGAGTTTAGGCCAGGGGTGGGGTGAGTAGATGTGGGGACAGCAAGTGCAGATCCCCTGGCAGTCCCAAATTTCAAGTTCAGGAGGCCACAACGTCTGTATCGATCATAGCCAGCAAAGCCAGGATCAACCTGGATGGTGTCTGACCTCACAAGAGCAGGGCTGGCCACAGCAGCACAGATGTGGTCCAGCCATGTTGCTTAGGGTATGGGGTCACAGGTCAAACAGCTCTGGGCAACTGATACAGAAGAAGCTGGGAATCAGTGGAGTCAGTCCTTGCAGAAAGGGTCTGGCAAGAACCATGTGAGGAGTTGCATTCAGGGCAAGACAAATTAGGACTCAGGCTCCCCTTTTTGAGCATGGGGGAAAATGCCAGGCCAATTCTCATTGCCTCAGAGCCTGGGCCAGAATAAAAGTGCAGGAGCTCGGCAGATGTGGGCAGGTCACATCTGGGGATCAAGTCATCACCAAGGGAACTCCAGGCTCATCAGTTGCCGAGTGAGCATTCAACTCCAAGAACAAAGCATTCAGAAAGGAGACAAGAAAGCCAGGGCATCAGCAGGGAGAGCCACCAGGAGGAGGAAGGCTTGGTCCTGGTGAGCCGACAGCACGTGGTATCATCCAACTGGTGTACAATCGTTGGGCACAGACATTCAGTCTGGACTCAGAAGGCTATGCCCATGCTACCTAAAAACAAATCTTATCACTAAAAAGGGAGAAAGAAAAAAACATGTAAGAGATGAACTGCAATCATGTGGGTCACCCCAAAAGCCAGGAGCAGAAGCCCGTTAAGCACAGCCTGGCAAGAGAAAGAGACCACCAACAAGCAGAAATCAAAATGAAGTCTGAAGGTGAGGATTCTATTGGACATGAAAAAAAAAAATGTGAAGGACACAGTGAAGGCAATTTCAAACTTTACGGCAGACTCAGAGACTGTGGAAAGTGACACCCTGGCAGACAGGTACGCCTACAAAGGCTGCAATTTTGGGTGGACCATCAGGCAGTCCATCAGGCAAAGAGGGGAGATTAAAGCATGATTGACTAACCACGGTAGAACCCAGCAACAGAATGGGACCACCAGACACAAATCATTTAGATTCAACTGCAGTTGACCCTTGAGCAACATGAAGGTGAGGGGCACTGAGCCCCTGTGCACTAGAAAATCCATGTATAACTTTTGACTTCCCAAAACCTTCACTACTACTAGCCTCATGTTGACCAGAGCCTTACCAATCCCATAAACAGTCGTTAACACGTTTTGTACGATGTATTCTATGTTGTATTCTTAGAATAAAGCTGAAGAAAATATTCTCAAGAAAATCATAAGAGGGCGCCTGGGTGGCTCAGTCGTTCAGCGTCTGCCTTTGGCTCGGGTCATGGAATCGAGCCCCGCATCAGGCTCCCTGCTCTTCAGGAAGCCTGCTTCTCCCTCTTCCACTCCCCCTGCTTGTGTTCCCTCTCTTGCTGTGTCTCTCTCTATCAAATAAATAAATAAAATCTTTAAAAAAAAAAAAAAGAAAATCATAAGAAAAAATACATTTAGGGGCACCTGGGCGGCTCAGTCGGTGAAGCGTCTGCCTTCAGCTCAGGTCATGATCCCCAGCTCTTGGGATCCAGCCCCGCATCGGGCTCCTTGCTCAGCAGGAAATCTGCTTCTCCCTCTCCCCCTGCCACAACCCTGCTTGTGCTCACTCACTCTCTCTCTCTCAAATAAATAAATAAAATCTTCAAAAAAAAATACATTTATAGTACTGTACTGTATTTATCAAAAATATCTGTGGTAGCTGGACCTGCACGATTCAAACTCATCTTGTTGGTTTTTCTTTTTAATTTTAGTAATTTTTTAATTTTATTTTATTATGTTATGTTAGTCACCACACAATACATCATTAGTTTTTGATGCAGTGATCCATGGTTCATTGTTTTCTTATAACACCCAGTGCTCCACGCAGTACGTGCCCTCCTTAACACCCATCACCAGGCTAACCCATCCCCCCATCCCTCCCCTCTAGAACCCTCAGTTTGTCTCTCAGAGTCCATCGTCTCTCATGGTTCGTCTCCCCCACCGATTTCCCTACCCTCATTTTTCCCTTCCTTCTCCTAATGTCCTCCATGCTGTTCCTTATGTTCTACAAATAAGTGAAACCATGTGAAAATTGACTTTCTCTGCTTGACTTATTTCACTTAGCATCATCTCCTCCAGTTCCGTCCATGTTGATGCAAAAGTTGGGTATTCATCCTTTCTGGTGGCTGAGTCATATTCCATTGTACATATGGACCACATCTTCTTTATCCATTCATCTGTTGAAGGGCATCTCGGCTCTTTCCACAGTTTGGCTATTGCGGACATCGCTGCTATGAACATTGGGGTGCATTTGGCCCTTCTTCTCACTACATCTGTGTCTTCGGGGAAAACACCCAGGAGTGCAATTGCTGGGTCATAGGGTAGCTCTACTTTTAATTTTCTGAGGCACCTCCACACTGTTTTCCAAAGTGGCTGTACCAACTTGCATTCCCACCAACAGTGTAAGAGGGTTCCCCTTTCTCCACAACCTCTCCAACATTTGTTGTTTCTAGCCTTGTCAATTTCTGCCATTCTAACTGGTGTAAGGTAGCATGTCAATGTGGTTTTGGGATTTGAATTTCCCTGATGGCTAATGATGATGAACATTTTTTCATGTGTCTGTTAGGCATTTGTATGTCTTCTTTGGAGAAGTGTCTCTTCGTGTCTTCTGCCCACTTTTTTGACTTATTTGTTTTTGGGGTGTTGGGTTTGAGAAGTTCTTTAAAGATCTTGGATACCAGACCTTCGTCTGTAGTGTTATTTGCAAATATCTTCTCCCATTCTGTGGGTGCCTCTTTGTTTTGTTGACTGTTTCCTTGGCTGTGCAGAAGCTTTTTATCTTGATGAAGTCCCAAAAGTTCATTTTTGCTTTTGTTTCACTTGCCTTTGGAGATGTATCTTGAAAGAAGTTGCTGTGGCCGATGTCGAAGAGGTTACTGCCTATGTTGTCCTCTAGGATTCTGATGGATTCCTGTCTCATGTTGGGGTCTTTCACCCATTTTGAGCTTATCTTTGTGTATGGTGTCAGAGAATGGTCGAGTTTCATTCTTCTGTATATAGCTGTCCAATGCTCCCAGCACCATTTATTGAAGAGACTGTCTTTTTTTCCATTGCATATTTTTTCCTGCTTTGTTGAAGATTATTTGACTATAGAGGTGAGGGTCCATATCTGGGCTCTCGATTCTGTTCCATTGGTCTATGTGTCTGTTTTTGTGCCAGTACCATGCTGTCTTGGTGACTCATCTTGTTGAAAGGGAACTGAATTGTTTCGGCACAAATGGCCTGATTCTGTTCAAAAAGAGAACCACCTCACAACTATGAGCAGAAGGGTGTGTTCACTGTGGGCACTGCCCTGAGGAAATATGAGAAGCAGGACAGGGTGACTGCATTTACCCTGGCAACCCCTTCCATAGCCTTCTCCCTCTGCCCGACTGGGTCTTCTCTCTAGAAAGACCCAGAACTTTCTGTTCTTCTCTAACCCCTGCCAAGTTCTGCCCTCAGAACCTACCAAAACTCTGAGGAGAAAATGACAACTAATCAGTAACCCTCTGTAAAGCAATTCCAGCCCAGTCCAAAGGGAATACATGACTCTAGATTCTCAGGGAAGATGGCAAGGCTCTGGACTCCCTGCACCCACGGGGTAAGTCAGTTCTGAAGCCCCCCTGAGGAGGCAGGCCCAGCCCCCAGCCCACCCCCAACAGCCGGCCTCCCCAGCAGCAAGAAGAAAAATGCTGGATACACATCACAAAACCTGAGATTCAGGTTTATTCTCAGAAAATGGATTACTGGAGCTAAATTAAAGTCACAAAATGCTAAAAATAAGATAACTCTGAGAAAAATATTTATTCTTTAAAATACAATCTAAATCAATTTTTAAAAATAAGTCATGTCACTGCTTATAAATACCACCAGGCGTATCTCAGTTTATGGAAGAAGGACAATGGCATAATAATCTAGGGGAAGAAAACATTAATTGCTAATCTTTAAAATCAGAGTTTGTAATAAATTAATACGACAGCAAAAGTGAAAACATGTCCATCATTCTTGTTTGTTCTCTTTAACAAGTTTTTGTAGCCCTTCTGGTGCTGCCAATTTCCCTAGCCTCTAACATGCGACAAGTCCATGCTTCTACTGAGCAAGCTGGAGCTTTGTGGGGCCTGGGGGAGCCACAGCTGGCCAACACCCCCTGGTCCAGCAGTGTTCCCGCCACGGGGTCAAGATCAACAGAGAACTCAGGCCGTCAGAACAGCAGGTTGCAGAAGACCAGCACAAGTTGGCCAACTGCTGAGCACCAGCTGGTTAGATACAGGGCAGCACCATTACCCAGGGATCAGCAGGTGCATTATAGGGAAAAGAAGGGAAGATGGGTGTTTATAATTAGAACTTTCTGCCTAGTTGGTCTAAGAAAGGACTTTCAAACTGCAATGGTCTGTCAATACTTTATTCTGACCACTGCATTGGATGTCTATGGAGCCCCCATGTACTTTTCAGGCTGGCTCTTGCCACTGGGAGGAGGAAGGATGGTCTTGCCCCTTTAGTGATAAGAGCATATGTCTTTGACGCCATGGAGTCCTGCCTTGGGAATGATGTTCCCACAGCAAAATGGCGGCCAGGTTCAAACCTCATCTTCTGTGCCTTCCCCATATTCTTTCTCTTCCTCCCACGCCCTCGCAGAAACACACCCGTGCCCACATTCCCAGAACGTTTGGGCCTCCTACACCCACTGCTTACGACTTGGGCAGTGCCCCCTAGAGGTGGTTCCTTTCCTTTTCCCTATTTGAAAGTCAGACTTGGATTCAGCTTGTCAGAGGCCCCCTCTCCACCAGAAACCAAGGACACGGTACAGATTTCACCCAGGAAATATGGTGACAGCTGAATAAGGCAGGACCCCTCTCAGGAATGAAGGCCCAAACCATTCCATCTCAACATCTTTATGAAGAGACTCGAACACTGAAAATTTCCAGGCCTCTGGTTTGCACAGCTCTTGTCAGGGGCATTTTGGACCTCTTTCCTCCATACTGGAGACAACTAGCAATTCTGCTTCTGAGTTAAGAAGTGTCTATAAAAATGAGATACTCACTTGTGGTCACACACCTTGCAGACAGGTCCTCCGCTAAGGCCCAACCATCTGCTTCCTCCACTACTTGTCAGTCACTCCCTCCCTCCCTCACTCATGCAGCCCACCCACCTGATATCCGTGAGTACTCGGCATCCTAGATCCTTCTAGATCCTTCAAGATCAGCTCTCTCTCTACTAACCTAAAGGACGTCCCGTCAGGAATCCAACACTACTGTTTTCTCCTTTCCTTCAGGGCTCTTGTCCTGATTATTTACCGGCCCCCTTACAGTATTTCCCATTACTGGTTTCAAAAATGCATGACTGCTAGCCCTTGCTAAAGGCCCCAGATGTGATTTCATGTTATTATCTTTCTCCCTTCTCTTGCAAAGAGAACAAAAAAGTGAAAGTTTGATTAGGCTAACAGCTGCCGTGAGGGTGCTTGGTGAGAGGCTGACCTAAGCCCGGCCAGGAGCCGGGGACACCCAGCAGCACTAGCCTGGGAGCTCCTGTCAGAAAAAGGAGGAGAAAAGAGGTAAAAATGCAAGAGATGGGACAGAGAATCGGAATAGCAGGATCTGCAGAGAGGAGAGTGACGTGTGGGGGGGTCAGGTGCTAACCAGGGCTCTCCCATGTCCACCCCTGAGCCCCAGACTGTGTATACATGGCTTTTTAAAAGCAGAGATGAGTGGTGCCTGGGTGGCTCAGTCAGTTAAGCGTCTGCCTTTGGCTCGGGTCACGATCCCAGGGTCCTGGGATCGAGCCCCACATCGGGCTCTCTGCTCAGTAGGGAATCTGCTTCTCTCTGTCTCTCTCCCTCTGCTCCTCTCTGCACTGCTCGTTCTCTCCCTCTCTCTCAAATAAATAAATAAAATCCTTAAAAAAATAAGTAAATGCAGAGATAGCTATTTTTTATTCTTCCAGAGATGAATGTCCTCTGAGGGGCTTTTTGTTTTTGTTTTTCCTGCCTGCCAGCTACCAAAGCAGGAGCTTTAAAGTTCACTCAGTACCAAAACCCACTCATTGCCAAGCAAATGGAATATTCACATTATTAGCACGAGAATGCTAGGGGGAGGGCGAGCGCTTTCTTCCCTCCCTTCCCCAGCGTGGGGTTTCGAGCGTTCTGCTCACTTTCTAGAGACAGCCTTGACCCCAGGAACGACTCAAAGGCTCAGTGGATTACAAAGAGTGTGCGTCCTGGTATCAAGCCAAACACAGGTTTTGATGGTTTCCTAACCAGTGCTCCCAGTTCATCAGTTTATACTCATTTACAAGGACTTCGCATTTTTTTCCTAAACAGATAGAAGTGTATGGAAAGATCTGTTCTCTGTACGGGCACAGGAGGAGACAAAAGCGGCCGACTGATGGGGACACGACAATACCATATGGGCCACGGGGCTGTGCGCCGGAGCCTCGTCTTCTCTCAAGGCTTGAAAATGATTCCTCCTTGTCCTGCACGCTTCGGACTGTTCCCTAGCAGCCTAACTAATCAAAAGCATCTCTCCATCTGACGGGGACGCTCCCAGGGCTTGCAAATGTGCTCACTGCTTCTCCGGGGTACCTTGCCACTCCCTCTATTATTATTTTTTTAAACACAGTTCCAGCACGGAGCCGCGGCAAAAGCCTTATACAAAGCAGCCCTGGCTATTCCGTGCTGCCTGTCCTTATCTGAAACAAAATAGGTATATCAGCCGAATATTAAACAATTGCTTTCTTTAAATCTGTCTCACTTCCCATCACATGGAATGGCAGTGTGATAGCCAACCATACATATGAATAAGTAATGAAAGATAAAAAAGCGGATTTAAATAAAATATCCTTCATTACCGTGCCGAATTCTATCTACTGCTAAGAAGACAGCCATCTGGAGCATTACAGCAAGGTGGGTTTTAAGAAGGCACATGCACTCCTTAGTGCAATACGGAGCGAGAGATTTGAAGGCAGGCCAGTAGAAGGCTGGTGATGATTATCAAAGAGGAGCGTGATTGTGTTGATTTATCTGTTACTTTTGCTCTTAATTTTACAGGAATAACGACTGGTTAACCCAAGTTGATAAACGAAGTCTCAGAAATGCCGTATTTCTTCTGAAGTTTGTCCCGGGCACAGAGGATGCGCAGACCGTAAGCTTTGCCACAGCGCCCTCTTGTGTCCAAATAAGCACAACGACGCTCTTCCCTAACCGCCCCCCCCCCAGAAACCCTATTATTACTTTAATTACAGATTAATTACACCCTTTCATCAAGGTTAGAAGAGGATTCCATACAAAGCATGATGGCTAGAGAGTAGAAGACATGCTCTGTGCTTTTTTCTTCTTACTGTGACATCACTTCTTTTCAATGCTCTTTCATGTTAGTGGTTGAGAGAAGTGGGCTCTAGAGTCAGACGCTCCGTGTTCAAGTCACGGGTCTCTGGCTTACAGGCTGTCCTTGGGCAAGTTACCAACGTTTCTGTGTCCAGTACCTACCTCCTACGGCAGTTGCCACAGTAAAGGCAAAGGACTCTGAAAGTGCCTGGAACCTTATAAAAAAAGGTTAGCTATTGGGTTATTGTTGTCATTGTTTATAAATAAATCAGAGAATTACATTTGTGCTTCAAGTGACTTTGGAGATAAGCAAGTCCAATCTCCTTATTCTGCAGGTGAGAAATCTCGAGTTTGCAGAACAAAGTGACCCGCTACAGTCACCTATCCATTTTGTGGCAGAGCTGCTACAAGAATTCAGTCTTCTCGTTCTAGAAGATCTGAGTCCTTGGTCTCCCCATAGAATGACTCCTTAGAAAGTGCTCCCTTTGCTCTGAGTGTGCAGGACATGCACTGCTGGAGCAGGGTCCTGGGGGCACATGCGACCTGTAGGATCAGTACCGGGCCTCACTCAAACACCAGGTCTGGGCACAGGAGTAATGGGTAATCCCTGTCCACCTTTTCTGAAGATAGTATCAGGGTGATGAGATGTATCATCGAATATGGAGAGAACTGTGAACTACAGTTGACCCGGAAGTACTGGCCTCACATACTTTCAGGGAGCCTAAGACCACACACAAAAGATTACAATCTAATGCTTATAAATCTGTTTCCAGAGTACTAGATTCCCAAATCCTCCATATCTTCTAAGATAGTATCTGACTCCAAAGGGCAAGGTCTCAGAGAGCCTTGTACAAATGTGGATTTGTTCCATGGCATGTTGGCCATGGAACTCACTTGTCTCAGTGAAAGTTTCTGTTCATTTTGTTCTTAAAGAAGATACTATACCACAAAAGGAAAAATGTATGATTCCATTTATATGTGGTACCCAGAATAGGCAAATTCACAGAGACAGAAAGTGGGACAGAGTTTGCCAGAGGCTGGGGACCGGGGAATAGGGAGTTAATGTTTAATGCTTAAGGCCAGTATTGCCAAGGAAATATATGTCAATCTGCAGACTGGTTAGTTATTACCCTTTTAAATTGCAACCTAATGTTTATTTTATTGGGGTAAAGATAACTGTATCATGGATTAAGACTCATAATACCACAAAGACTTAATGAGGCAACACAACCTCCCCTCAAGTGAGCCTCTGGGATTTAACTCCCTTTTGATTTTCTCACAGATCTAATGCTGATGTATAATCAAACAGGTGTAAACACAATTACTAGTCGATGTATTTGGCAGTTTGGGGCAAATATGAAGAGTGGCCATTAACGAAAGGTACTAGAAAACCCTCTTCCGAGGCAAAGATGTGTGAACTTCAAATTTCAAATATCAGCCCATGGCCATTACCGGACACACCTGGTCAGCATGTTTGTATGGAAAGATGAATCGAGGTGGGAAGACGGGGTTGTTGACGCAGCTCACCCACTCACGAGCAGCAGGGACTGGGCAAGGAGCATGACTTCCCTGAGCCTCACCTTGCTCCTCTCCACGACAGACTTGCTGGGTGATCTCTAAAGGCTTTCAGTCATCATCCTATGATCTGGGCCAAGAACTGGTCTTGAGTTTTCCACAGCCATGGTGCAGGGTACTCTCCACAGCTACATAATTGAAAAAGTTCCCAAAAAGATCCAACTGTACTAAGGTTACAGTATAACACACCAAATTAAAAAAATTCTTCCTTCTCTTTATGGAATAATCTGCAGAATGAAAGAGTGAATATAAGATTTCACATATCAAAACAGAAAGAAAGTTGGAGGAACAATGTACACGATTTTTGCTTAAGATAGTCTTCTTAACACCCACCGTTCTTTCTAAACACTCATGCATGCAGTCCAGTGCCACAAAAAAACAGCATTGCATTCCCCCAGGTTTTCAGATAGTAGCAAAATAGAAAAGAGAGGCAACTCTGGCGAATGATATAAATGGAAAACCAAGACTTTCACAAAATTCAAACTAGAAAGCAAGAGCATGATGCAGCGGGGAAAGAATGAACAATGCTAACATTTCTACCTGCTTTCATCTAAAATCTTCCCCTCAGAAATCAGATTAATGGGGGCACCTGGGTGGCTCAGTCAGTTAAGCATCTCATTCTTGATTTCAACTCAGGTCATGATCTCAGGGTCTTGAGATCAAGCCCTGCATCCGGCTCCATGCTGGGCGTGGGACCTGCTTGGGATTCTCTCTCTCTCTCCCTCTCCCTCTGCCCCACCTCACGCCGGCTCACGCACACACTCTCTCTCTCTAAAAAAATAAAAATAAAAAATAAAGTAAATGTTTTCATAAAAAAAGAAATCAGATTAATGAAAAATTATGAGGATCATTTGAGAAGCACGGTGAGTTGCATATGTTTTGTATCGTTAATTTTGTAAGGCGACAGCTATGTTTAAGCTCAGATGTTCATATACTGCTAGCCAGTTACACTCTGCAAACAGAGGTATGAGAAATATCTTCATTAAAAAATATCTACAGTACAAGGCATCACAGCTGTTTTGTATGGACAGGCACCAAAGCCAGAATTCCCCTGTGCGAGAGCATGGGGCAGCCTTCTCTTTGGGGGCACAGTGATTTCCCCAAGGAAAGGAAGAACTGAATCCCCTCTTTGATTCCGAGTTTCCTCTCATGGATTTCTGATCCAGAGCAGCTCCTTCCCTCCCCACCTGCCTCAGGGGACTAGTACACTAGTCATTGGTAGCAGCTTCCTTTTATTCTCACAGAGAACAGAGACAAGGGACTCATTACCCTACTTTCTTAAAAAGTTCAGGACAAAGAAACAAATGAACTCATCTGAGGATTCTAGTATTGCAAAGAAGTGATCTGCCTCTTGACAGCTTTATGAGTTTAATCTACACAAAGGGTCTGAAGGAAACCATATTGTCTTATTAAAAACATAATGGCTCAAGTCTATCTGAATTCGACCTGAAACAATACTTTTGTTAAAAGAACAGTTTATAAACTATGTCAATCATAACCGAATTTTTTTTATCACTGAATTTTTATTAGTCCAATACTTCTGTGTCAATGGAGTTGCAGGCCCCGAGGAGACATCATTACCAACTTTTCGAGCGGCTTCTTGACACTTCTCTGCAAGCCAATGAAGATATGTCTGGCATTTATTATCCCTTATCAAAATGGGGTGACCAACTTTGTCATATGGAAACCATATGCGTCTTTTGGAGTCAGGGAAAACTGGTTCAAAAGCTAGCTCCATCACTCGCGTGCTGTGTGAACGTGGGCACGTGGTACCTACACAAACCGCCGCTGCAGCAAACCGCATACATTAGTGTCTGTCTTCAAGGAGAAGCGAACTAAATAATGTGTATACAGGACTCTCCCAGCTGGGCTTGGCACACAAACGAGTCCCCAGTAAGTGGCAGTTGCTGCCATCATCATTCCACATTAGAAGTCATTCTGAGATGATCCCATCCGTGTTATGAAAATATTGCCAGGCTAGGTGTTTTTTCCAAATGCAACAAAAATGTCCACGTTTCCTGGATCCCGCGAAGTGGCGCAGGGACATGTATGAAGTCGTCTATAAGGAAACAGGAACGAAGAAGTCCCGCTGGCTCTGCTTCTACAATATTAAGTGAGGGTTGCTTGAATGCCTCCATCAAGTAATAAAATAGTATCAAGCAATCATACCCAAAACACTCCGTGTGAAGACAAAAATGATGTCCAAAGATCAGAGAGGAAAAAGTTCACCAAGCTTTTTTATAAGCAGGCTATTATTTGTGAAGGGTATTCTCAAATAACTAAAAATGAATAATCTACTAAAACAATGGAACACTAATCATTTCCATGTCATTCTAAGAGGTGCACCCCTTCAGAGTTCAAATACGACACCAGGAAGGAATCTTCATGGTGGGAAACAGTTACCCTGAGGAACAAAAGCACAGCGAATGCTCAGCTCAAAGGGAGAATTCCATCCCCGCTCAGCCTACTGATTGCTGTCAGAGCTCCTTCCAGTCCTTTGGGGGTCAGATTCCTCCCATCCACTGTACTCACACTACGAGGTTATCTTGTGAATCAGAAATGAAATCATGATTATAAATGATTACAAATCATGATGATCTGTAAAAGTTATGGAACTGTTGTTAACCATGGTGTTTTAGAGCCAACTCATACTACCCAGCGAGGGAGGCAACTGATAAATCTTCAAGAATTTTTAAAGCTACTTGTTAAACCATGGGTGGCTTAAAATCAACCACAATCAGAGTATTCACACAATGGAAATGGGCAAACATTGCAAATCAGTGCTTTTTTCATTTTTTCTGGAGAGCTGGTTATTAAACATTTACCAACACACCACGGGTTCTAGTTAATATTATAAACACATGAAGTTTCCTAAGCTGACAGATGAGTGAACAAAAGTTCAGGGAAAAGGAATCTATTGTGAGGTGATAAATTTCAATCAGATTCTTTTTATTTTTTAAGATTTTATTTATTTATTTATTTGAGAGAGAGAGAGAAAGAGAGAGCACAAGCAGGGGGAGTGGCAGGCAGAGGGAGAAGGAGAAGCAGGCTCCTGGCTGAGCAGGGAGCCCGATGCGGGACTCGATCCCAGGACCCTGGGACCATGACCTGAGCCCAAGGCAGACGCTTAACCAACTGAGCCACCCAGGCGCCCCTCTCATTAGATTCTTAAAGGAGCATTGCATTCAAAGAGAATGGACACAGGGTAACACACAATTAGACACGTTAAATCAAAAGATGAGAAAAAATACTCACTTTATAAGCAATGCAAGTAATATGAGAGAGCATGCTACGAGATAAAAATGGAAAGATAACACAAGTTACTGCAATCTTTTGTACCTCCTATGGCCTGAATTTGATTTTTTTAATTTTTAAAAATTTTTTAAAGGTTTTATTTTTTTACGTAATCTCCACACCCAACATGGGGCTTGAACTCACAACCCTGAGATCAAAAGTCATATGCTGTACAGACGGAGCCAGCCCAGGCACCCTGCTCTGAAGTCGATTTTGAGCGACATCATCAAGCTGCATAATCATTAAAGATCTACCAAAATGTAAAGCAAGTTAAAAAAAAAAATAGGTAAATGTTACACAAGATTTAGAGCCTGTTGTGAAACCAGGGGGAGAAATAGAAAGAAGTAAATAATAGGCTTTGAGAACAACTCAGTAGGGATGCTCTCTCTGGGAAAGAAGCTTCCAAAGCAACAACAAAAAACTTGTCAAAAACAATGTCAGGAAAGGCTCTTAAAGAAGCCAAAAATGTAAGAAACATTCCACCTGAAGGACAATCCCATCATGGATCTTCGTCAGACAGATAACCAGTCTACACCCTGAAGGATCTCCATTCATACAGGAGCTTCCCCAGAGAGCCAGAATAAAAGCCCTGTTGCTGATGTTGGGGGTTAGCACTTACATGTGCTGACATGAATAGGAACAGAGGAAATACAGGTGCAGACTTTCTTAACATACAAAAAGCAGGCAAAAGATTGTTTTCACTAATATCATCCAAAGGCAAAAATGCTTTGGAAAATGTTGATGAGGTGCGGACCATCTTCAGATGCTTGGTCCAAGAACCACATCTGGATTTCTGCCAGACTCCTCCTGCATCCTGCCATCTGCCCTGTCAGGGGGCCAGACTTTGATCCCACTAGCTCCGCACCAGGTACAGATGACTCCAGCATCTATGTCATACGGCGGGAAACTGTCTACGCTCAGAAAGGTTTGCCCGATTCAAGGAATGAATAGGTGAGAGATAAGGGGTAGAGAAATAACTGTCACTTGAGTCAAATTTCAGGTTTTTTTAAGTACACACGAAGACAACAAAAATGAGGGAGGAGAGGAACATAAAATGCCTGGTAGTGGTAAGTCTGAAGACAGGAATGAGTTTATTGTCTTCGGTGGGCAAAAACGGAATGACTTTGGAGCAAAAACAGGAAGAAAGAAATGTGGACTTTTCGTATCTGCTGGAGTCCGAGAAGGTTCTAAAAATGCCTCTACCTCTCTCACACACACACACATCACAGACAGACAAACACGCAGACACACACACACACACACACACACACACACACACACACACACATTCAAACACCCCACAGAGACATTACCCCCCACCCAAAAAGATCCTTTTTTGGCTCTATCATTATGTTGAGTGTGTCTTTGGCTTAGAGTACTATCCCTTTTTCATAAACTAGAAAAATCAATCAGATGCCAGAGTCCTTAAAGTTTTAGTAGCCTTATGGATTAATTTGCAATAAAAACGTAAACTATTTAAAACCAGTTTAGTTTGTAAACGTGAAATAGTCAGGAAGGAAAAAAAGAAACACGCTACCTTTCTTAATGTAAGCACTTATATTCGGGTTCTCTAAGAATCTTTTCTGTCATTGTTTTTGACAATTTCTTAAAGACACCACTACATTGCACCCTTGATTTCCAGATTTCTGTGGCACAGATACAAGATGGCTCCCTAAATGCAGGTGAAAGCATGAAACACAGTTTCCTTCATCACCAAGTCTATTACAGGTGATAAAAGCTGGAGGCCACCGTGCCATAGGATCCGACACACACTCTGACCGAGTACCATTTACTGTTGGGGCACTAGATGGCCAGACAGAGGGAGGATCCCTAGTTCTTTGCCTAACTCAGAATTGGCAGGAGAGTCCCTGCTTCCTGCGTCCCTGGTACTCAGAGAGCCCCACCATCTGATGGTGCTTAAGAAGAAAAAAAAAAAAAACTCAATCAAATGCAAAAGAAAAGATAAATAAGAGGCACGCAGGGATCTGCTTTTAGAGCAAGCCAGAAGAGATTTTAATGCAAAAAAAGATTTTGAAGTCAGCATAACATGGAGAAACAAAGAAATACAGCAGGGTAGACAGACTTAGGTAACTGATAAGGAAACAAGCAGAAATATTCATATAGACACAGGGCACTATGCAAAAGTCTTGGATGAAAGAACTGTAAACAGAAGGTTGTTTGCAAGCTGAAATTTCTGAAGAATGATGGTCTCCAGAATGTGTCTGGTAAAGAGATGCAGCTTCCAGAGATGAGACAGTGAGCTCAGACACCATTCCCCAGGATGACTCAGCAGTGGGTTACAAGAGTTACAGAATGTGTTTTAAAATAGGAAGTGACTTCTGGACTTTGAAGGCTTTTCCTGAAAACCACTGACCAATCAATGCCATGTGTCAAGGTCACCCTGCAGCCCATCATTGTCTTATGTCCAAGCGGACATTTCCACTTCCCCCAGACACCCGGCACGAGAACATACGAGGAACCACGCAGGAGGCATGAAAATACCAACAAGTCCAGGGGCGTGAGAGTCAGGCAGCGCCTGCAGTATTCCCCAGGAGAACTTGAACATGAGGAGGAAACTCGGACTTTGAAGCATTCATTACTTTTTTTTTTTTAAATAAATAGAGGGGCACCTGGGTGGCTCAGTCCTTAAGCGTCTGCCTTCGGCTCAGGTCGTGAGCCCAGGGTCCTGGGATCGAGTCCCACATCAGGCTCCCTGCTCCGCGGGAAGCCTGCTTCTCCCTCTCCCACTCCCCCTGTTTGTGTTCGCTCTCTCGCTGTGTCTCTCTCTGTCAAATAAATAAAATCTTTTAAAAAAATTAAATAAAATAATAAATAAATAAATAAATAAATAAATAAATAAATAAATAAGAAAAAAGGAAATGACAGGAATCGGCTCTGAATTCTAGCCTTCCGTTGAACAACAACAAAAAAGCCACCTGACACGGTGAGTGAGCGGAATGGTAAGTAGCGAGGCTGGGAAAGAACAGAGAGGAGGCAGGGAGGCCGGATGCAAACAGCCGAGCACAGGGACGGGACACGGGCCACCAGCAGAGCAGGGCACATCACAGCAACTGTACCGAAATCAGGACGCAGCCTTCTGCCCAAGACTTCGTATTCAAATAGAGCCCCAAGGAAATTAACCGGATTTACCCATCCGAGGTTTGGTGATCAGCTATAAATTTATTATAAACTAGCTAGACATTAGAGTCACCTGGAGAGCTCTGAAAAAAAATGCTGAGTCCCACCACCAGCCCGGATCCAGAGCTCAGGAGGCGGTTGTGGTGCACAGCAAGGGGAGGCCGCGGCTACACGGCACTGGCCCGATGTCCTGGAACAAGACAGGAGAGTCGTTAGGCTCCATGCTACGGGGCAACTGAATTATGGATTGTTCGCAAAATCTGTGTTCTTTTAGTTTTCTTGTTGAAACAACCGAACTGGCACAAATGGTTGTTTGCTTTGAGGTTCTGTAGGCTTGATCTAAAATTGCCGTGCGCGCGGTTAGGCCACTGGAATGCACTTCTCCCCCGGGGTCTGACCTGGGCATACAGCTGGGTCAGCGGCTGACATTCTCTCCTGCTCCGTGGCCGCAGGAGGAATTTGACTTCAAGGTGGGGGGTGGCAGGTGCCGGGCACTGAGGCTCCTCTCCATCCGCCTTTTATTTATTTTTTTAAATTTATTTTTGCAAAAGAGACAGAGACAGAGAGAGCATGAACAGGGGGCAGGGCAGAAGAGAGGGAGAAGCAGACTCCCCGCCGAGCAGGGAGCCCAGTGTGGGGCGGGAGCCCGATGTGGGGCTCGATCCCAGGACGCTGGGATCATGACCTGAGCTGAAGGCAGACGCGTAACTGACTGAGCCACCCAGGCGCCCCCATCCACCTTAGAGAGTGCTTGGAAGCCACGAGCTCAGAAACGAGCAGCGTCCTTGGACATGAGGGCCGCCCACCCAGCAGCCCTGTCTCTGCCTCGGTGTGGCGCGCTAGCTCTGACCATGAGAAATCACTGAGCATTTGGGCTGTACCCATTCCGGAAGAAAGGAAATAGACTCCAGCTCACTTCCAGACTCTAGCTCACAGTTCTAGGTCCTGTTGGCCCATGTTAGCAATAAACTCACAGCATCCCCAAAACCACAGGTCCTTGTGGAAGATCCAGTCCAAACCCTTACTTTGCTGTGAGACCCCATGGCCAGTGCTGCTCAGCTGGTTAGGGGGCTATGGGAGCAGCACAAGACCCACATGTCATGGTTCCCCCCTGGGGCCCCCTCCCCACCTCGGGGGACTTGACACCATGCACTCCCCTTTCCCGGTAGTGGATTCAGTGACAATCATCCAGGAAATCAAATATAAAATTTTAAAATCAATTAAATAAACCAGAGTTTTCCCAGGTTGGACAGGCCATGAGGCTAGCATGACTCATTTGGTCAGCGAATGACTGTTTGAAAATTGGAGAATAGTAAGAGTGCCGTTTTCATTTCTGAGGCGGATTGTGTTTCAAAGGCTGCGGCTGACAGCGGAGACCCTGGGTCACGGCACGCAGCTCAGAGAGGACATATGAAGGGAAATACCCTGTCTTCAGCTCCCCGCCGAGCAGAACTGAGAACCTCTACCACAGCCTGCTCAGCAGGGGCGGGAGGCTCTCTGGGGTCGCGTCTACTCGAAGACCCTGCAGCCTCTGTGGGCAGGTGTCCAGCCAGAAGGTCATGCCTCCAAGCACAAGGGAATGAACCCACAGCAGGAACACGGGAGAAAATCAATGCATGGAAACTAACTGGGCATGCACTAGCTAAAAGAACATATAAGTACATTATTATTAAAATAATGAAGAAAGATGGCCACAAAGTTGTTTGAAACAATGGTTTTAGAAACAGCCTCTGCATTATCCATGGCACCGGAATCAGTAAGCCGGAGAAGCAGAGGAACATGCACAGCAAGGAGTGGCATAATGAATGGTCCCCTGCTCCCAGACTTGTCACCGTCTTCCTCCCCCCCCGCTTCATGGCCCCACGTTTCCCTCCTGCCTTTCACCCTCCCACGTGACAGGACTCACAGAATTTCAATACACAGTGGCACATAAATACAGGATCCAGCTAAAAGCACATAAAGGTCACCCTCCAAACTGAGCAACCCACCTCCCACCCAGTAATTCTAGCAGCTAATGAACTGTTGAGGCTCACACAGCTCGACAAACATTTGTATGAAGTTATGTTCTCTGAAGCCTTCAACGTGCACGTCGAGCCAAAAACAAAGCTTTAAGTTCAGGGGTTGGACAATCACAAGGAGAGTTATAGCCTGGGTTCGCGACCCTCACATTCTGAGGGCGAGTTCAGAATTTGAATGTAAACAGTAGGACGGCTGTTTGATTTGGATATTACATCAAACTAATGGCTGACCTAGAGATGAGAATCTCTTTTAAGAATGTGCACGTGAACGTGTCCAGTGAGAAAAGATGCAGCCAGGGTTTTCCAGACTTTGAATCAGGTTCCCAACTGGAATCTCCCTTTTATGGGCTGTGCAATGGATCAATCAAAGAAAAAAGAAGGAAAAGAGGCACTTCTCTTTGGATATAATCATCCATAAAATAACCTCATAGCTAGCAAAATAAATCATAGTTAGGAAATACAGAGCATACAAGAGGTTTGGCTTAAGGATATGAGTCACACCTCATTTTGACTCCTATCCCTGACCCCTGCCCTCCAGGACAAGTGGCTTAAGGGTTACACTCTGAATACAAGAGGGAGTGCTTAATGAAGAGAGAGTAGAAGGACCAGGGGAATTTCAAGTCTGGAGGGGGGCAGACTGTTTTCATGAAAATTAAGTTTAATCGCTCGTATCAAATGAGGAACATTTTATCACTATGGGTGAAATCACTCAAGCTCATTTATAGGAAAGTACTATTTAAAAATAAGACATTCTTCTGTGATTCTTTATACTCTAGTACAAAATTAACCAAGAAGCCTAGCATAAGGTACAAGGTTTCAGAAGTGTCGTTCACCAATTGAAGAATTTGTGAAACTGCCTTGACATTGAAAACCATAATTGTCCCCACCATTTAAAAAAAAAAAAAAAAAAACCCATCCAGGAAATGCCTTTCCCTCTCTAGAAAATTTCCTTAGAGTCTTCCATCACACACGCCAAGTATGTGATATACCTCACACCACATGGAATTATGGAAACAACTTTGAAGTCTAGGATGCAGAGCTGAACATAAGAAAATACAAGACGGGCCTGCAAAGGTTCACAAAAGGATGAAAAGCTAAGCGCAGGAAGGGCAAATGAAAATTCACAACTGCAGCCAGGTGTTTTATTGGAAGTTTCACATGTATTAGTCTGCCTGTTACATAAGAGAGTGACATATATGGAGTCGTATGACATCACACAGAAGCAGCAGAACAGGTAATATGGGTCCTAGTGGGCGCATGTGCGAGGAGTTATACACAGAGCTCGCAATCTAACAGGCGTTCTCCCAAAAGTTTTACACGTTTTATGTTATCCCATCTATTAGATTCTATCTTATCATCCATGCTGCCTCAGTTACTCCCCTCAGTGACTATACCAGGACTTGCCCTCATTTTATCGGTGAGGAATCTGAGGCTCAGAGAGAAGGAAGTCAAAGGACTGAGACACCATCGAATGACCAGGGGGAGGCCAGCCAGGATCAAAGCTCACTCGGGTCCCCCAGGCAACAAAGCCCACACAGAAGCTGGCCTCGTGCGGTGTCTTTATTTCTTAGCTTTTCTTAGTTCGTGGGCTGGTTGTCGGCCCAAGGTAACGATCTCCCTGGAGGCTCCTCGGGACCCCACGTCGAGCGCCATCACCACCACCACCACGAGGCTCGCCGCGCCAAACACATGGATCAGTAGCTTGGCCCTTTCTCCAGGGTGTTGCTACACTCCTCCCAACCCTCCACAAGAGAGAGCAGAATATTATTGTCAATTGAGTTGTAAAGGAGGTTGCGAAGGGGGGCCTCTCTAGTCTCATCAGAGTACTGGGCTCCCCAAACTTCAAGCTCTACCATAAGAATCAGGGACCCAGGCAAGGAAGACACAGAGCCATCACCTAGCCAAGACAGGGCAGCCCATCTTCAGCCAACCGGCTCTTCGTGACCGGTCGCTCGTCACTCAACCACCTTTAAAATAAGAAGCTGGTGTCTGTTCCCTCCGCACCCTCTGAGTTCAGAGGCATTTCGATGCTAGTGTTGGATTGTTTTGTCTCTGACAAATATTTTTCCCACCCATCCTTTTTCCAGGGATAGCAACATTTTATTAGAGAAGTCTGAATACCTCCAGAAAGAATGCTAATGGCAGATATCAGCAAGGATGTCTAGCACGGCTTTCATGCATCCCCAAACAGCGTTACTCTTAAAAGCAGAAAGGAGTGGAATTAATTTGGCTCCGTTTAAAGATCAAATCCAGAGGGCATTCTCCAGTGAACTGCAGTCTAATCTCTCAGAGTTGCTAAAAGGTCAAATATTGGGCTCAAATCCAAAACTATCTGGTATAATCCCTTGTCATTTAAGATGGGATTTGCACAGTGGAGAAACTTAAATTTAGTTACAATTCAATTTCCCTTTCACGTTAAAAAAAATGTCTCTGACTTCTTCACACTCACTGTGATCTGCAGTCTGACAAATGCATGCTCCCTTTACTCCTGGCCATCCCAGACGGGAGACAGAACAGACAGCTGTCTTTATTATGACCAAGCTAATGGGCTAAATACAGCCCCAGATGCTAATGCCAGATCAGGCCGAGAGGAACTTAAATTGAAAAACAGATATGACTGAAGTTCAAGTTCAAGTCTGAAGCCTGAGGACTTACATTTAGCCCCTCTTGCGCATCCTACCCCTGACTTAAACAAGACCAGGAGTGTATCACTTCCCTGAACAATGGAATGTGAATGCCTTCCAAAATATTAGAAAAATTAATAACGACACTGACTTTTTTTTTGTTAAAGTGAATGCATATAAGGAAGAGGCACATAAAAGCTGCATATGTTTTCATATCCTTGAACCCTTGCTGTATTCATCCCTGTGCCTGGTGCTACGTTCCCTTCACTTACACAGAGAAAAGTGAAACCAATCAATAGCTTTTTAGCGCCTTCCAAATCCCAAACCTCAGCTAAATAAAACTCAGCAAGAAGGATTCAGAACAACTGAATAAATGCTCAATCCCAGAGGTAACCTGCAGATGTCGTGAAATGGGATGCCCCTCGTCTATTCCAGAAGAAAGGTAAAATAATTAGAACTTTTTTGTCGGTCAAAAAAAGGTTCTACCACTTTCTAGCTGTCAGAGCTTGAGCAGCCTCTCTAAGCCTCATTTCTCACTACCGTGAACAGGAGTCACAGTCGTGCATCCCTCATCCCACTGCTGCTACCACACCAGCAGAGTGTTCTGGGCAGGCCACACACCCTAGAGGAAACGACCGTTTCCTCCCAAGCACGCTTTCTGACACAGGAGGACGTGGTGGGCCCCTGGGAACCCCTTCATTTTTTTTCCTCCACAGCTGCCCTTAATCAAGCTTTTCCCAGGTTAACACTATGTTTCTCCCTCTTCAAACACAATATCCTGATCTTATATTCTAAACCTTTTGTAAATGAGGGCTCAGAAGACCAGGGGGTTCCACTCTCCCCAGATGCTGGTCTGAAGGAGCGTGTGTCCGTCCACCGCACCCTGCCTCCCCTCTCAGCCTGGCCGGCATTCAGTGCTCCTCTTCTTGCACACTCCCCCTCTTCCCACATCCTTCAAAACCTATAAAATGGGCATAACTGGGCTGGGGGAGACCTTTCTTCTTTCCGGTTTGCAGTTCCATTGGAGGTAGAAAACGGTCATGTTTCTGCCCACTTCAAAGATGGATGATGTCTCCCCAGCCTAGGTTTGGTGATGTGAGGGATGATACTCAGTTGCCTGCTGCTTGGGGCCGACCCCATTGTATGGCAGCCTTTCCAGCATACTCAACTTCCCAGATGTGAGAGGAAGCTCAGTCAGCAAGGGTAGTCCTCTGTGTGTTCACAGCTAGTCAAGGACATCGAGTCGAGAGAAAGAAGTGAATTGGCCACTCAGAAGACTTGTGAATATAAAAGTAGAAAGCCACCCACATCGAGTTGTCTTAGAAAAATATTATTCAGGGGGCGCCTGGGTGGCTCAGTCCGTTAAGCATCTGGCTCTTGATTTCAGCTCAGGTCATGATCTCAGGGTCGTGGGCTCGAGCCCCACGTCAGGCTCTGCGCTCAGCAGGGGGTGGGGGGGCATTTTGCTTGGGATTCTCTCCCTCTCCCCCTGCCCCTCCCCCTGCTTGTGAGGGCTCTCTCTAAAATAAAAAAATAAATCTTTTTTTTAAAAAAAAGTACTATTCAGAAATATACTCAGAGGCTCTTATAATCCAAAATACCATAGACACACAGACTGTTTAGGTAACAACTATGAAATGTAAATACTAAAAAACATCAGAGGTGCAAAAAGACCCAGAAGTCTTGCCCTGTGAAAAGCGGGGCCCCTTGGACAGTCAGGGGACACGCAGACCACACCAGACATGCTCTGCTGGGAAGCAATGTTTGCCCTTGCTGTGACCTTCACACACCATCACGCCGGTTTCCCTGTAAGGGTGTCTGAGGTGACAATGAGAGCCTAAAGAAATCTAAAATCAAAACAATGAGCTGTTTGTGGCTCTCTCTCCTACTGATGACTGACTGAAATGGAGCAAAAAGCCAGGGCCTCGGATTTTCACAAAAGGAAAGGACATCAGAACAATTCAAAATAAAAAAATAAACCCAACATGCTCCCTTTAAAGAGAAGTTTCCCTACTTTTACCACACTTGAAACAATTCTGGTATATTCCTCTTTTACAGCTTTATAAAAGAGAGAGTAAGCTCTTTTTCTTTATTTCTTTTTCTTTTTTTCTTTTTTTAATGAGTGACAGTGTGCTCTGCATCCATCTAGTACCAATATCTCTACCATTTATTTTGGCCTACCTGTCACCATCCACAGTTACGTCAGCATATTCCCTGCTAGGGTCAAAGCAGGGTTCTATTTTGTTTTGCACAACCCTGGAAGGTTTTCATCACCCCAACAACACATGAGAGAAATTTATGATTTACTGGAATTTTAAACAACTCAAGTCTGAACTCATTGGGGACGTGCATTTCACAGACCGGCAAGTCTTTCAAAAGGCAACAGATTTACTTGGTGGCAAACCGTGGCATCCTTCCTGACTCCCTAAGGGCTGTCTGCCATAGGATCATACCTAATGCCTCCGTCTGTCCCTTGATTTAGCCATCAAATGATGCCAGTGGGGACAGAATAAACACAGCACCTGATGGTTATCCCTGGACTCCTCCCACTGCCTTCTGTGCCCCGCCTAGAACACACCGCGGGCACGAATAACTCCTGCTCTTAGCAAACCACCAGAGTCCTCGCTTTCATAGAAAAATACCGTAGATCAAAATTAATCAAGACAGAGAAACCTCCAGCACCCAGAGTTTTGGTGCTCGTCTGACCACTTACTGAGTGTTGGGGAAGGCCTTTTGGTACAGAGGCTGGCCCCATGCTTCCCAAATTCTATTTCACTCAAACCACACCCAAGCAATAATGATTGAACACCACAGGGAACAAAATGGAAAATAAAACCCAGGCCTTGCTCTTAAATAGCCTACAGCCCGTTAGAAGAAAATTACATATGTGCCCATGAGAATGTGAACTTAATACCTGAAGAGAAGATGGATGGGCTGCAGTGGTTAAAAGGTATATTAGGGATCAAAGAAGGATCTGAAGCCCTGTGCAAGCTTATGGTTAGCTAAATACCTACCTGGTCTTTGGCTTAAAAGCATATACCTGGAAAGAACTTAGGTGATTATTTGACAAGCAAAGTGCTATGAGGAATGAGCACACACACATCATCATCATCAATCATCATCATCATCATCATCATCATCATCATCATCATTGGAGCCCAGCAGGTTGTTGACTTGACATCTAGAGCGTGGATAACCTCTCTGAGCATGTTCCTTCCCCTTAAAACGAAGACACGACTCCACCTTGCAGGTTCTCGTGAGACGTAGGGATAACATGCATCAAGAGCCCGGCCAAATGTATGAGCTGGACAGTTAGTATCTGTTGCTATCTAGACAAGGTTCCTCAGAAGTGGTCACTGAAGATCAAGAGAGGTTAAATCACCTGTTAGAAGTTGCATATGTCATTTGGGGACAAACTAGGATACAAACCCAGGTCTTTTGATGATAGGCCCTCGCAGGAGATTATCTCTGATCCTGCAGACAGACCACCCAGCACACATACTAGAGCCCCGCTATGCAAAGGAAGGGTGTGAGGGCCAGCAACAGCAGGATCACCTGGAAGCTGCTAGAAATGCAGATTCTCGGGCCTCCTACACCCACCTGAATCAGAATCAGCATTTTAACAAGCTCACCAGCCAGGTGACCGATAACTCATTAAAGTTTGAGAAGCACTGCCTCAGGGCATCTTCAAAAGACTGTCCGCTCTTATTTAAATTTCACTCATTTATTCATTGTTTCACTCTGCAAACATTTTCAGGAAGCCTGCTGTATGTGCCAGACACTGCAAGGTATGAAAACAACCTATTCCCTGCATCACAGAATACAGACGAGTGCCCATAGCTCAATGCTGCCCAAAATTTAATGCAAGACACCAGGCATGATATGAAAGGGGCAGGTGAGAACCGGGGCATTTGTATACGTTTCCAAGTCACACTTGTATACAAAAAGGTCACCTGCTGGTTAAACTAATCGTGGTCACAGAAGGCAAATCTCCCAAGTCAGACCAGCGCCAGTGCTTTCTCTCCAAGGAGTAGGAACTTGGGCAAGTTGCCCACCCAAGATGGGTCTCATCTGAAAAAAGCGCACCTGGACTTCAGGAATTCCTAGATTTGGCCCAGCTTTCTTACCTTTTTCCTGACTTATCTGATTTTATTCGTTTATTCAGCACATATCTGAGCAATCCTATCTCCTGGGGACAGCGTGGGTGCTGGGAACACACTGGCAACAAGGTAAATGAGGTCCGATAAGCCGGTTCTAAGGGTTAGGGCATGAACAGAAGCAGGCAGGGAGATCATGTGCCGCTGGGAGGATGCTCCAGTGAGCCCGTCAGGGAGGCCTCCTGAAGGAGCAGGATTTAAGCCAAGACCTGAACTGCAACAACACAGACCTGAGTACAACAGAGGGGAAACCAGTTCTGGACAACGAACAAACCCCGGAGGCGTGAACAAGCTCGGTGCATCCAGGCCTGTAAGACCGAAGAAGGTTCCGGGCGCCGACAGCAGAGGAGGGAGAAACGTGGGGGCAGTCTAACAGCCAGGGAAGGCCGGCCAGCTGCACGAGGCTGGGCAGCCAAGGTAAGGAGTTGGATTATTTCCTGTGTGCGACTGGAAGCCCAGGAGAGTGTAGGCAGTGATCTGATTTTAAATCTCTCACTATAAAATGTAGAATGGAGTCACTGGTTATGGCCTGAATCGTGCACCCTCTCCCCCCAGATTCATATGTTGAAGTCCAAACCTCCCATTCCTTGGAATGTGACTGTATTTAGAGACAGGTCTTTAAAGAGGTCATTAAGAATGAATAAGGTCATCGGGGTGGGTTCTGATCCAATAGGACTGGTGACTGTAGGAGAAGAGACGATTAGGACACAGACACACACAGAGGGACAACCCTGCAAGGACACCGGGAGAAGGCGGTCACCTGCACAACAAGGAGAGACGCCTCCGAAGGAGCGAACCCCGCTGACACCTCGATCTCAGACTACCAGCTTCCCGAACTGCAGGAAAATACATTTCTGTTGTGTAAGCCCCACCACTCCCCGGTCCGTGGCCCTTGGCTATGGCAGCCACGGAAGACTAACACAATGACACAAAGGAAGCCTCAAATTCTCCTGCCGAATTCTGTGACTCCGAAGTTGGCCTCCAAGGCCTCAGGCCAATGATCTAAACTCCTGGTTCTGTCTAATTCCCAGAGTTCTTTCACAGCAGTTCCTAAACGAATCACGGGCAATGCTTGAATTTGCCTCTCAAGCTTCCCTGCCTCAGTTTCTTCCAGCTAAAAAAGGAAAAAAAAAAAAAAAGCCTCAGGCTTTTCCCTCTGGTTTCAGTTAAAATTGCCTCATCATTTTAGTTACCACTGCCTAAATTCTAAGATACACTCTTTTTTTAAAGATTTATTTATTTTAGAGAGAGGGAGAGAGCAAGCATGTGCATAGGGGAAGGAGCAGAGGGAGAGAGAGAATCTCAAGCCGACTCCCCGCTGAGCGTGGAGCCTGACGTGGGGCTCGATCTCACGACCCGAGAGATCATGACCTGAGGCGAAGGCAGACGCTTAAACGACTGAGCCACCCAGGCGCCCCTGAGATACACCTTTTTTTTTTTTTTTCCCCAAAACATCAAGAGGCAATCTAGAATGAAAGTGAACATCAGCCTTTGTGTCTGTCTTCCTGAAAGCCATCATCAAATCCGTGGGGCATCTTACCACTACTGGCATCATAGACATGAAAGAATGCGGTGACGTTCTGGTTTTTTTTCGTAAAGGTCAGTGAAAAGCCGAGGCAGAAGCCCTTTTCCTTTCCCAACACTAGAAACACCGTAGCAGCAGGGATCATGGGAAAAGGAAAGGTTTCAATTCAGAAGGCCAGGACAGGCACTGGCGTGGGGCTGGGCAGTGCCCCCACAGCCCTCCCGTCACGTGGACCCCCATGTCCAGCACTCTGCTGTGCGGTCTGGAACCTGCACTCCTTGGGGACCAAATTCTGTATCCTCAGCCCTTTCCTGAGACTGACTCTCCCTCTTTGCCCTAACAGTGAACTTCTGTTCTCCTCCTCCTTGCTGTCAATCCAGATAGTCCCCTTCCACCCTACCAAGGCCCTGATGTCATCCACCAATAAACAGGTCAACACTCCAGCTTCTTAGTTCCCTGGCCTGACCTGCAGTGACCTTTGCTTCCACTTAAAATGGGCCACCTAGTCCCCAGCCACTCTGGGGACTGTGCCACTCAGGAGCCCGTCCCTTCCTGCCCCTCCATCTTCACTGCTCTTCTGTCCCTGTTCTGTGGCCACGTTAGGCCATCTGTCCCTTGACCCGTTTACATTCCCCTTTTCATCCGCCTCCAATTTAGGCTCCACGGTCCATCCCGTTCCCCACCCTCCTGCTACCACACCCTCCACCCCCATGGCCTTCCTCCTCGTTCCTTCACTTGCTCACGTATTCATTCCAAAATGACCATGGGGCTGATGCTGAACCCAACCTGGTGCTGGCACAGGGCCCCTGCTCGGCCAGCTGTCTCTTTTCTCCACCCTCTCCCCATCCCCTCCACTGGCTCTCTGTCACTAATATCTGAATGTTCCCCCATCTACAGGGTCTGAAAGAAAGAGAGGAAGAGAGACAGAGAGAGAGAAGGAAGAGAGGGAGGGAGGGAAGAGGAAAGAGAGAAGAAATCCCTTACTCCCTCCGCTCTTCCCCATTCCCTTCTTCTTTCCCTTCACAATTAACTCGTAGAATGAGTTTTCCGCTCCCCGCCTCTTCCGCCTTTCCTCCTCACTCACCCACCCGGCGGATCAGATCCTCTCCGGTGTCTCTCCCTGGACCCGCACATTCCTGCAGCCAGTGGACACACCCAGGCCCCAGCGCACCTCCTTTCTCTGCAGTATTTTCCACCACCCTTCTCTTTTTCTGAAATGGCACCTTCCCTTCGCTCCTCTAGTAGTCAAGAGTTCTTTCATTGCCGTGCGGAAGGCTGAAATGGAAATATCACAGCCCAGCTCAAACCTACTGAAGCAACAATGGCTCTACTGGTATTCACACTGGGAAGGATCATAGGGTCATTCCAGGACCAGAGGCAGGAAAAGGTCTAGGGCCCAGATTCGTGGATAAAAGGAGCCAGAGCTTTGCTGGTCCTCTGCTAGGACTCTCCACCTCCCCTCCCCAACCGCCTCTCATCTCTGCTTGTCCCTTCATGGCTTCATTTTGCATGTGACCTTTCCATGTGGCAGGAAAAGGACCCCACGAGTCCCAGATTCTCCTCCTCCCAGCTTCCCTTACTCTGGCCAGGGGAGGGGGGCCCGGTTCGGACGGACCCTGCTCAGGTCACATTTCCACAGCTTGAATAATCCTCACTGCCGGTGAGTGCTCTATGGTTGCCCATGCTGGGCCACGTGCCACATCAGTGGCCACAGTAGTGATCACGATGGCCGCGTTCATGGAGGAAAAGGGAGGGGTGAGTCCTTAATGGAAGGGAAGCAGACGAATAAAAATAACCTGTGCCCCTTGTACCTTCTGGGACGCCCCACTCTTGCCTGTCCTCCTTCCTGTCTGACCACAGTCCTTCATGCTTCCTTGCGGCTCCCCTCCCTCACCTGTCCCCCAAATGGTAGTGCTCTTTAGCGCCCTCCCTTATGCTTCCTTTTCCCTGCACTTGCTATTCCTCTGCCCTCTCCTCTGTCCCAGCGGCTGTGTCAGCCATATGCTGAGAACAGCCCAAACCCGAACGGTCAGCCCAGCTCTCTTTCCTCAGCCTCACATCCAGCTATGGAACGTCTCCACTCGGATGTCCCACAGGATCTGCAAGGTAAGAGGGGTCAAAGGAAATGTATGATCTCTTCCCCATCTGCTGTTCTCGCAGTCGTGACCCCGGTGAGTATGGCCCACCCGTGAGACGGGCCAGGGACCTGACCTTCAAGGCCAGCTCCCCCGTGCCACCATCCTGCCACTCCCATCTCCAAATGCCCAGTCAAAGCCTGTTGGTTCTGCGTGCTAAACATCTCTGCCCTCTACCTGCTCCTCACAGTCCTCGCGACCGTTGTCTTATTTCCAGCTACCTTCCCGCGACCCCTCTCCAGGATACAGCCCCCCGCGCACCTCCCTGAGGAGGAGGGCCCTCAGGCCCAGGCTGGAGCCCCTCTGCAGTCTGCAGCCAGACCCACTGTGGCCTTTATTTTTCGTTGTTTTTCTCTCGGTGCAGATCGAATGCAATCACCCCCTGCTTAAACCTATTCAGTTGCTCCATCTCGCTCTTCTGATCATCCCCAAGCTCCTGCAACGGTACGCGAGCGCACCTGGCCTTCCCTAATTCTGAAACTTAAGCCCTCTCCCCTCCTTCGCCCCATTAAATAACCAGGCACACTGAAATTCCCAGGGTCCTTAAAGGAAGTGTGTTTTGTTCTCACCTCCACGCCTTGCTCTTTCTTCTGCCGCAAATGTGTTTTCCGTATTTTTCTCTGTTTTAACCTTTCCATGCCCTAAGTCACAGCTTAGACACCATTTATTCCAGCAACCTTGCCCTGGCACTGCAAGCTTGCCCATCATAGCACTTCTCCCACTGCACTGCAGTTTGTCTGTCTCCTGCTGGTCCCTCCCAGCAGTTCTTCCATCTCTGGGGCTGGGCACCTAGTGGCCCACAGGAAAATCTGCTGAAAGCAAGGACAGATTTACCACAAATCTAATGACACATATGCCTCAGGGCCACGCACCTTCATGGGTCCCTTCCAAGCGCTGCTACTAATTTTGATTCAGAATTTTAAGTGCTTTTTCTTATATAAGACCTACCTCCGAACTGTAAAAGCTTCAGGGCCAAACACGGGATCCACCACTGGTTACATGAGTAAACGGGGCAGAAAATGAGGCTCACAGGAGTTAAACAAGTACCCCACGCCACGTCCCACTTCGTGACATGGCACTATGTGGATCTGAATTTGCATGGGTCTGACCACACGGCTCACACTGTCTGCTGGGCATACTGAGAAGTTCAGCTCATCCCTCCTGGCCTCAGTTTCCTCCTTCAGGAAGGAGGATATATGCTTCATAGGATTCTATAAGTAATAATTCACAAAATCTCTCTAAGAGCACCTACGCAGGACTTGGCACACAGGTGATTCTGAATACAGGACTGTTGGAAGAATAATACCCTGAAATACTGCACACCACAAATTCCACTCAGCTCTCTAATTCAGGATCCATCTAGTTCAGCAAGCCTGGACTAAGCCCCTACTCTACATGCAAAGCACAGATGGGGGCGGGGGGATACAGAAGATGAATGATCTCAAAAACTGTCACAGTCGTTGGAGAAATAGATATTTAAACAAATAAGTATAAAATATACAAAAAGAACTAAGATCCCTCCATTTTTTTTACTGTTCCTCTTTATTTAATATCTTGCTTTTTTTTCTCTAAGGAGTGATCTCCTACCCTGTGGTCTGAGGTTGAGTATGTTAGTTAATTAACAGCTCTACTCAGCCACAGAGCTGCCTTGGGTTACAACCTGAACGATATTTAAGGAGACTGAGTTGAAGCTGCGAAGTGAACGAAAATTGAACAAGGTTTTCACTGGCGTCACCATACAAAAGCCCTCTGGGGAGGTGGTAGTTCCTCGAAAAGAAGTTAAATATAACTTAGCCAACAGTACAAGTTAAGAAGTTAGGGATAGGGGCACCTGGGTGGCTCAGACGTTAAGCGTCTGCCTTCGGCTCAGGTCATGATCCCAGGCTCCTGGGATCGAGCCCCGCATCAGGCTGTTTCTCCCTCTCCCACTCCCCCCGCTTATGTTCCTTCTCTTGCTTTGTCTCTCTCTGTCAAATAAACAAATAAATAAACAAACAAACAAACAAATAAATAAATAAATCATAAAAAAAAGAAGTTAGGGATAAGAATATTCAATAGCAAACTCCCTTTCTGAGACTAAGCATATAGGAAAATCATTTAACACCTTTGCCCATTTGTAAACTTTGAACCACAGGACGCACAGAGCCACGGACACTGACAGATCAGCTGGGTAACTGGGTCACTGGGGAGCAGCCTGGACCAGAGGCCGAGACAAGTGTCTCCTGTCCCCACTCCAGCTCCTTGAGGGGTGGCATGCAATCCTGTGGGCCTGAAGAGTGACACAAAGCTGGCTTGCGCTAGGCTCTGCAACCTTGGGCCAAACCTTATGAAATGTCAATGTAGTCAATAATAACAATGGTGGATAATATAATACTAGGGACAATAGTAACATGAACCTCACAGGGCTATTGGAGGCTTAAATGAGATCAAACAGATAATGCATGCAAGATATGAGCTATAAATTTCAGAGTTTTTTAAACTCTTTCATATACATACAGTAACACTTTCTCTTTTTCTTTTTTTTTTTTCGGTGTAGAGCTCTATGGGTTTTAATACCATGGCTGGATTTTTGCAACCATCACTACAAACAGGATACAGAGCAATCCAAACGCCCCCAAGGAATTCCCTCCTGCTGCCTCTTTGTAGTCAGACCCTCCCCCAACCCTATAGCCCTGTCCCTAGGGGTCTGCCTTTCCTACAGTGTTAAATGAATTAAATCATACAGGATAAAGGCTTTTGGGTCTGTCTCCTTTGATTCAGCATAATGCATTTGAGATGCAACCAATTGGTGTGTATGAATAACTGATCCTTTTAATTGCTGAGTAGTATTCCACTATGTGGATGTTCAAAAGCTTGTTATTCCTGTCACCCACTGAAGGACACTTGGCTTCTCCAGTTTGGGGTGATTATGAATCATGCTGCTATAAAATCCATTACACATTTTTGTGTGGGCATAACTATTTCTACAGGATAAATAAATACCTAGGAATGGAATTCCTGGGTCACCATGGCAAGTGCATGTTTAAGCTTATAAGAAACTGGCAAACTATTCTCTAGAACGGCTCTACCGTTTACACCCACCAGCAATCTATGAGCATCTAGTTGTCTCACCTTCTCTTCAACACTTCACATTATCAGTATTTTTTTATCTAGCCTTAATAGATATGTAATGTTAGTCACATTTTTAAGAGAGAAACACTGATGTGAGATTGTAGGTAGCCATCTATCTTATAAAGTAAGAATGTTCAGGGTGGGTTAAGGTCACAGGAACCAGGTTTCTTCAATGACTAACCACCACCTTCAAAAAGCCTTGACAACTCCAGCATGGTGGAGAAGCCTCTCACAGTCTGGCTCTTCCCCACTTCTTCAGCCACACCCTCTACACTTCCCACTCTTGGACTCTCATTACTGGACCTATTATCGGACCGACCATTGGCCAGATCAATAATGATGTCAAGTGAGGTCAACTGAGTCCTTATGAGAAGCCAGGGGCCGAGCCACATCTGTCGCATGCGTTATCTCATTTCATCCTCTCACAGCTCTGTGTGATTACAGGAAGGTGGTCACGTTCCTGTGACAGAGGATGCTCAGAGAGACCGGGAGCCCTATCCAAAGTCACACAGCAGCTATGCGGCAGGGCTGAGACCCAGTCCCTGGTCTCCTCATGCCGCAAACGTGCCATGCTCCCCGGACCTCTGAGTCGTGCTCTCCTCCAGCCTAGCGGCCTCCGGCTCCTCCACCCTCAGCCACCTTCAAAGCCACAGACCACACCTGGCCTCCTCTGTGAAGCGGGCCTGGGCTCCCTCGGGGCATTGCAGCTGTCTTCCTCTCTGCTCTCTTTTCACCTCTGTTTCCTTATCTCATCGGTCCCCACAGAGTGTCCTGTTTGCTGAGTAGGCCTGCAGCCGCCACCCAGGACTGCAAGCTTCTCCAGACGGGGTCCCATCTTCCCATCCTTCTTGCCCCGTGCCTGGCACCTAGGAGGTGCTCAACGCCTGCTGTAGCATCAAGCGCTAACCCAGGCTTTGGAGTGAGAGACCAGGCGGGTACTGCAAGAACCAGCCTGCACAGGACCTTCAAACATGAGCGGACAGTCCTGTAAAATACCTCCATGTAAGGGCATCATATACTGAGTCAAGATGTACAATCAAAAAAAGGCCACTACACAAACTTCTATGTAACTCTTGAGATAGACTCAGACATCCACCCCTATCAGTATCAAACAGCATGTGGGTTACAATATGAAATGACCACAGGGACACACACTCAGTGTTAACAGCTTTAGGCCAAAGAGGAAAACAAGAGTGGAAGAAAGGAGCCCTTTTCATATTCATGCTACCATTCTTTTCCTTATTTACATAAACATGGTGATTTTTTTTTTCTTCACTTAAGTTTAACAGGGCTATGAAAACTGTTTATTCCTCTCTTTCTAGCGCTCTCAGTTAACAGTGATCATTTTTAATAGTAAAAATAATTAAAATCGATCCATTAGCCTAGAAAGCACCTTGAGGGATGTGGACCAATTCTGTGCCTCTGGCAAATGTGACCACAGACGATTCCAGAGAGATGGTGTGCAGCCGTCAGCGCACAGCTCAAACCTAAAGGCTGGGAAGGGGCAGCTGTCTGCACTGTCTGCATTCCATGAATATATGCTCAATACATAGATTAATTTTTAAAGCTGAGGCATTTAATAGTATCGGATGGCAACAATCAGATGTTTCACGGGCCACAGAATCTTCCCCAGTATTCTCCCAAGTAAGAAATCTGAAAATTCTGGAGACCAGGTACATGCACTAATGAATCCAAAACGTTCTTACCTGCCTTTCCCATCTATTGATAAACGTTCGTAAATTATAAAGGCTTGAACACAGAAGTTTAGCCTGTCGTATTCAGGCAAAGAAGCTTGGAGAAAAAAAGGAAGGAAGGCAGGGAAGGAGGGAGGGAGGGAAGAAGGAAGGAAGTAAAGAAGGAAGGAAGGGAGGGAGGAAGGAAGGAAAACGAAGGGGAATTTATACATAGAAATATATTAATATTTCAATTATGGCAACGGCAACCTAATTTGCTATTCCCAAACCAGATTAAGAACCACTGTCCTCCAGCATCAGCTCCCAAGACCCTCTCCTCCAAGGATCACCTGCTTCGACGCTAACGCAGATTCAGCCCTCTAGAAGCTCCATAAGAAACCTGTTACCCTGACTCGTTGGCCACGTTCTCACCTTCTCCCTATTCTTTTATCAAAGTTCAGATGTGGAGAATTAAATACAATACTGTTCCCATAACTAACGCAAATAACTTTTTAAGCAAGGCAGAGAAAAGATCAGAAACAAACCAGTGTCTTTATGGCAAATTTCTCTATCCAATGTTTTAGGGGACCCATCACATCAATGCTTAATGAACGGGGGTTAAAAAAAAAACTCAAATAATCTAGTCACTGAGAACACAGAGGAGAATTTTCTTTGGAAGTCTCAATTTCTACGTCCATATATGCTATAAAGCCGAAGAATAGTGTGTTCCATGTTTGGTAATTAGATGTAAACAGCTACACTTTGGGATAAGAAGAATCATGTCTTCCCCTTGTATTTGCACACAAGTGCCCTCATACATCTCACCCTGGCAGCCAGGAGCTGGTTTATATATCTAACAGAACCTGGCAAGACAAGATGACCTTTCTAATTGTCATTATGAGAAGCACAATTGTAAGTAACTTTGAAACATACGGTAAACTTCATTATGCTAAAATAGAATAGCTTCTACTTGGGGACTCATGATAAATATTGTCAGGTCTCCTGAGAAAAATGGGCTCTAAATTTTATATTGTATAAAAGTCTTTCAAGACCAGAGAGAATGTTTACTTATAGTCTTCAGGCTTCTTCATAGATGCTATTAAATAGTCCATTCAACATGGCAAAGCGAAATGAATAATCATGGAACATTAAGGGAGGGATAATGATCACCTTTGCCGTATCAGGCTAAGCCCAAGGCAGGGGGAGAACAAAATGGCGCAAGGACGACACAGAATGTACATACAGGAGAGTCCAGGGGTTCTGTGGCAAGAGAAATCCAGACACAGATGTCACAGGAAGCCGCTTCTGGAGAGATGGTGGGCAGGTTTCATATACTCTCTCCAGAGCACGCAGAGATCGTGGGAAGTTCAGAGGGTCAGAGGGAGCCATCAGAGTGAAGCTTAGAAGGAATGTAGGGAGTGGGCACATGGGTGGATAAGGGGAAGGGATATTTCAGAGGTGGAGGGAAGAAACCAGAAAATCATGGGGAAGCAGCAGAAAGCCATGGGAAGACGTGGTCTGGGAGATGGGAGAATCTAATGGCCAACAGCTGCAATAAGCAAGAAGGTGCTTTCATGAAGCCCAGATCCTAATAATTTATTATGATTACACATCATCCTCGGAAAAGGAACTTTCACTTACTGCCCCACACTGCTTATTGTCTGAGAAGGGGAGGGAGTCCTAGCAAACCCAATAGCTCTCTATAAAAAGCTGGTGAAAATGTAAAAGGTCAGCCCATCTGGCATTTTTCCAGGACAGGGAGTTCCTTTTTCCACTATGTCCTTTAGCTCTCGCCCTCAAACTGAGCTTCAGTGGCCACACACACACCACAGACACTCTTCCTTCAGTCTGCGAATTAACAGCATGCTTTGGAGGGGGAAATTCCTGCATGTAGAAGCTATTTTTCTAATGGATCTATTTTAGAAAACAGAAAATTTTTTAAAAAGGCAGGGGGTGCCTGGGTGGTGCACTCATTTAAGCATCGGACCGTTGGTTTCCGTTCAGGCTGTGGTCTCAGGGTCGTGAGATTGAGCCCTGTGTCAGGCTCCGCGCTCAGCCAGAGTCTGCTTGGGAGTCTCTCTCTGCCCCTCCCCCCGCTTCTGTGCCTCTCTCTCTCTCAAATATATAAATAACTCTTTAAAAAAAAAGTCAAAGATGGTGACACTAGCTGCATCATGCAGAGAGAGGAAGGAGCTGGGTAGGAAGCCGTACACCTCTCTCAGTTTGTGTATTTTAATGGATGCAAACCTGAAAAAAAATGTCTTCCCCAGATTTATTGTAAAAAGTGAAGCCAATTCATTATGGTCCCAGTTGGAGCAGCCCCCTAGATGTCGCATGTGTTCGAAAGCCCAGGCCCAATGAATATTAATGCACAGAGTGGAGACAGACCACCTTTCCTGGGGAAGACCTGTCTCTGTTGCTGTTTGTTACATGATTTGCACCCTGATGCCTTAAGAAGTTTCAGAATTTATCCTAAACTGTCATCCCAACACGGTATCACTGTTTACAAAAATTTCTTTTCTTGCTCTGTTACTAATTATGATAAGGGGTTAATTTCACACGTGTGCGTACACACAAAGGAAAAAATTATAATAACCATATTATATAAAGATGAGGAAATCATCACATTCCCTTCCCCTCCCCTCAAGAATGGACAAAGTGCACGGACAAGAAACCATGAAAAAAAATTATAAAGGCACAAAAAGAAGCGCGTTCAGCCTTGTGATTGGTCAAATATATGCAGAAATAAGGCATGAACTATAAGTACTATCTAATTATTGTTATTGTACTAATAATCTTTTAAGAAATAACACCCAGTATGGGAAAGGATGGGTTGCTAGCACCAATTAAACTGGTATAATTCTTCTGAAAATCAGTTTGCACATGTACTATGCCATAAAGCTGATCATACTCTCTGGTCCAGTAATCCTGATCTGGCACTTTATCTTTAGAAAGGAATTCAAAAAATGATCGTGAAACGCATCAAAATAAGGACTAAGCACAGCATGGCATATTGAGTCTCAGAATGTTACAAAGACCATAAATAATAAATTGGAATGCTATGTCACAACAGGGAAATATAAGTGTGTTGAGGAGCATGGCTCTGGAGCCAGAAGTTCCGAGTCCCATTCTAGCTCTTCACTTCCCATCTACAACTCCCCGAGCTCACTGTTCCTCAGTGTCAGCATCTCTAGAATGGGGGTGACAAACTTATCACAACATACAGTTGCGAGGCTTGAGTGATGTGATGCTTTCATTATTGCCAAATAAGGCGAACGGCAGAGAGAGAATACACAGTGTGTAAAAGGTGTGCACGTGCTTCAGACATTGGGGCAACACTAAAAATGAAACCAGGAGCTCTGCTACGGACGTTGTATAATGGACTTTTTTTCTTTGGCTTTGAAAATGTGTCTTATTTTTATGCCGTTTTGTGGAATAAATTTTTTTTTTTTTTAATTTTAAACCACTAGAGTAACCCCAGGAATCTTGTAAGCGTCACCTTCGGAGGATTCTTATACAATCCATAGGGGAAATTACTTTGCCTCCAAAGGTTGATGCATTGCTAGGATTCCAGACCGCTAGGGAATTTCAGTGTTTGGTGACCTTCTCAGGGCAGACGTGGAGTCTGGTATTCAGCCCCTACTGTTCCTCAGTCTCTAGGGGGGGAAAATGGCGTTTGGTGAAAGGCAAACAGACATTTGCAAAAGTCTAATTTTCTGTTTTGCCAATACAATTGGGACATACAGACCAGGGTCAAATGCTAGGTCACATACAGAGACAAAAGGAAGCTGAAATACCACAGTTACCTTGTCTGAGCAAGCCCAGGTTTCCTTTCATTAAGTACACCCAAAATCATAGTATATTTGCATTAGGTTCTTTCCTAGGGAAGGGTAATATAACATTTGGGGATACATGAAGTATAAAGCAGCCATAGTAGCATATACAAAAAGGGAGATGTTCAAAATAGGCTAAAATAACCAAAAGTTAAACATCGCTTTGGTAAATAAAAGGAGAATTTAAAAGTTTGGTTATAATTAAATCTCAAAGCAAAGTATGCAACCAGTTGTTAATGAGTCATGAAGACCTTGGAAAGTATAATGTCAAGACAAAAATACAATTACATTATATAACTGTGGGAGCATGCAAAATACAAGCATATCTGGTTTATAAATTTTTGATGTTGTCAAGTCAGTAGGTCTTTAAGCAACTCTTGATGGTTTCTGCCATGCTATAAATATTAAACTTCAATGCATTAGCTTAGGACTGCCCACCCCTATGGTGATCCAACCCTCCCTCCCCAACTGTATAAAAACCTGAGGGAAAACAGATGAGACAGGATGGCTATTCCCAAATACGAGTGTGGTGGGCCCAGGGCAGCAAAAAGTGGAGCAACAAAGCAATCAGGGCAGGAAAACATTGATCAGCATACCCTCTTCTCCTTTACAAGAGCTGAAAAATCAAATTAACAACAAATAACGGTCTCTCAAAAAAAAAAAAAAAGTGCTGTCTCTCTTGGGTTCCTAAACATATGGCAGCTTCAAAGAAGAGGAAGTAGCCGAGGAAAATGGCAGGAGGTCATGACTCATGGCAATGTCAAAGAGGAAAACAAGATATTTCATACAAATGTAATCACTGGGGCGCCTGGGTGGCTCAGTCGTTCAGCGTCTGCCTTCAGCTCAGGTCATGATCCCAGGGTCCTGGGATCGAGCCCCGCAATGGGCTCCCTGCTCAGTGGGGAGTCCGCTTCTCCCTCTCCCACTCCCCCTGCTTGTGTTCCCTCTCTCGCTGTGTCTCTCTCTGTCAAATAAATAAAATCTTTAAAAAAAAATGTAATCACTGGGAAAAATTGTGACAGCAGAAAACATGTCACAGCACCAATAAAACTGAATTCAGTAAAACCTCACAGAATTGGACTCAATTTAAGAAAACAATCAGTCCTAATTCCTCAAAGCCCTGAATTACAGAATATGTTAAATGTTTTATTTAAAAATGCAAAAACTCACTCAAAGAAGCTCAGAAAGAAGACCATCACACTTTGCAAATTGGATTCCTTATGACCAATAGGATAGCACAGCAGTAAGTTCATAGGCAAACAGGGCTTGTGGTAGTCCTCCACCAGAAACTCTGGATAGTATGTCAACCCACTTATGAATGCCTGTACTTGCAGGAATACAGAGGAAAACACTGACATTTAAGCATTTTAGAACAGGAAACAGAACTATCAACAGTTCTTTGAAAACATATCAAAAAGTGGTTTGAAGTTAACAAATATGTATCCAATTACATTGTTACAGTTGAACTTCTTTTCCTACTGGCTGCAGAATGCTAGGCCCCTCTTAGTCACCCTTGCACAACAAAAGATTTCGGTTTTAATACAAAATATGTTGTTATCATAACGATTATAAGCTATAGGATCTCCCATCGAGTGAAATGATCCATCTGGCATCAGGAAGTTGCAGATAGCACATCATCGTTTCAGGTATGAAATACAGAGAGCATACTTACAAATTTCGCAAGTGAAAAAAAAAACTATCTTTTCAGGGTATGCAACATCCTCTAGAGGAGATTTTTAGGGGACTCTGTTTTCATAGTCATGACTATGAGTGCAGCATTTAGGTAGGGTGGTGAGGGTTAGGGTTAGGGTTAGGGTTAGGGTTAGTTTCTCTACTCAACGGATGAGTAGAGAAACTCATGTTATGAATCAAGTTCATGAAGAACATAAAAGTGTGGACAAAAAAGAATTCAAATCCTGGCTCCTACCTCTCATGTCCATGTGCCCCTGGACAAAGCTCTGACCCTCTCTAAGCCTCAGCATCTTCATCTATAAAACAGAGACCATGCTGGAGCCAGCCACACACTGTCCAGAGGATTAGGCAGCTAAATAGGCGTCGAGACTTGGCTCAGTGCCTGGCGCAGAGTAAGGGCTTATGAACAAAAAGAAAAGTAATCCACATTTATAACTGAAGAGAATGTGACAACATACAGGGGATCACTCCTCCCTTTGCAAGAACATAGTAAATCCATAATAGCTACAGTTAATCTGTGCACACAGCAAGGGGTCCAATAAGCACACGCTAAATATATATAATGAATATATACAATGAAGAGCAAAGGAGGAAGAAATCTTAAGAGAACGCATTTTTAAACTTATAAGGATCTGTATAAAAGGTCATATGAATACCTCTATGAATACTTTAGAATTGAGTTCTACTAATTTTAAGTTCTAATAATCATAATAAGAACGATATGTTTTCGAGTCACAACATAATGCTGAAGTTGTTCAGTTAACTGAGGGTGGCACCACTCCCACAAAGGGACATTTAAAAATGGGGGCGGGAGGAAGAGTCACCCAAAAGACAATGATCCAGATGTGAAGCACTCTGCAGGACATGGTATGGTCTTATGCAACGGATTACCCTTCAACCAAACCACAGCCAACAGACTCTCCTCTAGGAATCATGGCATTCTGCCTAACCACCGTTCCTGGCTCAATCTTCAGGAGGGAGCGTATGAGCATGAGTCTGTGTGTGTGTGCACGTGCAAACCAATGTCATCAAAAGCCTAGAATCCAGAGGAAATCGAGAAAGACTAGGAAAGACACTGTTGCCAAGAATGATCCACCAGACCCTTCAGAGTCACGTGCACCCACCCTATTACCTAGAATCATGTTCCTGCTCCAAACAAATTAGCATATCAAAAAACTGTATATTGTAATTGGGTATGAAATACAATTAAAATCATCATTGCATTCCACCTAGGGGATATATGACTGAAGTACTGGGAAGGGAATATAGAAAGCAAATCAGGAGACAGGTGGAAAAGAAAGTAACAAGTAAGGATTTCTAAAAAAATCACACAGAAATAGGAGATCGGAAATGGTAGAGAGCAAGGAAAAGAACAAAGTATGGATCCAACTGTGGGAATGTGAGACCAGAGGGACTAGTAAATGGGGGCTTTGGTGGCCTCAGGGACTGAGGGTCTGATTCACTCTGGACCATGAAAGCCTAACACAGAGCCTGGCATACTGTAAGTGCTCAATAAATGCTCAGAGAAATGATGCATGGAAAGATGAAAATACTGTGTTATACGTGAAGTGACTGAGAAGCAGGTAAGATACAGTGCCTTGCAAAAGATCAGTCATTCATCAAGCCTCACGCCGTGACGACACTCTATGCCAGGTGTTTCACCGATGATGAGCAAGCAACAGAAGGGAAATGAAACTAAGGCCTCCTACATCTGAACACAGGCTTTTTACACTGTTGTAGGGAGGCCTCCCAAAGGAATTATCACAATTTTTTGATAAAAGAGGGGGGCAGTTCATTGCAAATGTCAAGCACAGAAATTCACAGGCAAAATCAGAGATGCAAGGATATAACTAGAAAAGGAAAAAAATATGGAGAGAAATTTAAAAGGCAAGTATATATTTAACTGATAAAATAATGATTTTATTAATAAGATTAATCAATGATAAATAGAGATGTAAAAGTTCAGCCCATGAAAAACCTGAGAAAGGAAAGATTATGACATTTTTTAAAAGAAGTTTTTCTCTCAAAGTTCATATTATCTCTGTTCTTAAATCTAAACAAAGATTTCTGCTTTAGAAAGGCAAATGCAAATAGGATATTGCCCATATAACAATCTAAGTTCTGCCACATACAGAACCTGCAGCACACCTCTGGTTCCAAGACAAACTGCTTGGTCCTCGGTCATCAAGAGCTCAATTGCTGTTCTGGCCCCAAGAGAGCAAAGTTGTCTACCACGCAGACCTTCCTCAAAGTTCAGAGGGAAAAAAGTGACATTTGGTGAATACTTCTATAGAATATGATCTCTGGCTACTCTTCTACATTTCTAGTCTCATATTTGAATCATGTCAGATCACTGGAAGTTTCCATACTTAAACGTAATTAGCCTGAGCCTTTACTAATTCATTTCCATGGTATTATCATTTCACATGTTTCTTAAAAATTTGGGAGATTTTAGAATGACTCTTTTCTAAATCCTTTTTGCCAAAACACTGGATCAAAATTTTTGTGGAAAAATACGACCACACCCACACATCTAAGATACGTATACATTTCAGTCTATCCATGAACTCCTGCTTTGAAGGCATCCCCCTTTCCAGGAGGGATTGGTAACAGCCACATGGAGAGTGTTTTTGCATTTGTTATGAATCTGTTCATGAGGACTTTCAGTATGCTCTCAAAAAAAAAAAAAAAATGCCTTTAAGCAGAGCCTAGGTAGCTCAGTCCGTTAAGCATCTGACTCTTGATTTTGGCTCAGGTCATGATTTCAGGGTTGTGAGATCGAGCCCCGTGTCAGGGGCTTGAGATTCTGAGATTCTCTATCTGTCCCTCCCCCTCTGACCGTCCCCTCCCCCACTTGCACACGCACTCTCTCTCAAAAAAAAAAAAAAGGCCTTTAAGAATTTAATACCACTCCACATTCCTGAAAACTTTGTGCTTTTAGCTGCTTTTGAGGAAGATGGATGACACTTCAGTTGTCTTTTTTGCTCTGGTTCCTAGGAAGCTCATTATCACATCATATTCTCAAACAGAATAATTAACACTTGTCATTGGCTTTTCTTCCATCTCAACTTTCAAATTTTATTTTTTTTGTTAATTGTGTTGTTTACATCTCCATTATATGTTTTCTCCATTTCCTCCCCATATACGGACTCACAGACACACAGACACACACACACACACACACACACACACACACGGCATGCAAATTCTATTCTTCTGTTCTAATTTTTCTTCAAAATTTCTTCTAAATACATCCAATAAATGTGGAAAGGGAGTTACCGCCCATATATGCAGAACTTGTAAAGCGCAGGATCTCTAAACTGAAGATCTTTTCTTAACAGGTGTGAGGTGACTTCTAAAAGAAGCTTCACCTGTGGACTTTCAGAATTCAAGGAACACATATCTCCCTAGAGAATGTCATACTTCCATCAGCTATTTCAAGCTCAAAAGTTACGCGGTAGTCCAAAAGTCAGGGCAGGATGATGTCAGCGTGGACCTATGGTCTTTCTAATCTAAATCAGAAGTAGGTCCTCCCTTATGCACAGAAGATGCATCCAAGACCCTCATGGATGCCTGAAACCGCAGAGTACTGGACCCTCTGTATACTACATTTTTTATTATACGTGTATACCTATGATGAAGTTTAACTTACAAATTAGGCACAGTAAGGGATGACCAACAATCACCAATAATAAAATAGAATAATTACACTGTAATAAAGCTTTTGTGAATGTGGTCTCGCTCTTTCTTTCAAAATAGCTTGTGTTGTACTCACCCTTCTTGTGATGATGTGAGGTGATGAAATGCCTACGTAATGGGATGACGTGAGGCAAGTGACATCGGTGCTGTGACACAGCGTTAGGCTACCAGTGACCTTTAGATGATTCATCAGGGGGATCATCTTCCTGACGAGGGTCGATTGCAGGTAACCGAGACCATAGAAAGCAAGACTGTGGATAAGGGGGAGGTACTGAACTAGCCCCAAACCATAACTGAAAAAATTGACTTCTCTCCAACTTTATTACACTAAAAAAACTGCTCCTCATCTGTCCTCCACTTGTTCTTACTCATTGAAAGGCAAATGAGTTAAAGCTGAACACAGCCAGCCATCACTCCCAGGAAAAACGAAATCCCGCCATTTGATAGCTGCACAGAGAATCCCTTTACGTACTTTACGGAACCTCTATACGAATTCCTGACAGCTCAGTGGGCCACAGACCCTGCCAGATTTTTGAGCTACATCTGCAGTATCTTTTCTATTCAGGCAGCTGGTATAAAGTGGGGAAATTCATTAACATGCTAATGATGTCCTATTTAAAATTCTAGCCCTGATTATTCTGTGATTAAATCTCTCCCCTTGACGTCTGCTTCCTTTATATCTGAGTTATAGTGCGAAATCAACAATATTAATAAAGTACAATACAGATTATCAATTTATACACAAGGGATGGAAAAATTTATATAAATCTCAAGGTTGTCTTTTTGCTGAAAAGCAGATATAGCAAACTAAAAAAGTTACTTTTTTTTTTTAATCTCAGCCTCCCTTAAAAAAAAAATGAAATCCACAATAATTAAAGGTTTATAGTTAATCTCCACAAGTAATCAGGGGTTGAAAGCATTTCATTCATTTCACTGTACTTAAAGTTGCTCAGAATTCAAACGTGTTCTCCTTAAGTCTTAAGAAGAGCTGATACAGGTTAAAACACACCCCCTTCTTGTCTCTTCACACACTGTGTATCACTGTGACAAAGTCAATGGATTCAGTGATGATTTCTGTCTCCCTCTGCCCTTGATTATTCTGGCACATTTCAGGACTTTTTCATCATATTGTTCTGTCTGCTCACACCCCAATATGAATATCCCACTCAGACAACTCAAGCATCTTCCACGAAAGACAATCAAACCTACCTCTGTTCTCACTAAATTAGAAAATGAATTTGAAGAATTAAAAAAGAAGAAGAAGAAGATCCAAGGTCTGGGTCTGTAATTCAAAGTAGAGGAGTAAAGGAATAATATGGAAATAAAGGAATGTCTCATTTTAACATCTGGCCCCATTAAATGAACAAATACTTATGGTATATTTACTATTTTCAAAGACACCATGCTGGATACTGTGACAAAACAAAGGAAACATAAGGACAGTGCTTTTCTTTGATTTCAATCGAGCCAGCCACAGAAAATGTAATAATATTGTAAATGATCAGCAAAACACTTCCCATCGATAAGAGTTTTCTGTGTGAGAGAGACTGCTAATTGCTCCCCCAAACTGCAAATCTCTCCTTCTGCTATAGAACCAGAACCCCTGGCTGGACTTGGACATACATGTGGCTGGGTCAGCCATCTTGGACCAAATGTTACCTGTCCAGGGGTACAGATGAACTAAATAGAAGAGCCTGGGTCCCTGACCATCAGAGAGTTACTTATCCATGGTTGCCACGTTCTGCAACAACCATGCTAGAAACCAAAATCTGGTTTATTAAAGAATTCTACATATTGCTTATTTCTTAAATAGTCTTATTTTAAAACATTTTATCTAAGGATAACAAGAATCAGCTCATAAGACATACAAAGGAATAGTATGCATACGTGTGTATTTGCTCTACATTTAAAGCTCTACATTTAGAGCTCCCTCTAAATCTTTAATTCTCAAAAGCCAACAAATGACAAACTATGGACTTTGGCCTAGTTTTATTGCATTTCAATAAATAAAAAGCTTCAATCTACTAAGGAATTCGTTATTTATTTATTTATTTGTTTGTTTATTTATTTATCTCCCATTACTCTCATCAACCCAAGATTATTAATTTGGTTGACCTAATGCCAAGTCACCTCAAATTGGTTAAGAGTTACCTTCAGCCTAAAGCAGGGGGAAAAGGGTAGCTGATCCAGCAAAATCTAAGTCTAAAACATAAAGAACTCTTTCACTATCTGCAGCTTAGAATCATTGATGGTAACAATCTCTCATTCCATTTGTTTATGTTTTTTTATTCATCATTTTGAAGATACTCAGTAAAGTGACAAGGATGAGATTCAAAAAATATGGATGAGATTCAAAAAGTACTACATGGCTCATTTTTTCTTTTTAAGAGATATATATGGCTTTCAAGAGCTCAACTGTTCAAATGAAAATAGTGCTTGACTAAATTTGTCCGAATTTGTTCACATCTTCTTTATTCTCGGGTACAATAGATTCCCCCATATTGTGGCAAAATTATGGAGTGACAACATGAGAAATTTCATAGTTTTTATTGTTTAGACATTTAAAAAGTCTATAGCTAAAATTCATTTAAAATATCCAATGATCATTCCTATCATGACTTCATGAAGCACAGCATCACATCTTAGGAAAAAGTGTTGTTAATCCCTCAGTACCCTAGTTATATAGTCAGACTCAAAGGTACAGTCTCTACATATCTGGCAGAAAAGAAGGCTTGGCCTACAGAAGTGGAGAAAGAAAGATAAGAAGCTCTCAGTTGTTTAGCCAGGTTAGGCCTGCCCAGTGGGAAGAAGACACCATAACAACTGAGTATCCTATCTGTGATTCAAATAACTGAAACCTATTTCTACAACTGAGTAAGCCTTTCAAACACAATTTATTCACAGTGAAAAGATACACCTAATTTCTGCTAACTAATTTCATACTTCCTTACCTGGTTTTAAATACTAATCTTCATTTACTTCAATCTGTGGAGTATTTTCATTTTTTTTTTAAAGATTTTATTTATTTATTTGAGAGAGAGAGAATGAGAGATAGAGAGCAAGAGAGGGAAGTGGGTCAGAGGGAGAAGCAGGCTCCCTGCTGAGCAGGGAGCCCGATGCGGGACTCGATCCCGGGACTCCAGGATCATGACCTGAGCCGAAGGCAGTCGCTTAACCAACTGAGCCACCCAGGCGCCCTGTGGAGTATTTTCAAATAGCCGTATTTCAAATGTGGCTACCTAACATTCCCATTTTTTCCTTATTTCTTTCTAAGTAAGAATGCTTTGTAAATATAGTTACTTATTAGTAGACAGGTCTTTCATTTTCCTAGTAAACATTCATTTAGGGACCATGATATACTATATACGACCTCTAGCCTCCAGCAGCTTCTACTTCCTAGAAGAAATGCAAGAGTGCACATGCACACACACCTCAAAATCTTTGTAAGTTACCTCATTTAATCTGTACCGCTTAATCAGCCTATGAGCTGGATATTCTTCTTCTCATTTTACCAGTAAAAAAACAGGTTCTAGCATCTAACATATTTTAAATCTGCATTTATTTCTCATGATTTCATTCTTCTGATTAGAAACTGAAACACTGTAAATTCTTTACATTTTTTTGAAAGAAATAAGTTTTTACTCTATCAATTCAGACTGAACAAGCATCTTCTAAGACTGTCCTCCAGGGAGCAAACCTCAAGGTGACCTTAGTTACTCTTAACGACTGGAAAAGGAAAAGAACACAAGAGTACAGTAACTGCTCCGACAGGCAGAGACTTCAGTTAAGACAGCACTGGCCTCTTCTACACCATTCCTCCGGAGAAAGAAGCTCTCAGGAAAAACTCACACACCGAAGAGCCACTTCATGGTCTTTATTCAGTTTTCTGAGTCAGCAGGCTCTTGTCTGTGATTGTGCAAGCCAGAAGACTGAGCCAAGGAACAAAAGGAACATAATTGTCAAACAGAGAAAATTCTCAAGACCTGTGCCAAGGGAGAGATTGCTCTAAATAATCACAAGGCCATTAGCAAATCCAGGGCAGAGGAGGGGGAGAAAAGACAGAAAAAGGAAAGATGTCACATGTGAATAGCAAAATAAAAGCTGACAAGTAATTCTACCCCATTTGCCAAGGCTCCTGCCAAAAAAAATCCTCCAGGAAAAGTGTCATGTGCTCCAGGATGCCTTTCACATCGATGCTCACATGAGACACAGAACATCCTGCCTGGCCACCTAGTACAATCAACAGCATGAATAGTTCGCCAACCAACAGTTGTGACTACTTACCGTAGGCAGCTTCCCCCTGGTCCAGCTCCCTTCTCAGTCGGCTGTAATCTTCCTTAACACTGCCCAGCTTTTGGACATTCCTGGAACTCAGCACCCGAAGCTTGTCCAGGAGTCCCTCCAGCCCTTCCCTTTCTGCTGTTAATGATCTAATCTCCTCTGTGAGCTCCTTGGCTGTAGAGAAATGGCTTCCTGCAAGAGAGAAGGAGGGAAAACAAGTTTGACAGCATCCCCACACATGGAAGATTTAGCAACAGCTAATGTGCACCAACAGTATGGAGAAAGAGGGCTGAGCTCTGCAACTGCATCCAATTGCATGAATAGCCTTCCATGGAGGAATATGGAAAAACACTGACTGTCTCCTTCAACTGGGAAAACCACCAGTCTCTTTATCACTTTATTTTTGTTAGGTCTGTTTTAAAGCTTCCATTAGCTAATTTGTGTCCTTGTGAAACACAATGAAACAAAGAAGTCCCAGTGAAACCCAGGGAAACCACATGGTATGTGGTATGACTCCATTCAAATATCCAAATGTCAAACAGTTGAAATATTATAGTAGAGTGGAAAGGGACTAGCCATTGGAGTCAGACTGGACCTAAATTCAAATCCTAGTCCTCCTGTTACTCAACCTGCATGACCTTGAGCAAAGAAATTAACATACGTAATTTCAGGGCAAACTTCTCATAAAATATGATTGTACTAACACCTGCATCAGGTGGCTTCAAGAGTAAACGTGAAATTCTGTAAAGCACTAAGCAAAATATATCATGCATTGAATCTAGCAAGGTTGCAATTATATTTCTAAATATCAACAGCAAGTAAGTAGAAGATGATTTTTTTTAAATACCATTTACAAGATATTTTAAAGCTCAAAATACTTAGGGATAAATTTAAAGAAACATGTGCAAGACCTCCACACAGAAAACCATTTTAAAAACTTCTGAGAGAAATTTAAAAAGACTTAAGCAATCAGAAAGACAGAATACTATATATATATATACCTATATTGGAAAATCGAATATTTTTAACATTTCTATCTTCCTCAAATTCATCTATTCATTCAATACAATTCCAATCAATATCTCATGATGGTCTTTTGTAGAAACTGACAAGCTTATTCTAAAATATAAAATAAAATGCACAAGGTCTAGATCAGCCAAAAAAAAAAAAAATCCTTGTAAGGTAGAATGAAGAGAATATATATTACTTGATTTCAAATTAATGCTGAAGCTACAGATCAAGACAGTATGGCACTGGCATATAGATATATAGATAAAACAGATCAGTGGAATAGAATAGACAGTCCAGGAGTAGACCACACTCACACAGTCAATTGATTTTCAACCAAAGTGCCAAAGTAAGTCAATAAGGAAAAGAGAGTACAACTGACCCTTGAGCACCACAGGTTTGAACTGTGCGTGTCCATGTGTATGTGGATTTTTTTTAATAAATACAGTACAGTATTGTGAATATATTTTCTCTTCCTTATGATTTTCTTAATAACATTTTCTTTTCCTTCCTTTACTTTGTTGTAAGACTACAGTAGGTAACACACATAACATACAAAATATGTGTTAATCAACTATTTATGTTATTAGTAAGGCTTCTGGTCAACAGTAGGCTACTAGCAGTTCCATTTTGGGGAAGTCAAAAGTTAAACTCAGATTTTTGACTGTGTGGGGGGATGGCACCCTTAACTCCCACATTGTTCATGGGTCAACTATATTTTCAACACATGGTAATTGAACAACTAGCTACTGAAATGGGGAAACATTAGCTTTCATCCATACTTCAAACCATACACAAAATTTAATTAGAGATGGATCACAGACCTACATGTAGCAGCAAAAACTATAAAGCTGATAGAATAAAGTATAGAATACTTTTCTAACTTTGGAATAAGCAAAACTTTGATTAGGACCCAAAAAACACTAACTACAAAAAAAAGAGAGAGAGATAAATGGACTTCATCACAATTAAAAACCTCTACTCATCAAAAATACCACTAAGAAAATGAAAAGGCATGCCACAGACTGGGAGAAAATATTCATAATATGTATTATCTGACAAAGGAGTCGAATCCTACACCCAATAATTAAAACACCAATGACCCCACTGAAAAATGGGCAACTGATTTAACAGGCATTTTACAGTGTAAGATATGCAAATGGTTGGTGACCATATGAAACCGTGTCGGTGGTTATTAGTTACCAGAAAAATACAAATTAAAGTCATAGAGACTCCACTACAAAACCATTCAGATGGCTCAAATGAACCAGACCAAAGCTGTCTAGCTGGCAAGGATGCGGAGCTGTGGAGCTCTTGTACGTAATGGGAGTGTCAATGGCACAACCACCTGAGAAGACTTCTGTCTGTTTCTCATAAAGTTAAATACACACCTGTGTGTGGACCCAAAAATCTACCTCCAGGTATTTACCCAGGAGAAATGAAAACATGTAATCCAAAAATAGTTGTACTCGAATGTTCATAGTGGTAGCCCAAATAAAACAACCTAAATGTCCACCAAAGGGAGAAAAGCAGAAACAGGGTCCCATCTACACAATGGAAGAATATTCAGCCATAGAAAGGCACCAGCTCTTCATATACACAATGACATGGGGGAATCTCAAAAAAAACAAACAAAAAAACATGAATCCATTGATACTAAGTTCTGGCACAGGCAAAACGGATCCATGGTGAAATATATCAGAATGGAGGCTGTCTGGGGAAGGGGGGTGATGACTGGGAAAGGGCACAAGGGTGATGTTTCTGGAGGAATGAAAATATCTTGATAGAGTTGCAGACAGTAGGTATCAAAATTCATACAACTGGGCACTAAAGACCTGTGCATTTCACTGAATATAAACCATACCTCAATAAAAAAAGGAAAAAATATATTAGGGAAAATTTTAATATGAAAATTACATCATAAATTAATAAGCATATCACATTAGTGAGTGCTCCATAAATAATAGTTATTGGGGTGTTTTGGGTTTTTTAATATTTTATTTATTTCTTTGAGAGAGAGAGCATGAGTGGGGTAAGGGGCATAGGGAGAAGCAGACTCCCTGCTGAGCAGGGAGCCTGATGGGACTCGATCCCAGGACTCTGGGATCATGACCGGAGCCGAATGCAGACATTTAACCAACTGAGCCACCCAGGAACCCAATAATAGTTATTGTTATCAGGGGGCTCCATGATGTTTCCACAATAACAGTTATGTACATTTTCTCCTCTACCTTACCACAACCCTAAGAGGGAAGTTATGCCCTATGTTATCTATTCTGAGATGCACCCTTTTTCCCCCCATGTTAACATCTCTGAGATTGCCATCAGCCAGGAGGTAGTCAGGATGAAGCTGTTACTACATGATTGTCATTCTCAGTGGCCTGGTGGACCATCTGCAAGGCCCTGGCATTTCAAAGTAAAAACCATTTCAGGATCATTGGAGACCTGGCTATTGTCTGAAAACCATCTATCGTAATGGATTTATAACATCAGGAAAGCACCATCATTTAAAACTTGAAGAACCATGTTGCAGCTTGGCAGAAGACCCTACGGAAAACAGCAGTTCAGTCTTGGAGGGAAAAAAAAAGTTGCATCACCAACAGTTTCACTGATGCAGAGGGTGATAATGGGTGAAAAACGTGAGCTCCGACTACTTTGAGGCACAATGTGTTTCAGAACACTCAGACTCCGAATATGAAGATGTTTTAGGAAAACCTCGAGTGATTAAGTTTCCTTTCAAAAAGGATTTTTCAAAAGCCCAAATACATCAAAGAGGACTATTTCAATAACTATAAAATAAAAACTCTAAGCCACAGAAAGCATTATATCATTGTTTAATTGACAGCGATTTTTCTTTCTTCGTAGTGTATAAAATAATGTGCATTTTATGTTCACTGAAATACATGTTATCTCTGCTTTATAGTGGCGAAAACTGAAACCTAGAGAAAAAACTGTCTTGCTGAGGTTACATAGCAATAAAATGGAAGGCAGGTTTCCAACTCAAACCTTCTTAGGTTCTAAACTATGCTATTTACTGCTTTATTATTATTATTTAAAAGGCAGATTTCAACCCGATATAAATGGGAGAAACAGGACAAAATGCTTTCCCACTTTAAGGGCATTCTGACACCCAGCACTTATCATTTCTGTCACTGACATCCATAGTTTCCAACTCCATGACTGGATAAATATCTTTTGAGACCCTATTTATTGTCTATCACTTAAGTGGGCAAATACAGGCGAGAACAGAGCACCACCCTGCTCTCCAGGAAGTCACCATTAAATAAAGAGGAGAAGATGTATTCTAAGAAATGGGCAAAGATGCTCTAGGAGAGCTCAGAGAAGAAAGATTGTTCTAGAAGGGGAGGCAGAAGCAGGTTTCACGAGGAAAGAATATAAGGTTTCCAAAACAAGAAACAGAAACCTGGTTAGAGAACAAAGACCTTGTCTTCCATGGGTGGCAGGAGGTGTGTGGCCAAGGTGGAGACTAGGCCCACAAAGAAGGTGGATCCAAACAGCAGAGCGACCAAGATGCCAAGCTGATGGGCTTGACCCATTTAGGAAAAACAAAGTCCAGATAAGGAGAGCAGCCTGGACTTCCACAAGCTTTGAGCTATAAACAGCAACACAACTGAATTGTTTCCTGGATCCGTGGTTTCTTTCTCGAACAATGACCAAGTTAGGGCTGCTGTGGACAGAGCCCCCATGGAGGGCCACTAAGAACCTCAAGTTTGATGGGTACAGATTTCCCATTTGGGAAGATGAAAAAAGTTCTGGAGGTGGATGGTGGTGATGGTTGCATAGAAATGTGAATATACTTAATGCCACTGAGTTGTACACTTAAAAATGGTTAAAAGGGCAAATTTTATGTGAATGTAGATTTCATCATGATAAAAAGATGTCCTTTAAAACAAAACAAAACAAAAAAAGAACCTCAAGGGACGTGTCCCGTGCCCAAGGTGGTTTGGGGAAGACCAGCCCAGAGGTGTGACTGCCTCTAGACAGGCTAGCCACAGGCACAAGGTGGTGCCTTCAAATGTCCCTTCCCCGCCTGGGCTCAGGGAATGCCAACCTTTCTGCTGGACCATATATTCAAGCAAGAGAGGTGACCAAAAGTGAGGTAGGCGCCAACTGTGTCCCCAGGGACACCAGGCAAAATACACCACAGTGTGCAATCTCCTCCTACAAACAGTTCGGAAAGAATAAGACCTCTAAAAACAAATCAGAGGGGCACCTGGGTGGCTCAGTAGGATAAGCGGTGCCTTTGGCTCAGGTCATGATCCTGGAGTCCTGGGATCGAGCCCCAAGTCGGGCTCCCTGCTCAGTGGGGAGCCTACTTCTCCCTCTGGCCCTTCCCCCTCTTGTGCTCTCCTTCTCTCTCTCTCTCTCTCTCTCTCTCTCTCTCTCTCAAATAAATGAATAAAGTCTTTTTTTAAAAAATCAGAAAAGACTACATAGGCAGGGTGAGTGACTGCAGAGAAGTTTTGCTGGAATGACAGGAAACACATCTTCAGATACCCCTGCAACTCATGGCAAGCTCTAGAGGCCAGGGCCCTTAATAAAACATAAGAGAGATCATGAATTAAAACCTGGGTCCCTTCCTTGATCCTGAGGGAAAATGCATAGTGATGGACGTGTGCATTTTATATATGCAGAAAGAGGGCGAATTCCCAAAGAGACAGTTAATACCACAACCGAAGCCATGACAAAATGCTACACTGCCCCTGGTTAATATTTTATAAGCATTTCGGTCTCTGATCCAAGCCCATGAGGTAAATCCTGCTTGATTTAGCCCTCCCTGATTACTGAAACTGGCCAAGAGCTCTGTGATGAAAATACAGAAAAGTAAATGCTGATCCCTGAAGGAAGTCCCATCAGTGACCCCGTGACCCCAATCTCAGTGACTCTAATAGGCTCCTTCCTAAATGCCACAGGAGGATTTGTGCAGATGAATGTCCCGCCTTTGCCATCACCCCACATGTATGCCTGCCTGCTCTTCAGCAAGAGAACCATACTTGGGCCTTCACAGAGGCTTTTTAAAGCACCTGTCAAAGTATTTTATTCTACAAAGGCCACCATTAAAACCCTCCAGGTGAATGCCAAAGCCAAAACTGACTTTACCCACTCTGTTCCTTCTAATTTTATCCTTCATCCTGAACTTAAATATCTCCCTCCTCTACTTCACAATGTCTGGGGTTTCTTTTTTGAGGTCATTATTTGAGAGTCTGATTTTATAGATGACGGGGCTCTTGTCAGAGCAGTTGTCTCATTTGGGCCTTTCCAACAAGCCAGGATGGGGGTCTTATAATGACTGTCCTTGATTTCCAGTTGAAGAAACTAAGACCCAGAGAGTCACCTTCCCAAGGTGACAAAGTTTTAGAGTTCTAAGATCCCACATGAGGTTACTGAATTTGAACTGCGTTTTTCCAACCTCGTGTTAAGTGCTTATTCTGCCAAATACAGCTCAATAAGTGACTTGGTCAAAACATGGCCACAAATCACCCATAGAGGGAGGGAGCACAAAGCGGGTCGAGGAATGAATCCTGTACTCAGGTAGGCTGTGTCACCCGGTCAGTCTCCAGCCCTCACTATGACTTTCATCTAGGGGGACATGCCACACACACACACACACACACACACACACACACACACACACACACAC
>NW_027397094.1:15962635-15968340 GCF_003265705.2 Callorhinus ursinus
ACACACACACACACACACACACACACACACACACACACACACACACAGTATTGCATAGGTCCACAGACATTCCCATCTGTAATGATCTTCCTAAAATCATTCACGTTTACATACCCAAATTTGAGCTAACCTTCTCTACTGGAAAAAAGAAATAAAGCCAGTGCTGAAAATCATCAAACTCCAAAAATAATAGAGTGCTGCCTCTTTTTTTCTGGCACAACACTGTATCTTTTGAGGAACTCCAAGCTCCAGTACACGTGGTTAGGCAAGACTCATGCTCTGTCAGTCAGAGCCTCCCCCTCAGCGATGTCAAGGCCACGTGCTAGGAGCTTGCACTAGCAAAGCAAACACAACCAACCAGCACCCACCAACACTCCCCCCACCACGCCGCCACCTCTCCACCAAAGCTCCTTCAGCTGGAATTGGCCATTTTCTGTCGGTTTCGTTGCTCTCTTCCACTCACTATGACTTCCTGAAAGAGCAAAAAGCATTTTCGGTGAGCAGAGCCCTTTTGAACACCAGACATTTTAGACGGCCATATATTTCACAGAGAAGACGGGGAACAGAACACCCGAACACGCAGGATTTTACGTAATACATAGACTGCTTCTAACAGCTTGAGAAAGGATGGTATCTGGTGAGAGACTAAATATACAAACAGACAATGGCCAGATCATCTCTAGAAATAGCACTCTGACCCGCAACCTGCAGCAACCTGCCCAGGAAATGAACCCCCATCTCTACAATAACCAGTCCAGGAAGCCAGCCTGCTACAAGGGAGGCCGTAGGAAGCCAGATTGCTATTTCTAGTAATAATCCAGGAAACTAAGCAATCACTTCTGTAATAATTGGTCCAAAACGGCCAGGATTTTATTAATAACTGACAGCTTCCCTAATTTTTGGTCCTGCTTCCAACTTAGGATGAGCCAGAGAAAGCCAAATAGGCTCCCCGAACCGATCACACAGGATGCTCTAATTAGCCTGCCTCTAGCTTCCCAGCCTCCCATCAGAACATACCTGAAGACTTCCCTTTTCGCTACTCCAAAGCTTTCCCACTTTTCTGCCTGCCTTTGAGTCTCTGCCAAAACACAGGTAATGGTGGCTGACTCCTTGCTATAGTAAGTTCTGAAACCACTTTCACTTCTTCTCATTTGGTGGGTCTCGTTTATTTCCACACTGGACAGACATCATCTTTGAAAAATCTTCGCTGGGCCTATTATCTCCTCCAACCATTGATCTAAATTGTTTAGAGAGAGGGAAACATTCTGAGCTTATCCAGAAAATCTTGTTTATGCCTAGACAGGCTTCCATTGAGACACTAAGGTATTTTAAGTGCAGCTAATTTTTATTCTCTGTAAAGGAAAAGTCAAATTGGATAGAACCATCGTTTAAAAAACAAATTGGCTTGGAGTACCTGAGACATCTTGGTATGCTACTTAGGAATAAATGATGATCTGAACTGTTTGTTCCTTGGAAACTAGTAACGGGAGGCAGGTGGGCAAGAAAATATACCACAAACTGAGGGACACCCAAAGGAGGCATGAAAATAACAGATTCTGGAGATCAGCAATCAACAAATGAGGTGCATTTTTTCTTAACATAATTACTCTTCTTGAGTGTCTTCTGAGTGCCGGGCAAAGCCCAAGACAAAAATAGCAGAGTGACTCAACAGATGGACGGCATCAACAACAGTGGGTGATCCAAGCAGGGAAAGGCTGGAGCCAGAAATGCATGCACCATGTCTCAGTATCAGAGCAATATCAGAAGCTGGGCATCAGAGAGCCAGGCTTTGAGCCTCAGGGAGGGGAAATGGTCAGAGCAGGGGAGGCCCCCTGCAGATGAAGACTGGGACACTCATCAGGTTACAGAGCACTGATGGGGGCAGAGCCCAGCTACAGGACCTGGGGACCCAACCAGGACTGGGTCTGAGCAGCAGTGCAGACCCAGGGTCCAAGACGGAAGGCCAATATGCAGGGAGGATGCTTGTTGGTGGATCTTACACGTAAGTTACCACCACTTAAATATCTTCTGTGTCTGGGCATGAAAAGTCTTGGAGTATCAACGAGGTCATAGCTGTGAGGAGGAGAGCATGCATACAGAGGGTAGAACTGGACTGAGCTAAGGCACAAGCAAGCACTCATCACCAGAGGCCAGTGGTTGGGCAGGGACCTAGCACAGTTCTAAAGAAGGAGATGGGTCCAAACTTCTGATACTGACATCTTGACCACAGAGTCCAGATCAACCATACCCACTATGCACTCTCTAGAAAGTGTGTGGAGGTCAAAGCAATCAATCTGTGGGGCAGAGGATAGAGTTTCCAGTGAGGGTAGCAGAGAGGTGAAGAAGCCTTGTCTAGGCTGGGCTCCCTTTTCTGAAAGTGGATTCTTCAGCCCCAGTTCAGCCACCTGTCCCTGCCAGGGCCTGCCAAGATTACAGATTCATAGGCAAAATAAATGACCAGTGATGTTTTAAGTGACTAAATCCTGAGGCTGATTTATTATGCAACAATCAATAACGAGAACAGATTTTGGTGTCTGAATGCTGCTGTAACAAACCCCTAAAATCTGAGCCACTGACAGTGGGGACCAGGCGGCAGGCAGAAGCCTTGACAGACCTCAGTGAAGGCTAAAAGGGAAGCAAGAAAAATATAACTGGAAGCTGGAGGAAAGGGGATCCTTGCCATGTGGTAACAGAAAGTCTGGTATCATTATCAACTGAAGCAATAGAGAAAAAAAGTTCCTAATGAAACTGGTCATACAGCCAAGGAAACTCCAGGCAGAACACAGAAGTGCATGCTGGTGTCCTGTCACTGCCTATGATTCAGTGCAAGAAAAGAGAAGCGAGCTAAAGAACACACTGTTAGGGGCACCTGGGTGGCTCAGTCCGTGAAGCATCTGCCTTTGGCTCAGGTCATGATCTCAGGGTCCTGGGATGGAGCCCCACTTCAGGCTCCTTGCTCAGCAAGGAGTCTGCTTCTCCCTCTCCCACTGCCCTCCCCCACCCCCAGCTCGTGCTCTCTCTCTCTCTCAAATAAATAAATAAAATCTTTTAAAAAAATACATTGTTAAACATAAAGGAGCTAGGACTTGGTGAGTCTGAAAATAAAACCATTTCTTATTCCCAGTCTCTACAGATAACAAATGATTCTTAAATTAAGAGAAGGTCTCAGTCTATAGAGCAAACCAAGGAGTGAATTGAAGAAACTTTCAGACAGACAAAAGGCCCTCTGGGAATCTTAAGGGCAACCCCTAAGGCCCTCTTCATTCAAGAGGGCATCCAAGAATCCCGAGGGCATTGCCCCTCAGCGTTCTCACAGACAGACCAAAATGGAGAAAGACTTCTTTCTCTTGGAGAGGTTTGTCATGGCTTTTATTTAATGGAGTGAGGGTTTAGCGTTCTGAATATACTAATATACTAAGATAGGTCTGTCAAGATCCTACAGGAAGTGCCTTTTCCCTGCTCAGGTCCTCCCCGCTGTGGAGCTTAGCTCAAAAGGACACAGAAAGCACATTATGTCCAGAATGATGCCCACCCTGGCACTGGCACGGCCCGTGGGGACGGCCTGTGACTGGAAAGCCTGTTTGCCAACAGCCTACAGAATAATCAGGAAATAGGGAGGTTGAGAGGTGAGTTCCCATCCCAGTTAATTCAGGTCATCCCTCCTCCGGTCAGGCCTCACTGCTGTTCTCAGCTGATCAAAGAACTAAACACGAAACCCAGGCCCCATATGCAATATACCATCTTAAGAATACTCCCTGGGATTCTAAAAAGAGATTATTCACATTTGAGAGAGGGATAGCTCTGCTGCCTAAATGATACATCTCCTCCCTTGGGCTTAATAGAAACACACCCACCTGTATTCCTCAGGAAGATATATGGATTAAGAAAGGCAAAAACACTATCTCAGAAGCAAGATTATGTTCATCTTCTTTTTTTTTCTCTTAGCAAATGGGGACATAATTTCAAGTAAATGGCATGTGAAGCTGTTAAGAGCCAAGCCCCACATTCACATTTCGATGTTGCTCCGGTTGTAAATAATATGCCTGACTGCACCAGGAACCAAATTGCTCGTTAGCTGCCAACATTAGTTGTTTAATGATCTGAAGAGCAAGCAGAAGCTGCCAATTATTGTATTCCTTCTTAAAATGCCATTTAAAACCCATACATGTAATTATTATACCTTTTCGTTAAATTTTTATGATTCTTCTGAAGCTGATGAGCTGCAGGTTCACTCAACCTATAAAACTCAGAGAATACTTGGAGGATGTCATGACACAACTGGATTTAAAAATCCATGAATCACACCTGAACTTGAGCCCCTGCTCTGCCACCACTTAGCTAACTGAGTGAACTTAACCGAAGGACGTACCCCAGGGCCTCAGTCTCCTAATCTGTTCATTGGGACCACATAACTTTCCCTCCTACCTAATACAGCTGTTGTGAAAATGAAATAAAATAACAATACAGGGGAATGCTTAAAAGCACTCTTCAAATGATAGGGTAAGATACTATTTTCAGGGGTGCCTGGGTGGCTCAGTCGGTTAAGTGTCTGCCTTCAGCTCAGGTCATGATCTCAGGGTCCTGGGATCGAGCCAAACGTTGGGCTCCCTGCTCAGCGGGGAGTCTGCTTCTCCCTCTCCCTCTCCCTCTGCCCCTCTCCCCCCATTCATGTTCTCTCTCTCTGTCTCAAATAAAATAAAATCTTTTAAAAAAGAAAGATACTATTTTCAGAGACCTACTAATTAATGGGAAAATATATTCCTAATAACTACCAGATGAAGGATCAGTTATGATATACTGAGACTCCTCCACAAATCTAATCTCTCTGACTGGGATGTTAAATTGAGTACATCACCTTGTCTCATGTTATTCTCTCTCCCTATAGGAAGGGACTGACCATGTCCAAAAGTCTCCACGGAGCCTCTACAGACACATAATGCTATGTAAACATCTGCTAGAATTACATGGCATGCAGTGTACCTCTAGTCTCTTAAAGAAACAAACCAGAAGCCCAAAATATGGTACCTAGACAACTTATTTTTTTGTTATATGTGCACATGTCGTTTTAAGAGTCTTACGAGGAGGCCACGCTGCCCATTTAGTCCATGAGGTTTAGTGAGACTTCCCACAAAAGCTCCGAAACGTCCAAGTATTACATAAGTAACAGGTAGAATGTTACTCGAGGACAAAACCTGGATGTGGTGGCAACTGGCATTATTCCCCTCACCAGCTTCATGTCCCCGCTATGTCCAGTTACCTGACACAGCAAGCATTTTGGCTTCAAGCAACGCCGGGAGTTGGGTTTCGATGTCGTTTACTTTCTTCCTGAGAGTGCTACTGAGTCTCTCACTCATACACACCTAGAGGGAGAAAAACAGCCAGGACTCATCATTTACTCAGGTAAAAATCAGAAGGCAGTGGAGCAGCCAGGCAGAGATTTCTGGGTTTATAAGCAATTAAGAGGGGTGAGAAAGAGTAACTGAAGGAGAGTTACTTAAAAGCAAACAATGTAAAAAGAAAGCAAGAAAAGAGGAAAGAAGGGAGGAAGGAAGGGAGGGAAGAAGGGAGGAAGGGAGAGAAAGAGGGAGAGAGAGAAGGAGAGAAGGAGGGAGGGAGGGAGGGAGGGAGATGGGAGGGAGGGAGATAGGAGGGAGGGAGGGAGGGAAGGAGGGAGATGGGAGGGAGGGAGATGGGAGGGAGGGAGA
>NW_027397094.1:15968440-15996824 GCF_003265705.2 Callorhinus ursinus
GAGGGAGGGAGGGAGGGAGGGAGGGAAGGAGGGAGGGAAGGAGATGATTTTCCCAAATGACTTAGGTTATCTTTTATTTTGTTTGAAACAAAAACATCACATTTTTTCTTTTGTTTAAAGCAAAAACCTCATATTTGATCGATACCTACACTCAGATTGGTGAGCTACCTAGAAAAACATCCACTTCAACAAAAGCACACAACTCAGTTGAGTAACAACAAACGTGTATATGGAGACATTTCGGGTGGCCCACAAAGGATCCCTCTTTTCTTGCTAAAAATCTGATTCCATTCAAAAACTAAAATTAACCCAGTTGGGTTCATAGAGCCCAGAGAAAATATAAAATTCAATTTCCCCAGAAGAACCTAGATCTTGCTAGATACCATCAACTTGAATTGTTTTGCTTAGCTCAGACTGAAATTAAAATTATTTTTGGAATCAAAGCAGACTTCACCCATCCTGCCTAAAATGTTAGACTATTTCTTTCATGGCCTTAAGTATGTTCTTTTCCATTAAGCAGCTGTAACTTCCCAAATCTCTTTACAAAACTCATTCTCTGGATGAAGGCCACAGTATGGTGGCCTCCACGCCAAAGCCGGCATCAGCAGTGATGAGCATCCCCATGCCCCAGGTGAGAACTGTCAGGAGTCAGAACTGGGTGTTAAAAAGAAGATGCTCTGGATTGCTCCCCACAGCACTCAGTCTCGGGTTGGCCCAGTGCCCAATGGCAGGCCCAGTCCCTTTCCATCCACCTAAGAATGTCATCAGAAGTCCAGGAACATTTCTGCTAAGTCCGTAACACCAGCCATAATTCTTATGTCTCATCCAATGTATGTCCTGTCTTCCTGATTTTAGTTAAAGGCTTCTGTTAATCATAATTGGGTCAGTTTCTCCTTTGTTGAGCAAATCAATCCTTCAAGCTGTCACTATTAATATGAGACAGCCTTTCTAAAGCTTCTTATTAAATTGCAATGTACATTCTTTCAAGCACTGCTGGATGTAATCTAATATCTACCAACCTCCAGATATTCCATTTATTTCCAACTATTTCTTCCATCTCATTTATCCCTTAATTACCTAGTTTGGGGAACCATAAACGTCAAAGAAATGTAATGAATGAACGAAGGTTCCATTTCTCTTTGGGGGAGGAATCAAAAGAATATCGGATCTATATACCTAATACACTAAAGGAAGAAAACTGGGCCAACCTGCAATTTTTACCTCAAGGTCATGAGTCAATGGAGTCCAGAGTATAAAGTTGTTTCTGTGCGACTAGGCAGTTTTGTTTCAATTCCGTGTGGACTAATATATGTCCCCCATACAAACACACACACACACACACACACACACACATTCGTGTATGTGCAGACATACACACCCACCTATCCACACACAAACATGCCCCAGAAAATCTGCACCTCCTTTTTATTTCCAGATTAAACTGGACCTGAGGAACTCATTATCAAATGAAGCTTTTAGATTTACATTTTAAAATCTTAGATATGAATTCCTTAATCTTATGGAAAAGCAAGGGAATTAGGAGTTATTCGTAAGTGCATTAGAGAAGGTATGCAAACAAAGCCAATCACTTTTGGCATTTGGGCAAATCCAAGAGCTTTAACAGTAGCTGGGGATTATCAACAAATCCCACTATCATGTGCATATGTTAATATGTACGTGTGCTTAATATAAAATGTGCTACAAAACACACTCCTATATCAACACCACGTGTATTCTGTACTAGGCACGCCTGCCTGCTCATTGCTGGGAGAGGGACTCATTCAGATTACACACAGCACGTTCCAATACTCAATACACCCAAACCCTAGAGTACTTCCACCTGTTAATTCTGCGCAAAAATGAGGATGCACCTGACAAATGGCACATGTTTATGCCAGAAAATACAGGAGAAGGAATACTCCGCTGCCCCATGCAGGAAGCTTTGGTCTCTCCTCACCTTCCCAGTGGCTCCGCCTGGAGGTCACCTGCCAGACAGCTGTAGAACATGAATACTAGTCGGCGACATCACCGAAACACACAGAACAGAAATTCAGGTATGCCCTCTAGCACTTCCCCTCCTGCCTCACGTGACAAAGTGGGTAAACCGAGTCAGTCTCCCTTGAGCCAGGAAGAAGGTCTCTCAGCACTGCACAGTGTGAGAATCCACGACAAAAGCCATTTACCAGAGCCCTGCCTGGGGATTCTTTATTCTCTGAATAAAGCAGTGCCTTGGATCCCATCTTGCTCTTCTTTGGGCAAACGTTCTAGCCGGATGTCACTGCCTATCAAACTGCTGCCGTGTGATTTTTTAGCAAAATCATTTAATGTTTTTTTCAGAAAACAGACACAAAAACTGAAAAAAAAAAAAAAAGGTCCAGAAAAACTGTGGACACTTTTGCCAACAACACAGCCCCAATCTCCGCCCAGCTGTGGTGACATGCAAGCCCGTTGGCAGGTCTTCCGGATCTCTCTCCTGGGCGCTGGGGGAGGGCAAGAAAACATTCCTTCCAGGCCAGTGGACTCCCATCCGCTTTGCCCTCCGCTCAAAAACCTGTGCTTTTGTCCATTCTGACCATCTTATAACCAGCCCTGGCTCCCAGACCTAACACAAATAATCAATGATTCATCCCAGTTCTCTGCCACACATTTAGTAATTCACAGAGTAATTGATCCTACTTCTCAGTTTGTAAATACCTCGGTCACATATAACTATCTCTGCAGGGAAGGATTTTGTTTTGTAAACTGTGGTTATCCTAACTAACCATGACATTGACTATTTAATTGAATTGGCTAGGTGCTCCCAGGGAATACTTCAGGAGTGCGCCATCTCTACACAAACCGAGGTCCTGGTATGAACTATAAACGGCAGAGAGAATAGGCAAAATGATTCTGAAGTCAGCTTAAAAAGTTGAAAAAACAAACACCTGCTATGCCTTTTCTAAAACCTGTTTGTGAGGATCCCTGAACCTGCCCTCCTGGAAGAAAAGCAATTAATTTTTCAGATTACTCCCATCCTGAAAGCCTTTTCATGCAAAGGCATTTGACGGTACCCGAAAGCACTCATTTCCCATTCCCTAACACCAGCAGCTCCTGTTAGGCAAAGGCCGAACCAGTCAATCTCTGGGGGACCACAAGCCAGGACCTCTACCCCGAGAGCAGCCCCCATTCCCGGCTCTTCGGGTGCATCGCCTGGCCTGTCGAATGGCTCTGTAGAGTACACTTCCTTCAGAGCCATGAGTTAGCCTGAAATATCATGTGAGCTAGACATGACATTAAGTCAAAAGAAAACTTGAGAGACTTTAGAAAATGGGCATATAAAGATACTTACCTTAGCAGGGATTTCTTTAAGTGACAAGTTGAGGGATTTTATCCGCTCCTGGAGGCTAGAAGAATTAGAAAGAGGACATTGGTCTTCTTGGAATCATAGTTCCATACCACCACATAGAGGAACACTGAAACAGTGAACTTCCCATCAGCCTAAAGGCTGAAGAACAGTGGGAAAGATGATGCCAAATTGGTTCCATTTGACTGTGGAATAACATGTTGCTAGGAAGCAGATTTCACCTCCCTAATGATGCTCTACTTAGGCTAGTGCTTAAATCTGTCCTTTCCATAGTGAACATCTCCATAGCACATGGATAGGGTAAAGGAGCAACCCAGATGTCCTGGCAGCAAAGGATGAAAATTCACATTCCTATAACTACCTTCCAAGAAGGATGGTCTACACGGGGTAGCATTTCACGGGCAGTAATCAAATATTATCTATTCAGGTCCACTGTGTAATCCAACAAATATGGATGGATGACAAATGGATGAAACTAAGAATCAGATCTTATTCTCAATGTTGTTACCTAAAAGAGAGGAAGTACACGCAGACAATCAACTACGATATGAAGCAAGATGAAAAAAATACTATTGGGAAGAGGAACCCAGCGCTAGGATCAAACCGCTACCTAAAAACTGTCACAGGCAGGGGCACCTGGGTGGCTCAGTTGGTTAAGCCTCCAACTCTTGGTTTCGGCTCAGGTCATGATCTCGGGGTCGTGGGATAGAGTCCCACAGCGGGCTCCACACTCAGTGCAGAGTCTGCTTGAGATTCTTTCCCCCTCCCTCTCCCTCTGCTCCTCCCCCTGTTCATGCACGCTCTCTCTCTCTCAAATAAATAAATAAAACCTTAATTTAAAAAAAAAAAAACCTATCACAGGCAGATACTATCTCCAAGGGCACAGTGGAGACAGTAAGGTGGGTAGCAATTTAGAAAACTATGGGACTAGTGGGAGAGCTTCCCGAAAGAGGTGGAAAGTGAACAGGGCCTCAAGGGAAAAGAAGGAAGAACAAAACTCCAGGGAAAAGATGAGTGCAACTGGACCATATCATTCACAGAGGTGAACTGTGATGGACGAGAAGGGGAAGGATTGTTTCTAATGGGAGTGGGGGAGAGGGGTAGGACAGAAGGGAGAAGTCTGTCCACATCTGCAAGGTGTGCTTGTTTATTTAGGAAAATAAGGCCGGGGGGGGGATGCTAATATTTGTTTAATCTCAGTGGTGGGTAAATGAGTATGTATTTTTCAGTGTGTTTAGAATAGTCACAATCAAAATAATTCTTAAAGGAATATCAAGGACAAGTGTCGTCAATACTGAACGCTGGGCTAAGGAGTTCTGAGTTTTATCCCACAGGCAATGGGAAATTATTCTAGTTTTGAGCAGGAGAGCAATAGGAAAGAAATAGGGTTTTTCGGAAAATTAACTGGGCAGCCTATGAGAGGGGATTTGGAGTAGTCAGGCAGGCACCTTCAGCAGAAGCTCAGCTGCAAGGCCCAAGGGCAGCACAGAGGGACAGAAGTCCAAAAGGAAAGGAAGGTGGGGATCCTTTCATTACATTGATGCTGAAAAACAGTGAAAACATATGCTCTGGGTCTTTTCATTCATTCATCCATCCATTCATTCATTCATTCATTCATTCACAAACTCATTGTGAATATCTCCTGGGCACCTAGTAAGTTAGGAACTCAGAGCATAAGGACCTGGTTCTTGCCCTCAACAGCTCACTGCTTCCAAACAGTAGCCCAAATGAAAAAAATTTAAAGGAAAAAAAAAAAAGGTATAGGTACTAGAAGAGAAAAGGTCACTTAGCAAAATGGTGAGCTGCAAATGCAGGGAAGGTCAGGTTTTTCTGGGGTCTGTGTGGGGAGAGGGGTCAGGAAAAGCTTCTCTGGCAGGGGTCGCATAGTATCCGAGGGAGGTGGCCAATTTGCCCTTTGCTGGGGTTCTTCAGCTCTAAGAACTGGTTTTGAACGTCATCACCTCGACCAACCTGTGACTTCTGAGCACAAGCAAGTTCGTTTCCATTGCAAATGACCTGGAGCTGGGGCAGGTCCCTTCTAAACAAGTCATCCCCACTTCAGACCAACATTCAGCGGAGGAGGGGCACCGCACTGAGCTGAGGTCAGATTACAGCTGACAAAGAGCAGGGCACACCGTGGCAGCAGGATTTTCTGAATTCAGGAGTCACGATAGGACAAACATCAGTGTGCTTGGTGGGAACAGTGGGAACGCACATGTGGAATCCTGCCTGCAGAATTGCAGCCCGCTGGATGGAGGTTGGATCCTTTGAAAGGAGGTGAGTTTGAGTGTCATGCTAACATGGAGAGCAGGGAACAGACCCAGCCACTGGAGGTGCTAGGAAGAGAAGAGCAGAGGGTGTCCAAGATGCGCCGGTACCCATTCGACCTCTGATTCCAGAAGCAACTCTAGCTTCGTGCTGCTCATGTCTGTTGTCCACACTTCAAACTTCCCGTGGTTCTGCAGAAATGCACTCTCCCTTGCCAGGCAGATGGGAGTCCATGCAACTAATAACTTTTCAGGAAACAGTTCACCACAGAATTAATCCTGTATGATGAGCATTGAATAGTATTTTATAAGTAAGTGTTCGCGGCCACACACAAAGACTAGTTCATGCATTAACAATGAAGATAGATAAGTGGTCGGTCCACTTACTGACCCTGAAAATTCAGCTGGCCAAATAGCAGTGCCTTTAACTCACGCTCAATAGGTCAAGAACCAGCCTTCCAGGGGTTGACGCAATTTGCTGGTCTTGGCTCGGCTCGGGTCCTAACCCAGAAAGAAAACGAGTCTCCTCTCAAATATCCATGTTAGAGCAGGGAAGCAGTGATGCAGATAATTGAATGCATTGTTTCATATTTGATTTGATTTATATTTAATTTATTTAATTTATGCTGTATTACTTTTTGCAGTAGATTTACCTTCCTAATTATGTTTTGCTCAGGCTAATATTAACATTAGTTGCATCCCTGGGGTATACACAGAATGAAAGCAACAGGAGGCAGAAGGATGTGAATAATCTACATACCAGGCTAGTGGTTTTCAAGCTATTTTTAGTAGCAGAACTCTTCCAGACAAATTGTACATAGAACTGCAATCTATATATAAAATCCATAACAAGGGGATCCGGTCTGGCATGGGGTACAATGTCACTCTGACCCCACCCACTCAGTGCCCCACCATCACCCTGTGGCCCATGAACCAAGATTCCAGGACGAGGAATTCAAATTAAAAACCACTGAATTAGATAAGTTAAATGTTTAAAAAAAAAAAAGTTACACACATTTCAATGATTAAAACTAATCCCCATGTTTCTTTTAAGCTTGTGTATTTTTTTAAACGTGCTTTTTTTTTAAGATTTTATTAATTTATTTGTCAGAGAGAGAGAGAAAGAGCCCAAGCAGGGAGGGTTGCAGAGGGAGTAGCAGAGGGAGAAGCAGGCTCCCCGCGGAGTAGGGAGCCCGATGTGGGGCTCGATCCCAGGACCCTGGGATCACGACCTGAGCCAAAGGCAGACGCTGAATGACTGAGCCACCCAGGCGTCCCAAGCTTGTGTATTATTAACGACACATGAGAACTGTCTTCTCAGATCAAATACACTGATGCTAGAAGCACCTACACTGTCTCCACAAATAATGTCTTAGCAAATACATCAGACCTAATTTACTCCAATTGAGTATCTTTGTGCAAAGCAGCCGTCCGAGGACTAGCAGTGCCAAACATTTATTGAGCGCTTACTGTGTACCAGGCCCTCTTCTATATTCCTTACATACATGAGCATTTTAAATTCTCACAACTCTGTGCAGTAGGCACTATAATATCTACTTTTTCAGACAAGAAAGCTCAGTCAACGAGAGATTTAAGTAACTGTCCCAGGGTTAACCAGCTTGTAAGGGGGTAAATGATGACCAGGCAGTCCAGCCATCTGTTCTCCTAACCACCAACCAGTACTGCCTCTCCTGGAAGCCGAGTCCTTGTTCGAAACACGTTCTCACTGTCCAGCCTGACTTCCAGAATCCTATTTTAGAATTATGTTAAATTTACTGTACAATCGCTATCATTATTTGTAAACGCACGTTATTCCTTACTCACAAACTGGTGTTTAAATCATATGACCAAAATGCACCTTCAACAAATGAAGCCTTGGAGAAATCAAGACTGTCAACAAGAACGTGCAGCAGAGAAAGCACATCAGGGGCAGATGGGCCTGGAGCTGGTGGTGGCAAAAGAACTCGAGGGCAAAGGGGTCACTTCTGAGTTGATTGTGTCCCTCTCACCCCGATTCATTATGTTGGTGTCCTCATCACGGGATCTTATTCACAGACAGGGTCTTTCCAGAGGCGATCAGATTAAGGCAAGGGCAGGGGGGTGGAACCTAATCCCACATGCCTGGTGTCCTCATGGAAAGGGAAAATTCGGATACAGACACACACACAAAGGGAGGACCACAGAGGGAGAACACAGGGAGAAGACAGCCAGGAAGAGCGGCCTCGGGAGAGACTAAAGCTGCCGACACCTTGCTCTTAGACTTCTAGCTTCCAGAACTGTGAGACAGTAGATTTCTGTCATTGAAGCTGCCCTAGTCTGTGCTACCTTGTTGTGCTGCCCAAGCAACCGAACCCATGGGGGGTTTTCAATTTTCAACTCAAATTAACATGCAATTAATCATATGTGTTATAAGATCCTACATACTGGTACTCCGGGGTCCAACCAAAAAAGAAAGTCACTTCTCCATGGCAGCAGGTGGACAACAGACAACCTGATAGCTCTTTTGTTTGCTTCAGACTAACAGACGGTTCCATCTGCAACTCACCCAAGTGGCAGAGCAAGAGGCTACGACAGGTATGTGCAGAATGCAAACATTCTTACTGGTAGCGTGGGAGCTAAGGATTTGAGGGGCGGCTATCAGAAAAGTTTATATAAGGGGACTCCTGGGTGACTTCATCAGTTAAGCATCCGACTCTTGATTTCGGCTCAGGTCATGATCTCAGGGTCTTGAGATCAAGCCCCAAGTCAGGCTCTGTGCTCAGCGTAGAGTCCGCTTGAGATTCTCTCCCTCTCCCTCTGTCCCTCCCCAGCTCATGCTAAATAAATAAATACATACATACATACATAAAATCTTTTTTAAAAAAAGAAAAGTTTACATAAGCATGTCTTTGATTAAAAAAAAAAATGATTATGGGACCACTGGGTCAGGGTAGGAGCTCACAAATGCCCGAGCTTCAGGTTGGGAATGAAAAGCTCTCTTAAATACTCCTGCAGTATCACGAGAATGCTACCACCGGTATCAAAAATATCAGTAATAAAAAATTCAGCTTGGGGAGGGACAGACTGCTTCTCAGCACTAACGAGAAGGGAAGATGGGATGGAAGTCAATCACGGTAACGAATCTAAATAGCACAAGCCAAGACTGGTCAAGGGCCCGAAGGAGATGTATGCAGGACACTAATTCGGGTTCGATGACTCGGGGTGAGGAACAGTTCTAAGGGAGAACAGGCCAACCAGAGAACCACTCTGGCCCATGGACACTGTCCTCTGAAATGCTACAAAGGCCTGTGAGTTGGTCCCCTGCTTTGTCCTCACCACTGCTCGGCTCAGATTCGGCTCCAGGATACCCAGGGAAAGCCAAGGACCAGTGCGGCCCACCTGCCATCACACCTCTGACCGCCTCTCCCACAAGGCCCTCCTTCACTGGCTCTGCCTTGCCTCAGAGGCCTCCTGACAGCACGCCCAATCTGCCTCGGGGGACACAGGCCCTTCTGAGCCTGGATGCTCCCTCTGCCCCCAAGACATGTGCCAGGCCAGCCCCCCACCCCCCTTCAAGTCCTTGCTCTAATCTTACCCTCTCAGGGAGCCCAGCCTGACGACTCCATTTAAAACTGCAAATTCACATCTTCTCCTGTTCTTCCTCCACAGCATTCACTTCCTACTAACCTACTATGTGATCTACTTCCTTATTATATTTATTGTTTCTTTCTGCCTCTCCCCGCCCCCACCCCCAAATAGACAGAAAGCTGTCAAGGGCAATGATCTTTCATGGAAAAGTTCCTGGCACATAGTGGGTACTTAATTAAATATTTGCTTAGTGAGTGCTGCTCACCCTCTTGTCTTCTTCCTAAGGAATACAGTAGTCTCTGCCTGATTTATGATTCACTTTCCATGGTTTCAGTTACCCGCAGTCAACCAGTCTGGAGGCAGATGATGTTCCAAGCTATCGTCAGAAGGTCAATAGTCGCCTAACGCTATGTCACGTGCCTACGTCATTCACTTCACTTCATCTCATCATGTGCGCATTTATCATTTCTCATCATCGCAAGATGCGTGAGTATAGTACTGTAAGATTTTTTTGAGACAGAGACCATATTCATGTAACTTTTATCATAATACACTGTATAATTGTTCTATTTTATTATTAGTTATTGTTGTTAATCTCTTATTGTGCCTAATTGATAACTCAAACTTTATCATAAGTATGTATGTATAGGAAAAAACACAGTATACGTAGGGCTCGGTACTACCCATGGTCTCAGGCATCCACTGGGTCTTGGAACATATCCCTGTGGATAAGAGGGACCTGCTGTATGTAGGTGGAACTTTACATGAGGAAGAAGAGATTAAAAACCTAGAGTCTACTCATTAAGATCTTCGTTCCTCTTCCTAAATCCCATGTCTTAGAACTCTGGCTCTCTTTGACTTATCTCTTTTGGATGGTTTCTCTTCATAGACTATGTATAGGCTGAATTTTATTCCCCCCAAATTCACATCTTAGAGTCCTAACCACCCTGCGCCCTGCATTTCAGAATGTGACCTGATTTGCAAAAAGGGTCACTGCAAATGTAGTTAGTTGAGAAGAGCCTGTTAGGGTGGGCCCTACTCCAATATAACTGGTATCCCTATAAAAAGGAGAAATTTGGATTCAGAAACACACACAGAAGGAAGACAGTGGTAAGAGACACAGGGGGAAGAATGTCACCTATAAGCCAAGGAGAGAGACTTGGAACAGATCCTCCCCTCAAGGTCTTCAGAAGGTCCAGCCCTGCCCATACCTTGATCTTAGACACCTAAACACAATAAATGGCTATGTTTAGGCTACGCGCCTCCAGTACTTTGTTAGGGCAGTCCTAACAAACTAATGCAGACTGGCCTGAGGAGGGAGACGTGCGGAGAGCTAGAAGGTCAGAAGTAAGGACCAGGACTGTGTAAAGGGCACCCACAGGTCTCAGCCTGGAGCCTGTCTCTAGCCAGTGCAAATGAGTCCTCTCGGCTGCCAAACTGCCTAGGCCAGAGGGTCAGTCTATAAAATTCAGAGTGACGGTGCTTAGAGTATCTTGCTAATCTTCCTCAATAACCTATCGCTGCATTCGGTACCTATTTGTTTAAAGAACCCCGCACCCCAGTCAAATAGCAACCAACCATTGTTCACTCCCTATTTCTCCAGACTTAAGGAAGCATACCTCAAAAGCCTTATAAGAAATTTGAATCTGTACCTTCTTTCAGTAATGCCTTCAATACTTCCCATAGATCCATGCATCAGAGGGCCCTGCCCTGATCCTCTGTACTCTTGAAATGAAAGCATCCACGAGACCAGAGATACATGCCCATCCAGGTCTAGGCCAGGCCTTCCCTAAGAGCCATGAGACTGCTGCCTGCCAGGACTCTTCTCCAAGTATTCCTCTCGAGGGTGGAACACACCGCAGTGGGCATACCCGTAGGCCCAAGCACTGGTTGAGCAGTGCCTACTTTGAAGGCGTGGCTATTTCTTGGACGTGCAGGCCAGGCGTCCACATGTAAAGCCCATCAGAATCCCAGGGCAGGAAGGACAGATGCCAGGGTGGGAAGACAAGGTCAGGCAGGCACCCCATTGGTCCTCTTCTGAGCCACAGATATCAGGTGGGCCTGAACTGACTCCTTTATGTTCGTGTCCTAGAGAAACTACGTCTCACTTTATGTGGCCTTCCTTTGTTCTTTATGCTTCCTTCTGCCACCACCACCCTTGGCACCAGCCCTGGCCCAGCACGTTAGACCACACCCAGGACGCCGGCCACACACCTGCCCCAAAGACGAGCCTTTGAAGAACAAACTGTGTCCCTACTCTCATCTGACCTTTGCTGAATACAAGAATATTAATGACTCTGAGAATTCCACCACCCCCCTAACTCATTGCAAGACTTTGAGCAAGTCACTTCTCTCTGGAGCTCTATTTCCTTACCCACAAAGTGAGGCAGTTGAGCCAAGTTATTTCTGAGAAACTTTCAATCCTACCATCCAAAGTTCTTTTACTATTCTGCCATTCAAGATTCTCTTACCAATGTTATTTTACCTGCAGAGAGCTAGAGTGGTTAAAAGACACACAGGTTATATAAAGTGCCAGATGATGTTGGTGACAGAGGCAGAAATAGAGGCCAGACATCTGTCATTTTTCTAAGCAAGGCACAATTTTTCAGTCCTCAGAACAGAGTTGTGCAGAAGGTCTGCTGTCTATTGGCAGGTGCCAGTCCATCTCCTGCCTGTATACGTGGCCTGATGTTGAAGTCCCATTTTAGCAAAAAGCTCTGGGAAAGGAGGAGGAATATCAATTTAATCTCCAAACAGTCTTCTCCCTGCCCCTCTGTCTCTCTCCCCATTTGTAGTTTCATCCCGTGTCTTGTTTAGTAAAAATAAGTTTAAGAATGAGAGATTGTTACTAAAGCAAGTTAGAAATGACATAAAGGGCAAAACGACAGCCACCCTGGTACAGGCATTACTTGGGTCTTGAATTTAAAAAAAAAAAAAAAAAATACAGGAATCCATTGACATTAACACCCTTGCCAATTACTGCTTGGTCCTCTAACCTTCTGTCAGGGGCAAGTGGTTAAGAAGATGACAGCAAAAACAGCTTTAGGAAATGCAGGATTTTATCTACTTGGCCTTTTTCCTTCTTTGGACCCTTCTTGCCTCACAGATGATAATGTCACATGTCACCGGTGGGACCCGCATGGGGCACAGACAACAAAAATGCCAAGAATTCCTCCAGATTTCAGATGACCTCGAGAAGGCACAACAGGGCACATATACTCATCAGGAGCAGGCCGTTCTACAGGCCGTAAAAGCTATCGAGCTGGTTACCTGAGACATTTACTCTTGGGGAAGCCTGCATAGTGCGGTGCGGAGAGATCTGTACCAAGAGCCCGGAGCTCTGGCAACCCGTGACCATCCTCACCCCTCTGGCCTGGCACGTAATCTCTGTCCTGCTCGGTGGTGGGACAGGAACATGACGTAGAGTCTGCTCATGTGACAGACACTTACATTCATCCTGGGGATCTTGGGCACAGTGAAGTATTGAAAGGTTTTTCATAAAGCATTCATACAAATAACCATGACTACCTCAGAGTAAGAAAGTGGTTTTGAGGAATCTGACAGAAATCAAGCACAGGGGTTTTTAACTAGGGTAAATATAGGTGATGTTTCCCTCTCTGCCCCAAGCAAAAGAGATTAAATCAAAGAAATCAAGAAAAACAGGCCAGGGAAATACTCAGACTTTCAGCCCTTGGATCCATTCTCTGGATACGGAGAGATCACATTAGTGACTCGTCTCCTTACTGAGTCTTTCTCTGAATTTCAGGGATCCCATGTCTGAACTCTAACTAAAATACTAGACTCTGAAACTCCAGAGTTTTGGTGGTAAAGTCCCATTCCTCCAACTAACTCAGCAGACTGAGGTTGAGATGTCACATTTTGTGTGACTACAACCTCTTTTTTTTTTATTTTTTTATTGTTATGTTAATCACCATATATTACATAATTTATTTTGGTGTAGTGTTCCATGATTCATTGTTTGTGCATAACACCCAGTGCTCCACGCAGAACGTGCCCTCCTCAATACCCATCACCAGGCTAACCCATCCCCCCACCCTTCTCCCCTCTAGAACCCTCAGTTTGTTTTTCAGAGTCCATCGTCTCTCCTGTATAACCTCTTCTTAATAAAGTCCATCTAGGAAGCTCGTGTGAGTACTCCCAAAGGGGAGAGCGGAAAGAGAGCGAGTGAGAGCCCACGAGGGTCTCCAGCTTCCTAGGGAAGACTTCCCGTGGTCGGGGCGCTAACGTGGAAACGTGGAGCAGAGGAAACGCGCGCTAGTACCGAATGTACCGGATGCACAGTCCTCCAAATTTGCTGATGCGGGTAAGACCGAGCGCCCGTGCGCGCACATGCACGCCATCACCCCGCCTGCTCTTGCCAGTCCCCACCCCCACTGGGAGACTGCCTGACATCATGGAGTCACACCTTGCCTCTGAGGCCAGTTCCATTAAAAACCACAGCTTTATTTTCAACTGATTAACTTGGTATTTGGCTTGCCCAAAGACTCTAAGTGTTAAGCAGATCTTTCAGTGCTTCTCAAACCATCTTCTCCAAAGTGTAACTGTAATTCATATGCCAGAAGGATTTTGACTTGCAGGCATTTGTCTGTAAGGGATCTTAAGCTGTCTGATGAAAAGGAAATGAGAGTAAGAGTCTAAAATATGAACAGCCTTACGTTCAGACCGTAAGTACTCTGCTCTCTACCCCTTCCTCTCAAGTTATTCAGTGATACCTAGTCACATACAATGAGAAAATAAATTCCTGGTCTCCTCTTTTTTGAAGACTGGTAACCAAGTGGGCTCCATATTTTCAATATTATCATAAGCCAAATGTATTTAAACATTCAAAAAGATTTCAATTCTGGGCTATAGAGCTTTTCTCCACCAAACTCCTGTGAGTCTAATCCTTAAAACACTACAATTTTTTTTAAGATTTTATTTATTTATTTGAGAGAGAGAGAATGAGAGACAGAGAGCACGAGAGGGAAGGGGGTCAGAGGGAGAAGCAGACTCCCCGCTGAGCAGGGAGCCCGATGTGGGACTCGATTCCGGGACTCCAGGATCATGACCTGAGCCGAAGGCAGTCGCCCAACCAACTGAGCCACCCAGTGCCCCAAAACATTACAATTTGATCCAAGGGAAAAATGAGGCTGCCTCTGGGTTTACTCAGGTAAGTGATCCCAAGGCAACTTCAGATTTCCACATCAATCACCGTCCCTTAATTCTGACTATTTAATAATAAGTCATGTCCCATTGCCCCAGAATTTTTTAAAGAACTACCCTGAACTGCTTGCATTTCCTCTTAATACTAATATTTTTAAATGTATGTTGTTTTTCCTAAATTTATAAACATGTATACTTTCCATAACTATGAAGTTTGCCCAAAAGGTTATACTTTCTGCTTTGGGTTTATGATGTTTTCTGAGTCATCTTTAATTATTTGCTGTCTGGCTAAGAATAAGCATATGCACAGCAAAAGCCTGCACAGTTTAAACCTTACATTTCTCTCAGGCTCTTTCAAAACCTGCTGACAAAGCAACAGTTCAGTTGGATTCCTGAGACTGGAGAATATTATATATTTCATTTCCTAAAATGTTTCAGCGAGTAAACTAAAGATTTACACATTTTACTGGATAAAGACTGCAAAAATAGGGGCGCCTGGGTGGCTCAGTTGGTTAAGCGACTGCCTTCAGCTCAGGTCATGATCCTGGAGTCCTGGGATCAAGTCCCGCATCGGGCTTCCTGCTCGGCAGGGAGTCTGCTTCTCCCTCTGACCCTCTTCCCTCTCGTGCTTTCTATCTCTCATTCTCTCTCTCTCTCAAATAAATAAATAAAATCTTTAAAAAAAAAAAAAGACTGCAAAAATAGACCAAAGCTGAACAAAACGAATGAACGGCAGGAAAACATCTCGTTGCCTACACAAGTAACGGAATAAAAAAATCACACACTAACATCAATACAACTCAAAGAGGAAGCTGAAGAAATTTGCCCAAAAGGATGCACAAAGTAGTAATGATATGGCAGCCAAGATGAACGTCTTAAGAAAAATGTCCCCAATGTATAAGGCACAGGGCCCCCCCTGCAAGCATCTATGTAGAAACCTAAAGGTTCGGGTCCAGGTCATCCCAGCAGCCTAGGAATCAGCACAGGACGGGTTAATAATCACCTCTTACCAGCTTGGGACAGAAATGCTCTTAACTAACTAAATTCCCACCGAGCAATGAGCTGGCATTTCCAACCTGGGGATATTTCCTGCAGTCACTTGAAAAGGTTATGTCTGAGCGGAACTGAATTGCCTTTCACTGGAAGAGCTTTCAACCTCTGGCTCAAGGTTTGAAGAACAGTCTAGTGGTGTCATATCAACATCGAAGAGTTAGAGCAGGGAACAGTAACATACAAACGTACAAAGAGGGAACATTCTTGGGATCTGTCAGGAGTAAGAGAATTTGGTGAAAAGGAATAGAAAATTGTAGAAGACACCCAAATGATGAAGAAGTTAGGTACAGAACAGTTCTCAAGGTGATAATTATGGAAAATAAAAAACTGAAATTGACCAGAGGAAAAACGTTGAAAATAGGCCACATGCTTCCACATATGCTGAGAGATCACTTGCAATCGCAATATTAGGAGAACTGGCTGCAATCAGTTTAAGATGATTATCTCCCATCTTGAAGAATCCCTGGGGCTCTAGTTGAAAACAGTTCATCTGATCCCTAAATTATAAAAAAGGAATGGATCAGTGTACAAATTACAAGCCTCCCAAGAAGAACCTACCTAAATAATCACAGACCCAGGTTGGAAACTCCTTGAAGGAAATAAAGGACAGAGAACTTGTAGAAAATCACAGTAAATTCAATGTAGTACAAAATGACATTTTTGTTTTTAAATCTGGAAGGAAGAGGAGATTCCTCCCCTGCACTTCTCAAATACACTCAACACAGAAGCCTGTCTTCTTGGGGTGAGTGGCAACTGTACCCACCCAGAGGGGTGGTGGTTTCAAATCCCTTCCTTCTCCTCCAAGCTGTGGTTGGGATACTTTTATCGTTGCCTATAACGATGATCTTCCAAAGGAAACAGGAGGGTACAGCAGTGAGCTGCACTCCAAACTGAACAGTAGCCACCGTGCAGGCTTCAGTTCTGGCCGGCGTCTAGTGACGCGCGAGTCATTAGCACCGCCTTGCTGAGGAAAGACAGAACTTGAGCACCATGCCCCGTGGCTGGTCATAGTCTGCCCAGGGAACTTGGCCGGGGAACTCATCTGAGGGCTCTCAGGAACAGAATGACCGTGTTTTAAAGCAGTGTCTTTTAAAACTGATTTCACAAAATCTGAAAGTGCAAAGTGTTCTAGATCCAGAAGGAACCTTCAACATCATCTGGTTCAAACCTTCATTTTATAAACCAGACTTCCAGTTCCCGTAGCACCAGGCCTGGCTTCCTACATCCTTTCTACGGAACTGCCAGCAGACCTCTCCGACCCGAAGCACCCGCTGCCTGTGTGTAGAGACCTGTTTGCTCTGATCCCTCTCCGGTGACCCCAGGTGATCTGTGAGGCACAGAGACACCCGTTGCTGGCCTGGAATGACACCCATTCTCTTTTGCTTGGACCCACAGACCCATGCCCTGACTAGCTGGACTTCTCTCCATTGCCTGCCTGGGCACTGGGTTCAAAGCCCTGGTCTCTCCTGGGCTGTCAGCATTAACCATATCTCTCCCCCCGACCCCCATATCAGAGATCGGCCGAAGATGTCAGGATACTGCTGCTGTATGACTTGGGGCCCTCAGCAGCCTCGTCTGCAAAATGGGCATAAAACCAATACACTGTCCAGGATACCTTATAGGGTTATGGTGATCAAAAATTAGCATTTTGTAAATAATAGCAATGTTAAAATTAATCTGTGGTTATGAATACAAATCTCAGTAGGAAAGCAAGCCATGATGAATGTGAGATTTGGGAGGCGCACCTGCAGAGCAGTCCCAAACACCAAGGACATGCCTAACAGTGAACACCGCCTAACACCGCTATAAGGACACATCAGTCTTGCTTTGCTCACATGCCACCATCTCAACACATTGACTTTCTGGGCAAATACTGTCTGCCTCTGCGATTCCTGGGAAAGGCAAGGCATATGCAGAAAATCCTGAACAGTGGTTCCAGCAAGCACAGAGCCGCTCTACCAGGTGATTTCTGCTGGATTAGTCCCATAAAGCCACTGCTCCTGACAGACCTACCAGGTCAAAGACAAAGGCAGAGAAGGAAGAAAAACAAAGACCAGAAGGAGAGACGAAAGAACACAATCACACAAATGGAGAGAGGCTGGGAGACCAGAGGGGTGTCCTAAAGTGCCTGCGTCACCCCACTTTGGGCCACCTCCTGCAGTCAGCCCGCACACAGGGACACACAACTGCCTCTCCACATACCCGCTGAGGATCCCGCATGCTCCTCCTGCCGGACATGGAGGCCTGTTTCCTGATCCGGGCCCTGCTGTGTTCACTGAGCCTCCTCACTCTCATGAGATATGGATCTGGGGGGAAAGTGGGACTCTTGATTTTGCTCCAGTCAATTGTGAACTGCTGAATTCCATTATTTCAACTCTGTCTTGAAAGGAGCCCTGATATTGGCCTGGGCTTCTCCCTGTGGACTGAAGACTCCTCTCACGGGCATGCCTGGGCTCCTGAACAGTCCATCGCCCTCACTGGGGAGCCCCGGGCGGTACGAGCAGGGAGGAGGGAGCAGCCCTGGCCGGGGGGGGCCGCCTGCTACCCCCATGCTGATCAGTCACCCTGACCGAGGTCCCTCACGCACCTGCCACGGAGCTGAGGAATGAAGAGCCCAACCACAGGCTAATAAAGCCAGTCACGGGCATCTAAAGAGTGTTAGGAAGTACCCGTCCACAGCCCTCATCTCTGTTGTTAGGACTGGGATTATTCCTATCGCTCCTCACAGCTGGCCACACGCTGCTGGACGGGGTCACAGCCCGGCTCTTCCCTGGTGTGCAAGGCACACACACAGACCAACAGAGGCCGGGGGAGCTGAGCTAATGGCACCGGACAGAGATGAGCTGCAAGTCACCACCCTCCTCAACTTATGCCAAGTAAGTAGATGGAAACTCACAGCCCACATGCAGGGATGTGGCCCAAGGAAAACCCCAGAACCTGTCGCATCCTTCCTCTCTGTGTTCCATCCTTTGCCCCAGCCCTCGCACCCAATCCCATTACTGATTAACAGAGTGGAGTCAGTATGGGATGGAATGAGAAGGATGGGATAATGTGGAGGGAGAACCAAGCTCACTGGAAAAAAACTATCCATCCAGACCTCTCCCATTAAAGGAAAATTTGCAAGAGGAAACAAGGAGTTCGCTATAAGTCTGAAGGGTTGGAATCCCAGAGATAAAGGAAATTCAAATGAACTTATCTTTCCAGTGGCCCCTGTCCTTTCTACATCCCTGATATATCAGCTTCCACAATGTGGAGTTCCTGATTCCCCCGGGGCTTAAAAATGGTCTCTTGGTCACTAGAAGAAAACTATTTCTGTCGGCTCTATCAAGAGGCAGCTATGAGATCTCTGAGCAGGCAGCTCTTCATTCCATCCTGCTAAGATAATTGATCCAAAACACAGATATCGGAAAACTCAAACTGCTGCTTTGGTTTCTATTATAATGTCCAAATAAAAAGCCATGGGCTCTCTCATCCCTAGCGTACAACCTTCTACCTCCAGCCCCTCTCTAACACCCACCAGATAGATTCCCAATGAGCTATAGTCAGAAATGATGGCACCATGTAAGCACAGAGAGTCTCCACCAGTGATTTGCTCAGAAATGCCAAGTGCTATCAGGAAGTTCCTTTTTAAGCTGTATAGTTTATCCAGGGAAAGAGGCATATCCTTCCTTTTGAACTTGCACATTACCAAGTTGGGTAAGTCAGAAACAGCTTCTCCCCAGACAACACCCTGAGTTTATAGCTGGCCTCTATGAAGAATCTTTATGGGTGATGATAATAATAACTGTGATGTTGAGTGGTCTGTTTCTCCACATATTTGTAACAATACCAGTCTCTACAACCTCTCTTCAAAAGACTTCAAGATTTGCCTATTTCACAGTTTGTCAGGATCTCTCTATCTGGCCTAAGAAGAAACTATTCTCATAAACAACAAAGACGTTTGTCAACAAAGCTACTGAGTGCCTCTAAGATCCAGTCTTCTGGCTGGGGCACCTACAAGATATGCCCCCAAGTCAACATCTTCTAAAAGAAAACCAGTATCCCATATGAAACAACTAAGTTAACAAGATCGTGTACAATTAGTTAAAAACACTAGACCAGGGCGCCTGGGTGGCTCAGTTGGTTAAGCGACTGCCTTCGGCTCAGGTCATGATCCTGGAGTCCCGGGATCGAGTCCCACATCGGGCTCCCTGCTCAGCGGGGAGTCTGCTTCTCCCTCTGACCCTCTTCCCTCTCGTGCTCTCTCTCTCTCTCTCATTCTCTCTCTTTCAAATAAATAAATAAAATCTTTAAAAATAAAAAAAATCACTAGACCAAGCGATCTCTGATCTACTGAGCCATAGGACTCCACATTTGACTTCTTTCAAGCACTCTATTTCTGGGAGTCCATGCTGCAGCCCGTCAGCTTGGAAAAGGTGTGTCTTCCTTCTTAAATGGAAAGCCCACAAAATAACAATGATTTTTCCAGTTAATATTTATGGTCAGGAACAGCATGAAGCCTCACCTCCCTAGCGTGTAAGAAAGGAAGCTGATCTGTCGAAACCTGCACCTACATGCCCCAAACTGCCCTAAGGCAGGGAGGTGCCCGCCTGCCTCACTAAGTAAATAAATCAGATGCCAGGGGTCACCTGTTGCCGGGTCACCCAGATTAGGAGAGGTCCCAGGGTGGTCACTCTCCCAGCAACACAAAATTCCGCTCAGTGCTGGCAGTGCTCTGCTCATGATAAACATCCCAGGCTGAGGATTTAGGCAGAATAACAGACTGGAAATGATAGGATCCAAGTTCACGGGCCCTGCTCTATCGGCCTACCACACCGTGGAGATCCTTGTTTTAGACTAAGAGAAACAACTTCCTGGGATCTCTGGAAAGAAACGATCTTTTATTAGTTCAGACCAAAGGCAGCTACGGATATATATGAGAAGTCCTCTTAGTGGCTGCTTCACCAGGAAAACCTCCTGAGTTTTTGTTTCCTCATCTGTAAAATGCAAACGGGGAGACCAGCCCGCCTGCGGCCCCGAGCTGGTGTGTGAGAAAGTGCTCACTCCACAACCTGGCATCTCTATAGAATACAAGGCACACCTGCAGGGATACTGCCCAGGAATTCAACTCAAAACCCAGAGGCTTTGTTAAACACTGCCGTGGATTCTAAGTTAAGCATGCCCTAGCTTTTTCCCCCCCGCAAAGAGCCATCACCTTGTGTGAGAGTTGAGAGATGTGTAACACACCTGTGCGTGGTGAAAAGCAGAAGGAAAAATAAGTAGGACACATCTGGATGGTAGGACGAAAAAGGGATCATTTTAAGCCTCAGATGTAAATATATGTATTTGTAAATATAATAATAAATCCACATGTATGGTTCATCTTATATATTACACATAATGCATACAGAAAAATACAATGCATGTTATATGTGCATACGTATAATGACATATGACAAAGTATACGACACATATCATATGCACCCTTACCTCCATATGTGTACATGTGTGTGCGCGTGTGTACACAGCCCTAGAATTACTTCCACAGAAGAACACAGGAAGCAGGAGTGGGAGAGAGACATGGAATAAGGTGCCGCAGGAGAGCACAAGTCATATTCAATGGCCAGTTTCCTCTGGCTGAAATTTGGCAACAATCCAGATCTCTCGTCCTTCTCCCATGGGCATGAGCCATGGGGTTAGATCTCTGAAGGGAAATATTGGGGCTGGGAGGGGGATAGAAGGAAGTTCTAAGCACCTCCCTAGCACAGCACCCGTGGCTTGCTTTCCTTGGCTGGATACGGTGTGCTATGTGGCTAAGAGAGGACATTATTCACTAAATAGTCTGAGACACATCAGCACAATTTGAAGGCCTTCAGAAGACTGGAATCCCATGATAAAAATGACAAGCAGTAAGTAGAGTGAAGTGCTTACTACCATCCACGCACAGTTATGAGAGCTTTATATGTATTAACCGTTGATCCACATAACAGCCCCATTATCACAGCCCCTCCCCCAAATAATAAGTGGTTCCCAGCTGTTACGTGGCTGAGTGAGGCTTCACCCCCAGAAAACTGGATGGCAGAGCCCACATTCGCAACCACTACAGGTCGTAAGTTTTATGGATTATTGTCTTCAGCATAATAACCTAACTGAGCAGAACAGGAATCCCTCCTGCAGTCCTTACTACCTATCTGCGTGTTCATCCGGGCACTACTCAGCTTCCGTACACGTGACTTCTGTCTTTCACCAAAGTAAGACCATGATCTCCCGCAGAGCAAGACACAGAAGTGCACCTTGTGGATATTCCATAATACAGAGCACAGGGAAGATTCTCACTCCATAGTAAGTAAATAAGAAACTAGGCTGAGAAGTAACAAACAGGCGTTTAAGTATCAATTTTGCCTCTTACTGGGACTCTGGGCAAATTACGAACTTTCTTTTCCTCATCTATGAAATAAATATAATAAGAGAAGCAACTCATAAAGCTTAGCACAGTGCCTGGCAAAGAGTAAGCACTCAATAAATGCTAGCTATTATTAATAATCATTCTTTCTTCCTGATGGAAACACTGCCACTGACTGAGTACCCCCCCCTTAATGGCTCACCCCCTCCACCAGCAAGAGTTATAGATCACCTCTCTCCAGATGATCGTCCTCAGCAAGGGTTGGCATCAGAATCTCTAACCAACTGAGCTGCAACAGATTGTAGAGGGACAGAAGGTGCCCTGGGAGTATCTGGAAATGGGGGGGAGGCTCACAGTAGAATGGAGAGGAGTCCTGGCATTGGGTAGGCTGGTGGGATGTAAAATATCTCCCAATACTCAGGACTGCCCCACACAAGGAAGAATTTTCCCGCTCAAAATAACGATAGCACTTCCATTGAAAATCTAGAGCCCTGCTTGCAAAATATTTGTGGACAGCAGGTAACATCAGTCCCATAAACCAGTCAGAGGTGAGCGATCCCAAATCAGTTAGGAAATCAATACCTCCTTATGGTTTCAGGTGGTTCTGCACAGAGCGGAATCTGGTTGGCTAAGGCCAGCGTGTTATGCAAGGCCTTGCTGACTTCCTGCAGCTCGCCCAGGGACAGCCCCCCAACCAGGGTGGTCAGGTCGCAGCCCTGCCATGGGAGGAGTTGCTCTTGCTCTTCTATTTCCCTTCTCAGCTGCTGATCTTTTGCTTCCAGCACAGACATTCTTGCTTGGAGAGCTTCGATTTCTTTCTGTAGAGAATGGAGAGACCAGGTTTTATAAATTAACCCTACTCATAGCAAACTGCTCTGCTCATAATGAGCCCTTTAAATGGGAGTCAGCTATATGCATGAGGGCCGTGAAGTTCCTTCTGAGGCAGGCAGATTTTTGGAGGTTTGCTGAAGTGGAAAAACCACGCCAGCCTTATACTTCTGATTAGTTGGCATAAGGAAAAACATTCCCTCCCAAGTATTAAGTAACTATGGGGGGTGAGCCAGGAATTTGACTTGGAAGAGCCAAGCAAATATATGAATGACTTACTTCATTTCAAGCAGAAGAGCTAGAATATAGAGCAGCAAACATCATGTGCTTGAGGTATGAGCTAAGCAGGTAACACAGGTCACAGGCCGGAAGAGAAAAGCGAACAATCATCGGTTGGTCTGTCCCCAAACATGAAAATGTAGTGTGTAGAGGAAGACGAAAAATCAGTTTCCTAAGTCTACAAGATTGAAAGCGCCATGGGATGCTGCAGACAGTGCCGTGCAGTCTAAAGTTCATAAAAATATTAAAGAAATTCCATTTCCACTAATACAGCAAACCAAAACCCAAAGAATCTATAGAGTATCATCCAATCTTGAGGTCAAAGAACAAAACAAGCAGCAGGTTATTGAACACCCATTGTGTGGACGGTGTTGGAGCAGATACTCATCTCAGTGCCTGTAGCATTCTGAATTTAAAATGAGACTCTTTCCCTCACCAACCACACTCCCGCATCCCTGGCACTGGTTTCTGCTGATAAGAGCAGAGCTCTAAACCTGGGTGTCTCCCCATCTCTTATCTGTGGTCTCTCAAACCCAAGGTACAGATCACTTACAACTTCTGCCTCCTGACCCCATTTCCAGTAGGGGGGTGGGGGGTAGAAACTGAGGAGGTGCTGAAGATCCACCCCTGAAACACTCCAAGAAGATAATATGTCTCCCACTGGTCCAACACACTACAGTATCATTGGCATGTTTCTCAACGAACCTCCCACCTCCACCTCTGCCCATACCCTCTTCTTTTCTTTCTTTAACTGTGATAAATACACACATAACATAAAATTCACCATCTTAACCATTTTTAATGCCAGTTCCATGGCATTGAGCACATCCACACTGCTGTGCAACCATGACCACCATCCGTCCAAGACCTCTTCATCTTATAAACCAAAACTCTGTCCCCATGAAACTCCAGCTCCTCATTCCCCCTCCTTCCCCCAACCCCTGGCAACTGCCATTCCACTTTTGGTCTCTACGAATCTCTAGGAACTTCATGCAAATGGAATCATCATATTTGCCCCTCTGTGACTGGCTTATTTCACTCAGCACGATGTCCTTGAGGTTCATCCAAGTTGCACCATGTGTTAGAATTTCCTTCCTTCTTAAGTTGGTATAATACTCCGTTGTGTGGATGGACCACATTTGGTTTATCCATTCATCTAGAGGTGGACACTTGGGTCGCTTCCACCTTTTGGCTATTGTGAATAATACTGCTTGTAACATCTCTCTGAGGCCCTGATTTCAATTCCTTTGGGCATATACCCAGAAGTGGAATTGCCTGATTGCGTGGTAATTCTATTTTTAATGTTATAAAGACCCACCGTGCTTTTCCACAATGGCCCTACACCCTATTCTTAACACAGAAGTCAAAGTGATTCTTTAAAACGTGGTCAGATTATGTCACTTCATAACTTAAAACCTTCCAATGGCTCCACACTCCCAGTCAGAGACAAGCCCGAGTGTCTACTAAGGTGTGCAAGGCCCTCCAAGACCCCTTCTCCTCTACTGTTCTCCCCTACCCTGGCCTGCTGAATGCCCTTTGAATACGTGAGGCACATCCCCACTTCAGGCCTTCAGGCCTTCACCTGAAGTGGCTGTTACCTCTGCTTCAATCTCACTGCACAATGAGTTGATCTTAGCCTATGCCTTACAGCTCCTACCACCCCACAACATGGTAAGGAGATAATTCAGGTATTAATTATGTTTGACATTTCTTATCTAGCCCCCCACGCCCACCCCTACTAGAACATCAACTTCGCAGAAATCCTAAGCATTTCAAACAGTATCTGGCACATAGGAGGCACTCAAATACCTGCTGAATAAATGAATATCCACCTTCCCCCAGAGTTCTGCCAAGAACATTCCCCTCACACACTAAGTATCCCAGGCTAAAATTATTTTCTGTACACTCTGACATCATCAGGAATTATGGGAATTATGCAGACCTTTAACTGGTAAATATTGTTCAAAACCAAAAATCAGATTTCCCATTGTTAACTACCTAAACTGATGAGGAGAACAAAAGCAAAAGAAATGTGGAAAAAATAATCAAATTTCCTTTGCAGCCCACTGACAAGTACTTGAGAAAGGCAGGGTGACCTTCCTCCAGGAACTCAACTGCCTCAATGTGAATACTTTGCTAGAGGCAAAAGGCAACCCTAGTTTGACGTTAGCCTGACTGCCAGGATCCTGCAAGTCTTTAACACATAAAAATCCCTTTGGAAACTTCCTTTATCTCTCTACCCAACCTCCCCCCTCCCAAGATACGTGTTAGCAATCATCTTCCAAACATATGGCCCACTGATATACATCTGAAGGGTCTCATGACGAAGAGTTTACTAGACAGTACTAAATAACCCCTCAAGGTCCTGGAAACCTTGCTTCCAAATTCCTTAGAGACTTACACAACCCCTAACCCCTCCCAACTTTAAGACTATATAATCAGTCACTCCTCAAACCCAGTGCAGTTCTTTCTGACCACGGGTTCTATCCCCCTGCTTTAGTAAAACCACCATTTTGCCCCAAAGATGTCTCAAGAATTCTTTCTTGACCATTCACTCCCGAACCCCATACGTCATATGACAAGCTTTTATGATGATACTCACTGAGTATGTAAGTGTTCAGTTTACTGGAGAACATTTTCAAATTGTGATGATTTTTGCCTCCATTTGCCACCTTGCTACTGTGGGGACTTGGGTGAGCAAATTCAGATAATAAGAATACTCTGCACGGGGGGGAGTTGGGATGGGAGGGCAGTCCAGTAACTCGTCCAAGCCCCATAAACCAGTCTAAATGCATTCCATTGTTTAGAACCTAAACTAAAATTTGCACTCGGATGTTAAAGACCTATGCTCTTTCCGGAAATCACGTTACCTTCAGTTGATGCTTCCTTGCTGCTCCCCATTCCTGCCTCAAGGCCTCCAGGCTCCAGCCAGTGTGGACCCAGCTTCAAGGTTCACTGCCTCTAAGGGGGGATGGGGAGCCCTCAACTTCCAGAGCACCTGATGATGGCCTCCTGCCTTAAACTCGGTGCTGCACCTAGACTTCTAGCCTCTAGACAGTTCCCAGCCAACTTCCACCTACTGCTCTGGCCCAACCTGGAGCTCCCTTTGTGGGATGTCTACCAGTTTTTCCCAGACATGCTAGCCTTGCCCAGGCCATACTTACAACCCTGCTCCTAACAACTGCTCCTTACACTTCAACTCAATGCAATTTTCCATAAAGGGTTTTCGCAGCACAGATTACTTCCTGCCTTTCAAAAGAACCTCGTAAAGGTCAAAATGATAAGAGGTGACAAATTGGCCTGGCAGACAAGGAAAGCATATTCAAAAGGTAATGAGGAATATCGAAAACAGGCACAAACACTGCTGAGCTTTCAACCCCTGCGTGTAATGAGATTCCTACAAGCCCTCCGGCCCACTCCACCCATCTCCCCTTTTGTACTTCACGGGTGGATGGCCAAAGCTCTAATTGCTACACTCAAACCGAGCAAAGGCCCGCCCTGCCGCATTCGGCTTCCATGGATAAGAAAAATGCTGGCCTAGTTCCTGAAGATTCTTCACCGGCTTACCTGCAACTGTTGCTTCTCTTGAAGAAGCCAGTCTCGTCTGGTGATGGACACATGCAGGGTGTCCTGAGCAGTGGGTTCCAATAGCTTCGGCTCCATTCTGGGTGGGGCGTGGGGGTCATCACCGCCGGCCCTTAAAGTAAAACACCCATAATGGTACAGATGTGAAGAAAGTGAAATCCTCAGAGCTACAAAAATGTTAAGAGAGGGGCACCGGGGTGGCCTTTGGAGTCCCGGGATCGAGCCCCACATGGGGCTCCCTGCTGAGAGGGGAGTCTGCCTCTCCCTCTACCCCTCCCGCCGCTCCTGCTTGCTCGCTCTCCCTCTCTCTCTCTCTCTCTCACACACACACACACACACAAATAAAAAAAAAAATCTTTTTAAAAAAAATGTTAAAAGAAATAAATTTCACAAAGTGCCCACCAGCCGTTCTCATCCTTAGGCGGGTCGTAGGGATGAGGTCTCTAATGTAAGTTTCTGTTTTAATTATGATCTGTTGAGGCTTTTGCTTTTACCCAGAGCCAAACCTGCTATTTTTAGGCCTTCACGGTCCAGTCCCACGGCCCCTAGCCACCTGTGCTATATATGCGCTGAAAGTGTAAAATACACACCAGATTTTAAAGACTTCATATGAAAATAAAGACTGCAAAATATCTCAATATTTTTTATATTCATTACGTGTTGGAATGATAATATTTTCGATGTACTGGGTTGCATTAACTATATTTGTAAAATTAATTTCACCTGTTTCTTCTTCCTTCTATTTAGTGTGGCTACTGGAAATCATGTCTGTGGTTTGCATTGTATTTTATTGGACAGCACTGCCTTGATCATCCAGACAGAGCCAAATGCCAGGGGCTGATCTTGGCTGTGGAGATTAAAAAGAGGTATCAAGGGGGCGGAGCAAGATGGCGGAGGAGCAGGAGACCTAGATTTCGTCTGGTCTCAGGAATTCAGCTGAATAGGGATCAAACCATTCTGAACACCTACGAACTCAACAGGAGATCGAACAGGAGAGTAGCAACAACTCTCTGAACAGAGAAGCGACCACTTACTGGAAGGTAGGGCATGCGGAGAAGTGAATCCGAGGCGATATTCGGGAGGATAGACGGCGGGGGAGGGGCCTCCGCCGGCCGCTTCTGGCAAGTGATAGAGCCGCGGAGCACAAAATTGGACCTTTTAGAAGTTGGCTCAGCGGAGGGACGTCGCTGCAGTGGCTAAGCGGGGGGTGGAATCCTCTCGGGACAGTGTGGTCTCAGGACCCTTGGGGTCACAGAGAGACCGGGGGTGCCTGAGTGCGGCAGAGCTCCCAGGTATTGGAGCGGGGAAGCCGGCTGCAGAGTCGGAGCAGAGTCGCGGGCTCTCAGCTCGGGGTTGCCATAAACTGTGATCTGCGGCGCAGTCGGGGCACGGCTCCCCCAGCAGGGACCCAACAAGCAGCAGATCCGGGGAGACTCCCCTTCCTTCCCGGGGAGGAGCGGTGCGGGAGCGCACCGCAGGGATCTGCTGGGTTTGGAGACTCCGTGCGGGGTCGGGTGCCAGAGATAGCAACGCTCGATCACAGGCCGGGTGAGCACGGGGCGCGGCCGGAGACCGGGGACACGGAAGTGACTGCCTTTCTCTGGGGGCGCACTGAGGAGCGGGGCCCCGAGTTCTCAGCTCCTCCGGGTGGAGATTGGGAGGCCACCATTTCTGCCCTGGTCCTCCAAAGCTGTACCGAGAGCTTGCAGGGAACAAAAGCTCCTGAGAGCAAACCGGAGCAGCTTCCTTAGCCCGGACCGACAAGGGCGGGGCAATTCCGCCTCCGGCAAAGACATTTGGAAACCACAGCAACAGGCCCCTCCCCCAGAAGATCAGCACAAACAGCCAGCAAGCCAAGACCAAGTTGATCAATCAAGGAGAATGGGAGAACTCCAGCGCTAGGGGAATACTGCACAT
>NW_027397094.1:15996924-15998992 GCF_003265705.2 Callorhinus ursinus
ACTAGTGTATGGCTTTGTTCTAGTCTCCTGCCTGATCACATTCTCTCGCTTTTTCCTTTTTTTTTCCTTAAATCTTCTTTCTTTTTTCAAACAACTTATCTTACCAAGTCCTTTTATAAAATGTTTTATAATTTTCATCTTTACAGTCATCTTCCATCCCTTCATCGTATCAACCCTTATTTTGTACATATATGTCTTTCTTCCTTTAAAATTTTAGGAGACACTTTTTCTAACAGACCAAAATACGCCCAAAAGTGTGTGGCACTGATCTATGCACTAGCCTGATCATATTTGATCATATTCTGCTTTTTTTGTATTGTTTTGTTTTTGTTTTTATCTTTTTTTTCTTTTTCTCTTTCTTTTTTCTTTCTTTCCCTTTCTTTTCCCCTGGTTTCAGGTCTTTTCTGATTTGTATACAGTATATTTGCTGGGGACATTGTAAACCTGTTAGGATTTCGTTCTCTCATTCATCTATTATCCTCTGGACAAAATGACAAGACGAAAGAAATCACCCCAGCAAAAAGAACAAGAGGTAGTACCTTCAGCCAGGGACCTACTCAATACGGACATTAGTATGATGTCGGACCTAGAGTTCAGAATCATGACTTTAAAGATACTAGCTGGGCTTGAAAAAAGCGTGGAAGTTATTAGAGAAACCCTTTCTGGAGAAATAAAAGAACTAAAATCTAACCAAATCGAAATCAAAAAGGCTATTGATGAGGTGCAATCAAAAATGGGGGCACTAACTGCTAGGATAAATGAGGCAGAAGAGAGAATCAGCTATATAGAAGACCAAATGATGGAAAATAAAGAGGCTGAGAAAAAGAGGGAGAAACAACTACAGGATCACGAGGGCAGAATTCGAGAGATAAGTGATACGATAAGATGAAACAACATTAGAATAATTGGGATCCCAGAAGAAGAAGAAGAGAGAGAGAGGGGGGCAGAAGGTATATTGGAGCAAATTATAGCAGAGAACTTCCCTAATGTGAGGAAGGAAACAGGCATTAAAATCCAGGAGGCACAGAGAACCCCTCTCAAAATCAATAAAAATAGGTCAACACCCCGACATCTAATAGTAAAACTTACGAGTCTCAGAGACAAAGAGAAAATCCTGAAAGCAGCTCGGGAGAAGAGATCTGTAACCTACAATGGTAGAAACATTAGATTGGCAACAGACCGATCCACAGAGACGTGGCAGGCCAGAAAGGACTGGCAAGATATCTTCAGAGCACTAAACGAGAAAAATATGCAGCCAAGAATACTATATCCAGCTAGGCTATCACTGAAAATAGAAGGAGAGATAAAAAGCTTCCAGAACAAACAAAAACTAAAGGAATTTGCAAACACGAAACCAGCCCTCCAAGAAATATTGAGAGGGGTCCTCTAAGCAAAGACAGAACCTAAAAGCAGCAAAGAGCAGAAACGAACACAGACAACAGACAGTTAACAGTCACCTTACAGGTAATACAATGGCACTAAATTCATACCTTTCAAAAGTTACCCTGAATGTAAATGGGCTCAATGCCCCAATCAAAAGACACAGGCTATCAGATTGGATTAAAAAACAAGACCCATCAATATGCTGTCTGCAAGAGACTCATTTTAGACCCAAAGACACCCCCAGATTGAAAGTGAGGGGGTGGAAAACCATTTACCATGCTAATGGACACCAAAAGAAAGCTGGGGTGGCAATCCTTATATCAGACAAACTAGATTTTAAAACAAAGACTGTAATAAGAGATGAGGAAGGACACTATATCCTACTTAAAGGGTCTATCCAACAAGAAGATCTAACAATTGTAAATATCTATGCCCCGAACATGGGAGCAGCCAATTATATAAGGCAATTAATAACAAAAGCAAAGAAACACATTGACAACAATACAATAATAGTGGGGGACTTTAACACCCCCCTGACTGAAATGGACAGATCATCCAAGCAAAAGATCAACAAGGAAATAAAGACTTTAAATGACACACTGGACCAAATGGACTTCACAGACATATTCAGAACATTCCATCCCAAAGCAACGGAATACACATTCTTCTCTAGTGCCCATGGAAC
>NW_027397094.1:16018992-16143140 GCF_003265705.2 Callorhinus ursinus
GAGGGTTCTAGAGGGGAGGGGGGTGGGGGGATGGGTTAGTCTGGTGATGGGTATTAAAGAGGGCACATTCTGCGTGGAGCACTGGGTGTTATGCACAAACAATGAATCATGGAACACTGCATCAAAAACTAATGATGTAATGTATGGTGATTAACATAACAATAAAAAATTAAATGAAAAAAAGATACTATAAAAGTTCTTGCTGGAGGTGTCAGAAAAAAAGGCTGAAGGAGCATTTTCTCTAGGGCAACTGAACCACATTAGAGTGAAGATTCTCTTTCTCTCTCTCTCTCTCAATAGAGATTCATATATATCTTTGTGAACCTATATATAGATACATGCATGTATGATCATATTCATTCATTCAATGAATATTTATGGAATACCTATTTGGGATCAGCCAGTGTTCTGGTCTCCCGGAAGGAATAAAAAGATAAATACAAACACAGTCTTGTCCTTGAGCTCACAGTCTGAAGAGTAGACTGATAATCAAGGACACAGGTTTATTTAAGACCCAAGGCAGGGGTGAGGTAATTGAAGGTGCTCCAGTAATTCGAGGGGAGATAGTGTGACTTCAGGACAAGGCTTCACAAGGATGGTAGCTGAGCTGAGTCTCGAAGAATGAGCAAGAGGTGGTCACGGTGGGGCATGTACAAAATCATAGAATTCAGAAACATTCACAGCATGTAGATGACTTCTAATGCTTCAGTGTGTGTGGATTCTAGGTCTTGGTGATGGCTAGTCAAATTCTGGGCTACTGAGAAGCAGGGCAGAAGCTGGACTGGAAAAGCTTTGAATGTCATGCTAAGTAATCAGCATGGATCTTACCCTGAAGATGCTGAGAGCCACTGGACATGACACAATATTTCCGTCTGTGGCACTGTGGAGGGTGAGTGACAGGGAATAATACTAGAATCAGGAACACCAGCAAGGAGACCACTGCAATAATCCAGGTTAGAAACTCTGAAGGGCACCCGGGTGGCTCAGTTGGCTGAGCATCTGACTCGTGATTTCAGCTCAGGTCACGATCCCAGGGTTGTAAGATCGAGCCCCACATTGGGCTCCATGCTGAGCATGGAGCCTGCTTAAGATTCTCTCTCTCTCCCTCTGCCCCTTCCCCAACACTTGTGCCTGTGCCACACTCTCTCTCTCTCTCTAAAAAAAAAAAAAGAAAGAAAGAAACTCTGAGTGACATGAGTGAGCAAAGTGAGTGGGAATGAGATAAGTTTAGACAGTAGGATCAACAATGAAATTGGTGGTAAAGCAAAAGGAGGGGCCACGTATGTCTCAGAGTTCCTACCTAGATAACTGGGTCAATGACATAAGTCACTGAGATCAGGGATATAGGAGAAGGGGTTGATTGGGGAGAAGGACAGCAAATCTAATAAATAGTTTTTTTTTTTAATTTTTTTATTGTTATGTTAATCACCATATATTACATCATTAGTTTTTGATGCAGTGTTCCATGATTCATTGTTTGTTCATAACACCCAGTGCACCATGCAAAACGTGCCCTCCTCAATACCCATCACCAGGCTAACCCATCCCCCCACCCCCCTACCCTCTAGAACCCTCAGTTTTTCAGAGTCCATCATCTCTCATGGTTCGTCTCCCCCTCTGACATACTCCCCTTTTCTTCCTCTCCTGTTATCTTCTTCTTTTCCTTTTTTCTTAAAATATGTTGCGTTTCTAATAAATAGTTTTAAGATAAATTTAGTAAAGGCAAGGATAAAAATATAGTAAATTTTTTAGGATAAGATAAAACGATAAAGAGATAGTAAACTCAGTCAAAGTCAGGGAGATGTTCAATAAAAGCCGAATGGTAGACTGGAACTCTGGATAGGGATCAGGGCTAGGGACATAAATTTGAGGAAAATGAGTATGTTAATGGTACCCGAAGCATGGGAGTATTTGAGATCACCCAGAAAGAGAATATATAAAGTAAGAAGACAGGATAGGGTAGAACAGAAGACAGAGGAACATCCGTATCAAGGAGACGGGGAGAGGAAAAGTTGCTGACAAGCGGTTGAGAAGAACGGCCACCAAGGTAGCGAGAAGACCGGGAAAGGGTGAGTCATGAAAGCCTACGAGGGAGAGAGTCTTAGGAACGAATTTGATTGATTAGAAATTCCAGACCATGCAATGATACAGAGAAAAATAAGAATTGAAAAATGCCCTTTAAATCTAACCTGAGTGAGAATGGGTGATACCGTGTTCATCGTGTCCCATGAGAAACTCAGCCAAGATCATAACTAAAGCGTCGATCTCCACTCGAATCCCATGCAGGCTAAAGACACCATCATTGAAAAGCCTTTGCCAGCTCAGGCTTAGGCAGCTCAGCGAACTAGTTCCAAGTCAGGACCCACGCCAGACCGCCAGCCCTGTGTCCGGGCTCAGCACCCATCTGCTGGGGGTTCTGCATGAGCCCCTTGACCTTTCCTGGGCCAAGTACAAATATAAATACAGATGACAATGCTGTCGATCTCCATACAGATACAGATACAAAATAGTTCTACCTCCTAGAATTGTCCTGAGGATTAAAAGTCCACTGCAGGAAGACTAGATAAGCAAAATGTGGTCCATCCTCACAATGAAATAGTAATGAAATGAAACAGTACTCAGCCTTCCAAAGGAAGAAAATTCTGACCCATGACACAACATGAATGAAACTTGAGGCCATTTTGCTCAGTGAAATAAGGACAAATATTGTGTGATTCCACTTACATGAGATCCCTAGAAGAGTCAAATTCAGAGAGACAGAAAATAGAAAGGTGGTGGCCTGGGGCTGGGGGCAGGTTGGGGAGTGGAGAGCTCATGTTTAGTAAGGACACAGTCTTGGTTTGGGAAGATGACAAGAGTTCTACAGATGGACGGTGGTGACGGTGGCACAACGATGTGGATGAACTTATGTTTCTGACCTGTACGTTTAAAAATGGTGGAAATGGTAACTTGTATGTTACATATACTTTATCACAATAAGAATGAAAAGAAGTAGTTAATTTCTAAAGCACTTGGTCACTGTTATACAAATGTCGTTAAATAAATAGACACACAATACATTGGCAGATGCTGACAATGACCCAAGACGGGAGTGAAGGACAAGAAAGAACCCCAAAGAACAAAAGAAAGAGAGAATCCAGTAGAAAGTCATGTTGGGAAGGACCCCATGTGAGAAAAGGAGAGGAAATGAGGTGATACCTCAATGTCAGATGAAAAAATGAATAGAAACAGGGAGGTGCAATCCAACTGCTCTTTAAGAAGCTCAGTAAAAGTTCACTCAACAAATGTTGATAAGGAAGCACCTGCCAGGGGCCAGGCACTCGGCTACGTGCTACCAGCAAACTGCAGGGCGAGAATATGAGAAAATAATTGGCATCACTGTTAAGACAGGCTGTAGGGAGGCACGAAGAGAGACTGAATGAATGATGCCATGAACACTTAATAGGAGTGAGCCAGACAATCAATCTTGTGACTATCGGGGCTCACTGGAAGTTGGAAATAAAATATAATTGCTGTAAGCCATGTTTATACCTAAGTAGAAGCAGGCCTGAACTATGATTAGGCTGATAGCATGCGTCACAAACATGTTCCCTTGCAAGCCTTTATCCGGAAGAGAGGCAACAAGCAGGTGGATGGGAGCAGTGGTCCGCAGACTTTTCAGACATGCCAGCACCTGGGATCCACCGCAGAGAGCCTGACTTGGTCGGTGTGGCCGGAAGCTGGACATTTAGAAACCCTCCAGGTGATTCAAGCATGCAGCCAGGACTGCGAGTCACTGCATTAGAAAGAGCAGTTGTGCCCTACATGCCACCAATCCCGGGGGACCCCTGAGTAGCAGAAACAGCAAAGGTTGGTCAGGAGCTGGGAGGGAGGGTCGGGAGGAGGGTGTGTTTCCAGGCCTTCAGTAGGGGCCACCTGCAGGCTCACCGAGCGGCTCCTGACAAGAGCAAACCCACCCCACCACTGAGAGCGTTGGCTTCCCAGGGGAAGCTCAGCACCCAGACCCTTGGGGAGGGCCTCTCCCCGTCAATGAGCAGAAATGGCTTCTTATGGGAGCATGACCCACACCAGTCGCTCACTCTGGAAGGAACCCCCCCCCACCTGCCCAGCCAACCAAAGGGTGCTCCCCAGGAAAAAGCAGCTGAGGGTCTCCCTAGCTAAGCCACTCCCCGCTCTTCACCATGTGGGAGCCAGGAGAGGAAAGTGGGGGCGATCCCAAGTACTCACGGCTGAGTGGCCCTGAGGCGCACTGCGGCTTGGGCCTGTGCGTGCAGGTGGCCCAGGAGGCTGCAGAGGGCCGGCTGCCTGGAAGGAAGCTGGAAGTGCAAGCTGCTCTTCTCTTTCTCCAGTTCTTCCAATCTGTGTCTCAGTGCCTCAGCTGGAAACCCAAAACGTGAGAGGGAGGAGTCAAGGTCGATGAAACTCAAAATAGGGAACCCAGCGTCCGAGAGCCCCACCCCCAACCATTGTCCATCTTAATGACCTAACGCAACAGCCCCTGCATTCATGGCCAGCAACTTCATCTCTCAGTCGGTGCTTTGAAGAATCTTCTTTTTAATGACGGCAGTCTCCCTGCGTTTTGTTCTTCCTTGTATCAGAATGTCCAACTTATGTATTTATATCACGATCACCCCATAGGAGGACACATATTAATTATTTTTAAAACCATGGTCTTCGCTTGGGAGAAAACTTACTAATTTTGATGAGTTTCATGTCTTCAACTGAAAAATGTCAGTGCCCAAGCTTGGACTTTAAGGACATTTCCTTAGAAACTGCCCATCATTATAATTATTAAAGCCATAAAAGCGATGTTCCAATTCTATGTTACAGATGACCATATATCCACCTCTGTTATAAAGTAGGGGTCCTATTATTTTTTTAATGACCTTTAGTTTCCCTAGGACAAGGTACAAATACAGAATCACTGTAAAACACTTTTTCTCTAAAAAAGTAAACTTTGGAGATTGGAATCCCTCAAATAAGAACTTACCTTCATAACCAAACACCTAAAGGATGGGAAAGTCTCCCATAAAGCCATTTTTGCAGAAATATAAGGACTGGATTTAAAAATACCAACCATCAGATCTTCCCTCCTGGTGGTCTGTGCCAGGTGAGGGGGCAGAAACTTCAATGGGCTCCACCCTTGGATAGTAGATGGGCCCCAGGGTCCCAGGCAGCCACCCTGGCATGAGCACCTACGGCTTACCCTGGCATGCAATGCAAACGTTATCCTCTGTGTGCGCCATGGTTAGAAAATGTCTGTATGTTTCCGTGCCCTACAGGCCATTTTCCAAGTAAACCATGGTGACTAACATAACATAATTAAAAAAAAAGTTATAAAAAATATATATAAGACCCAATTTTAAATTAAAACACTGTTTCCAACAAGCTTGTTTTTTTAAAAAGATTTATTTATTTATTTGAGAGGGAGAGAGGGCACATGAGAGAAGGAGGGGGGAGCAGAGGGAGAGAGAAAGAGAGAAAGAATCTCAAGCAGACTCCTTGCTGAACGCAGAGCCGGACGCAGGGCTCGATCTCAGGACCCTGAGATCATGCCCTGAGCTGAAATCAAGAGTCAGATGCTTAACCGCCTGAGCCACCAGGCGCCCCAAGAAGCTTATTATTTTTAAAATGCTTTGGACAAAACTTTTTGTTGTATACCAGCAGAGGTCAACGCTAATCACAGCGCACCCCTCGACACGACACTTGTCTCCTGCTGGCCCCCTCGCAAGGTACACACCTGGGTGGAGGAAAGGCAGGCCTCAGGTGTGGTGGGCAGCAAACATCCTCTCCATTAACTTGCCATATTCATTGGTACCAACAGCCAGGAACTGCCAAGAGAATTTGCCAAGGATTCATTCTAACGGCACCAGAAAGGTTCATTTACTGACTTCAAGACCAAGTCACAGATAAGGGCCAAGGGCTCTCAGTCTGAGCCACCTTCTTCAAAGCGACAGCTGGCGCTAATCCAGACACCACACCTACAACACACAGTACAGTCTGGCCTGGCAGTTCTTCCAGAATAAGGCCAAAACACACCTATTCCCTAACACCGGGCTTCAAACATTTTTTTAAAAAATTTTATTTTATTTCATTTTAATTATTTTTTTCAATTTTAATTAATCAATTAATTTTATTACTTGGTTATTTACTTAATCTGTGCTATATAAAATCAAAACTGCCGTGAAAAGCAGTAAGTGTCTTGCGTTACATGCTTTAGAATGACATCTTCATGCTGCCGTAACATGGTGGTGAAGCTGTGTCGAGACACTATTATGCAGGAATGAGGACAAAGCCCGCGTCTACAGCTCCGCCCTGCCGTTCCTAGCTGACCTTCCAGCTACTTAACCTTCCTACATTTCAGTTTGTTAATCTGTGGATTCAGGGCTAATAATAATATCTACGTCCCAAGGTTTCCTGAGGATTAAATGAGATCATCTATGGCAAAGCATTTAGTGCCGGGCCCACACCTAGCACGTGTCCAAAGGGTTGGCTATTGTTAGCAGTGCCATGAGGTCGTGGCCTTGGGATGTTGGCAAGGCCGCTAGACACCAGCCTGACCTCCCTCTGCTCCCAGCCGGATTCTCCCACTGCCCAGTGAAAAGCCCTCGGATACTGCAAGTCCATCAAGCCAAACCAAACCCCGGAAATGGTAAATTGGCTGCCGAACACCACACTCACAATGAGTTTCAAAGGCAAATATAAATTATCCCAGTAAATATTTGTGACTCGCTGTGCTCTGCATTGCCATTCACCTTTGAAAGGGTGACATCAAAAGTTATTCCTATATTATGACTGGAAAGGTGCATCAGAACAGTCACCACGCATTCAAGAGCTTATTGTCCCCAAACTCTAAATGGCTACCTACCCCGGCTTTTCAAATGGCTATCAGCTACCTGGGGTTCCACCTCACATGCTGGCATCACCTCTGCCCAGCATGAGGGTGCTTTCTACTCATTCCCCCAAAGTCTACCCCTATTCACTAATTCGATATTGCAGGCAGAGGGAGATCCCAGCCAGGGCAAAGGCCCTGAGGCAGCAAGCAAAGGGGAGAGGGGGCTGGGGTAGGCTTGATCGTCACTAAGGACCGTCTGTTGACCTGGAGGGAGAGGGGAGCCCCTGGAGGGTTTTGAGCAGTGGAGTGACACAACAGACTCTTGTCTAACAGGATAAGCCAGGGACTCCCCTGGGAAGAGACCATCGAGAGCAGAAGGCCCGAGACCAGTGGCATGATCCTTGCAGTTCCCTGGACCTACAAGGGAAACAGGATGGTGGGAGGTGCCAGGGTTTTGGATATTCTCTGACAGATGGGACACCAGGAATGGAAGAAGACAGAGGTCCAAGTGACCCAGTGTTTGTGGCCCGAACAACCAGGACAAGGTGGCTGTGAGCTGAGCTGGGGAATCTGCTGTTCCTTCTGCCAGAAACACCCTTCCCCACAGCGGCCCAGGCAAGCCCTGTTCCCCACTTAGATCTCAGCACCCTCAGGAGGGCTCCCTGGTCTCCATGCCGCCTCAGCACACCCAGACTTCTACCCACATGAGAGCCTCACACTTGCTTCCCCTCGTGTGGGGCCTCCTGTGTCCATGAGAGAAGGACCGTGTCACCATGCTTGTCACTGTGCAAACCACATGGGACCGCTGCCTGGCTCAGAGTGAGCAGACATCAAAAAGTGTCTGGCTAAACTCAAGTTAGGTCCCCTCATGGTGTTTCTTTTGGGTGAGTTTTCTTGAGCCACTTTACATCGTTTTCATTAGCCATTAAATGAGCATAAAGATGAAAAACTCATCACATCTAAAATGAAATCCACAGACTACCTTGCAAGATTTTACTCTACCTGCCTCAGGCGCTGAGCAGGTCCCCGCCGGCCAGGCCTATGGCTTTGGGTTCTTGGACCCGTCACCTCCCATGCCTTCACATCCTGCTGGCGTCCGCCACACTCCTGCCTCCTTCCCCATTTCTACCGCTTCCAGCCAGGCCACATCATCCTCACTTCTGCAGGACCAGTCACCTCCCTGCCTAAAAACCCGCATTCCTCCAGGGGCCAGCAGAGCACCCTGTCTGGCGCTCAGCCATGTACAAGCCAATGGATGAGTGAACGGACCAAGGAATGCAGAGACACTGGCTGTGTCCCCGGAACCGTGCCGAGCACGTCTTCGTCGGCTCAGGCTGCTGGAACAGAGTACCACACACTGGGCGCTTACCCGGTAAACATTTGTTTCTCACACTATGGGGGCTGGAAGCTGAGATCACAGAGCCAGCATGGCCGTGTTCTGGGGAGAGCCCGCCTTCAGGTGGCAGATGGCCAACTTCTTGCTAGGTCCTCATGGGACAAATAGAGGGTGAGCTGGTTTCTTCTTATAAGGGCACGAATCCCACTCATGGCAGCTCCACTCTCATGACCTAATCATTTGCCGACCTCCTAACACCATCCCATTGGGATTAGTCTTCAACATATGGCTTTGGGGGGGCACAAACATTCAGTCCACGCACGCCTCAAAGGGAGAAGAGGGAGAAGCTTCAGCCAGAGTGGCCCACTTTCTCCATTAATATGGGTGGCGTGGAAAAATGTTTCCTCTGGGGGAAAGGAGTGTTTGGAAATGTTTGAAAATAGTATTTTTCACCTCCTAAATGCCATGCTTATTTATTATTTCATGTATTCACTCAATTAACAAACACTTCTGATAGCTCAATATTCCTAGGCTGTAGGGCTACAAAGATGAGCAAGACACACTCCTGGTTCTTAAGGAACTCAGTGACTGGGGACAGGGGTGAGAAATATAAACAGGTCTTTTCTTATCTTCCTGTGCAGAAAAGGTGGCAGGAACCTGCCCCATTGGTAGAAGGGGGCCGTAAAGGAGCACAAAGGTGGTGTGCCCACCAGCACCCAGGGTGCAGGGGGCCAAGGGGCCCCGGGAAGCCACACAGAGGCAGGCAGTGGTATGCTTGGTAGGGTGCCCAGCCGTACCTGAGGACGAGGGACACTGAAGGGAAAGGGGGAGCAGGGGGGAGACCACCAGGAGCACAGGAGATAGGTTACACTAAGAAAGAAATAAACTGATGGAACAAATAAGTAAATATATGGAGGATGGAAAGAGCCAGGTTCTTAGCACTGGAGAATATACTTAAAATGATGGAAAGGAGTAAGGGCAGAAAGCACTGGCTATGTTGTATTGGAATTGGAAGTACTCGTATGATCTAATGGTTTTTTTAATACAGATACTCACAGATAGAGATGGAAAGAGTTATAGATGTGTGTGTTTGCAGCTACATATATTTTCTGTCTCTACCCACCAAGAAAGCCTAGAAGCAATGATCCCCAGTAGCAACGAGCATACTGAGCACACAGGTCCTGATTTCCGAACACCAAGCGCACAGATCTGATTTCCAAACACCATCCTCTGTGAAAGGAATCAGAGCCCTTTGGAGAAATGGCTGATTGTAGGCCTGAGGGCCAGACTCTGAATATCTTGTACAGAAAATTAAGATGTGCTCAAGGACTGATGGAGACATGTCCATAGAATACAAGAGTCTATAAAATATAAGGGGCTCCCATAGGTGCAATCTGGGATCATTTGAAAATCAAATAAGTAATACTATTAATTAAGTATAACCCACTGAATAGAATAGGAACCCATACATCCATGCTAATAAAATGCGAACTAATAAAAAGGAACAGAGGGAGGTGGGCGGGGGATGCGTTAAATGGAATTATGGGGATTAAGGAAGGCACTTGTGATGAGCACTGGGTGTTGTATGTAAGTGTGGATCACTAAATTCTACTCCTGAAACCAATATTACACTATATGTTAACTGACTAGAATTTAAATAAAAATTTGAAGAAAAAAAAAGGAATGGAGGTTTGGTGAGGTTCAGTGTAATCTTAGAATATCTCCCCAGAAGATACTAATCCATTTCCAAAGGACAAATGGTAATTTTGTGGTGGAGAGACTGGGAAAGCACCAATACAACCAGATGGTCAAGGCTACCATCAGCAGCGGTGGCATGACGGGTCTACCTTGTGTGACACTGAGCGAGATACACCAAGAGGTACACAGTTTCATTTCCATGACATTCTTGTCAGGGCTGCATGACCTGAAGCTCGTCATGAGGAGACATCAGTGGACCCAGGTTGAAGGTCATCTGACAAAATGAAAGGTCTGCACTCCTTACAACTTCCAAGGACAGAAAAGACTTGAGTGTTGAGAATCATTCCAAATAGGAGGAAACTAAAGAGACATAACTGCATGCAATGTGTGAACCTTTCCTGAACCAGAAAGAAGAAAGGAACAATGGTGGCATCGTTGGTGAAATGCGCATGGGGTCTGTAGACCAGATAAGAGCAGTGTGTTAGTGTTGCCGGTCAGTGGCCTGTGGTTGTCCTTGTTTGGGGAAATAGCCAAGCGGGTATGCAGGGCTGATAGGCATTATGTCTGCAGCTTACTCTCAGTGGTTAGAAAGAGGAGAGTGATAATGGCTATGTAGTATCCAGTTGGGGAATCAGAGCGAGGGAGATATCGGACTTCTTTGTACCAGACTCACAACTTTTCTATACGTGGAAAATTATTTTAATATTTTTAAATTTGTATTTTTAATAATTTTTTAATTTTTTAAATATTTTTTTTAATTTTTATTTATTTGACGGAGAGAGAGAGACAGCGAGAGAGGGAACACAAGCGGGGGGGTGGGAGAGGGAGAAGCAGGCTTCCCGCTGACCAGGGAGCCCGATGTGGGACTTGATCCCAGGATCCTGGGGTCATGACCTGAGCCGAAGGCAGACCCTTAACGACTGAGTCACCCAGGTGCCCCTTAAATATTTATTTTTAAATTATTATTTAAAAAATATAGGGGTGCCTGGATGGCTCAATTGGTTCGGTGTCTGACTCTTGGTTTTGGCTTGGGTCATGGTCTCAGGGTCGTGAGATCGAGCCCTGCGTCGGGCTCCGCATCAGCAGGGAGTCCGCTTAAGATTCTCTCTCTTCCTCTACTTCTGCCCCTCCCCAGCTCATGTGCTCTCTCTCTCTCTCTCTCAAAAATCAGTCAATCTTTATTAAAATATGTACAGATAAATAGATAACCACAGCATTATTAAATGCTGTATTTGTGACTATTACATCCCTTTATTTATATGAATCCTGCTGTGTGTTTAAGAAAATCTCTCCTATCATTCTATCTGGCCCACTGGTTGAGGAAACATAACTCACTTTCCTGGTTTTTTCGTTCTTTTAAACCTCTGCAAGCTTTCTGTAGACACTGTTCATCTGATTTCAGTTTGTAGCTCAGGATTTAAAGCCAGAATTGTAGAGAGTGCTGCACACCGCAGGTGCTGAATAAATGTGGTCCAGTGACCATCTGACTGATAGAAGAGCAATAATAGAAATTTTGGTGGCATCTTGTAAATACAGCTGAATAGTAAAAACAAACAAACTCAAAGTTAACCACAGAAGACATTATCAAATGCTAAGCAAAATGATACATTAAATAATAGGTCCTAATTGATACAATGTATTTAATTTATGGATCTAACATGCCTTACTTGTAGGACCTCTGCAATAAAAATGCTAAGCATCATCTCATTCCATTTTGGACCAAGTAAATGCATTTTTTTAAAGATTTTATTTTGTTATTTGAGACAGAGAGAGAGAGAGAACACAAGAGGGGTTAGGGTGAGAGGGAGAAGCAGACTCCCCGCCAAGCAGGGAGCCCAATATGGGACTCGATCCCAGGACTCCGGGATCATGACCTGAGCCAAAGGCAGTCGCCCCACCAACTGAGCCACCCAGGCGCCCTAAATGCATTTTTTGATGCCACTACAACATATTTATTAATGTTTAATTGAGGGTCAGTGTTCATCTGTCTTTCTTAGCATATCAGTACTAAATGCCTGTTACTTTGAGGCTATAATTTGGAAACAGAATGAAAGAAAAGTACTTTCTACATCTATGAATAAGTAAGCAAATAAGCATTCACAGAGCAGCAAGAAATCTTCACACATAAAGACATCCTGCTAAACAGATTCAACTTCTGCTGCCCTGCTCCGTCTGAGGGATGACAGAATATATGGTGTGAGCCATATTCTTGGCTGTGTGGACATTCTGCATTCTGAGGAGGCTCTTCAAAGCAAAGAAGCAATCAGTGTCTTCATAAGTCATTTTCTTTGGCTTTTACATAATGGCCAAGAAATGCTATTCATTGAGAGTCGAATATTCTAATATTTCCACATTACCATACACATCCTGTGCAGATGACCAGCTTACAAAGGATTCGACTGTAATAAAACGTATTTCAGACTAACCTGAGCACAACCGAGCCAGTCTCTGACATTTCACGACGCTGGACTTCGTCGGATTCATTATCATAAAAATCAGCCATTGTTGGGGCACTGAAGATGTCAGGCATAATCACTTTCACGCATCTGTTGCACGCCGCGCACTATGTATACATTATTTCTGAGCCTCAAAGCAACTTGTAGAGCAGGAATACAAATGCAGAAACTAAATTGCAGAGAACTGAAGTAAGGTGCCCAAGGCCTCAGAATGAGTGAGCAGCAAAATCAGAATCTGAACTTCGATCTTGTGTGTGCCAAACTCTGGGCTTTTTCTGTTATATTTCCCAGGAGCCATCCTTGAAGCAGTACCTGCTCCTAGAGCTTCCCTAGTCACCCGGGGGCCTTGCCTGTCTATTCATCTGTCTGGGTTCCTGGAGACCAGGGGCCCCACAGAGCAGGACCTGAGCCTCATTCATCTCTGCCTCGCCAATATCTGGAGTTCAGTGCTAGGCACACAACAGGTGCTGGGTAAATGCTGAGTAAATAAATGACTGTGTCTACTTAGATGAGGAATAGTGGAGACATAGAAGAACAGCAACCATCTTATGAGCACTGCTATGTACCAAGCACCAATCGTTTCATCCTCGCCATGATGTCATGAGGGAGACAGGGTTGCTCCCACTTAGCAGATCAAAAGACTGAGGCTCGTGGAAAGTTCACGAAATTTTTCTATTAGTCACATAGCTCTGTAGATCCAGAAATAAAGCCAACATCTGCTGACTCCAAAACCTGTGTTCTTAACCGCTGTGTCCTTTGGGCCAGATCACATCCTATAGTGTGCACCATACCCTGAAATACATGATCAGTCATTACCAAAATGGGTTAATCACTTAGGCAATTACTAACTCACTTAGCAATCAGATGCACGATACGGCTGCAAACGATTCTGTCAACTCATTGGCCGCTTCATCCTCCTCTTTCTCACAGGAAGCTGTCAGTAGCTAAAACAAACGAACACACTGGCAAAAGAGGAAAGGAGCCTCAGATCCAATTTAAGGGACATGGTTAAATAAATAAGTGCCTATCGACTCAGGGAATGGTATGTAGCAAGTCAAAAATCAGTTAGAAAAACTATGGGGAAATACTTTCACATTACAAGAGAAAAACAAAATACAAAATCATATGTAGATATGATCTGTACTTTTACTATTACCAATATGTTTAAAAAAAAAAGTTGGGCGGGACTAAGAGTCTTGCCCATCAGTCAGTGTGACTGTGGGTGACTTTTTTTTTTTAAGATTTTATTTATTTATCTGACAGAGAGAGACACAGCGAGAGAGGGAACACAAGCAGGGGGAGTGGGAGAGGGAGAAGCAGGCTTCCCGCGGAGCAGGGAGCCCAGGACCCTGGGATCATGACCTGAGCCGAAGGCAGATGCTTAAAGACTCAGCCACCCAGGCGCCCATGTGGGTGACTTTCTTTCAATTTCTTTTCTTACAAAATCAGCTGTAAGATCTTGAGGTATTTATTATTTAGAAAAGTGCTACATTTTTTAAGTAGCCTACAGCTTCCCTATTCTACCCTTTGATTTCTGTGTAAAAATAGAGATTTGGTTTCTCAAATTCTTAATGCTAAACTGCTTAAGGTAAGCCTGGTTTCCCTGGGTCATTGATCTTTTCGGTATACACCAAAGAGGATTTCTAGAAATGTTGTATTTTAAGCCAACCAATGTGAGGAAGGAAGGCTGAGAAATCACGTTGGCTGTGGGATAAAAGGAAAAGCAAACATTTGGGGGAGATAGAAAAATTTTGGAAGACAAGCAATAATTTAACTGCGGATACTTACCTACTCAGTAAGAACAAGGTGACAGGCTAAGTGATTAGCCTGTCACCTTGTTCTTAATACATACTTGTTGATTTGCTCTGAAATATGTCAGTCAAATATTTGTTTTGAAGCATCTCTTCTTCCCCAGCAAGAATTTACTAAGCAAAATAAAGTGTGCGTGATTGATACAACAAAAGTAATCAAAGTTCCGGGTCTGGGGTGTGTCATACGATCAGCAGGCTGAGTGTGTACGTATAAGTGAGTGTGTATGAGTGTGCACACACTCACTGTCAACAGGCTTGAAAACAAGGCTTAAATTGCAGTATTCACACACATCAGAAAACACACAAAATTCCTCAGGATCATGAGTTTCTGAAAGGATGGCTAGTTATGGATCACTCCAAAATACTCTCTGCCTCAACTCCTAAAACTAAAATCATAGAAAATGTTTCTTTCCTTCATCACCAAATGTCCTAGGGAAGTAACTGACCAACTGAATTTTGGTTACTTTTTATAAAGGCTTCATATTTTTAGAACTGGGAACACAGTCTCTAAAGTATGCTTCCATAGGTACTGTGGGAAACCAGATCAATGCATACATGTGGTCCGTGTTCATTGTTGCAAATCGGGGGTGGCTGACTCGCCACTGGCAATCGTCAATTGTCTACTTCTTTTTCAGTGCCAGAGAACGTGCCCCACCACCCCCTCTACCACTTGCAACATTCGTCCCACCACCTCCTCTTCCTCCTCCACCAACAGCAATAACTCCTCCCATCATCTATCCTGACTCTATTAGGAAGAGAGATCCATCCAACTTTCCAGCTGCTTATTAGGAGATAGGAGTTGAAAGCCTTTACCCAAGAAGGAGGAACATTCTTGGGATCATTTCCAAATAGCTACAATGCAGAGAACCCAAAAGAAAGGACAAGAGAGGAAAAGCCACTCAGCAGCACAAGGAAAAATGTCAGAAAGGATATACACCAAAATAATAACTGTGGCCATAGCTTGCCATGAAAAGAAAGACGATTTTTTTCCTTTTATTTGTATTTCTGAACTTGCTAAATGTTTTTACAATGATCATGTATTGCTTTAATAATTAGCAAAAAAAAAAATCCACTTTTAGAAATAAAAGGCAATCATCAGCTAATACACTGAGGCTAAAGCAAGTAGGGTTCCTACCTGGAGTCAACTGTCAGACACTTGTATGTGATTTTTTTTTTTTTCAGCCACATCAAAATGTGTAAACTCTGAAAGAGAAACTCTTATTTAAAATGTAATGGCACGGGACGCCTGGGTGGCTCAGTCGGTTAAGCATCTGCCTTCAGCTCAGGTCATGATCCCGGGGTCCTGGGATCGAGTCCCACCTCGGGCTCCTTGCTCAGCGGGGAGTCTGCTTCTCCCTCTCCCTCTGCCTGCCGCTCCCCCTGCTTGTACTCTCTCTCTCTCTTTGACAAATAAATAAATAAAATCTTTTAAATAAATAAATAAAATGTAATGGCAGATCCTCCCATGTGGAACAATTTTTTATGCCCTGTTCTTTACTTGAATTGAATTTAGATATATGATCAGTCATTACCAAAATGGGCTAATCACTTAGGCAATTACTAACTCACTTAGCAATCAGATGCACGGCTGTTAACTGAACCAGCCCTGTACACTGAATACTGAAGTTTATTAGATATAAGTCTAGTTAGGAGAGAAATAAAAAGGACAATTCTCTTATCACAGACTCACTATGGCAACAAGGCCAAAGAAAATTTCTGCCAAGCTGTAATACAACTTAAAGATCTGGCCAATGATTCTTGGGCCTTTTCCACATCAACCGTAACCTTGTAAAATAACACCATTGAAAATCCGAACGGTCACTTGAGTTTCTCCTTCAAGGGCCATGTTATGTTAAAGGGCCTTGGACCATTTAATAGACTGATGTGCCTCTCAGACATGAGAACATACTACCGGCACTGAGGCTATTTTTAGAAGTCATACAAATGGAAGATTTCAATTGCCTATTCATTATTTCTCTCTCCTGGTTTTGGTTGCACTCAGTTTTCACTATTAAACTGGACATGGCATTCAATTAGTTCCTATGAATAGACTTTTCATGAGTAATTTGCTCTGCTAGTGTTTTCATAAAAGATTAGCTGGACACATCTGTTTGTCAGTGCTCAAAAACCACAGGCTCTCTTGTCTTTGAATGGTAATCACCACAACCTGCAATCTTTTAAGACTTAATTGTTTTTTTGTAGAACATCTTTTAACATATTTATCTCTAATGGAATTCAGGACATTAGGAGTTCACTGTTGAGCACCTGCTATCATCATTGTTTTTAAAAATATAACCCAAACCACACTGATGTGTGTACCCTTTCTGCAGTGGACAAATAGAACACACCAGTGTGGTAATGCTCAGCACCAAGAGGATTGTACTACATTGATCTGACTAAAAACACAGCAACGCAAACAGCTTAAATTCTTTGAGTGGCATAAAGGGATCTAAGTAAAATGGCATATTCTAAAAAAAAAACTAAGGGGATGCCTGGGTGGCTCAGCTGGTTAAGCGTCTGCCTTCGGCTCAGGTCATGATCCCAGGGTCCTGGGATTGAGTTCCGCGTCGGGCTCCCTGCTCTGCGGGGAGCCTGCTTCTCCTTCTCCCTCGGCCTGCCTCTCTCTCTCTCTCTCCCTCTCAAATGAATAAATAAAATCTTTAAAAAAATAAAAAATAAATTTAAAAAACTAAGAAGATTAAATAAATTATTTCCACTAGCCTGAGCCATTCCAATTAGGATGAAATCCAATCAGAAGGAATAAAGTATACTAGGATATCAGTTCCTTGGAACAAAGTAGAATTCAGCTGTTTTCTTTGGGCAGAAGAACCACAATACAAATAAAACAGTGACCTTCCATTCAAAGGCGATGTTAATAGAAATCAGTAAACGGCAGCCAAAGATGAGAATGACTAGGAAAGAGCAATGCTTTTAGCATGCTGTGAAGCTGCATAAGCACTGGTCTCAGGCAATGCCTCTAAAAATAGCAAGAAGCTAAAAAAAAGAAATTAGAAGGCAGGATTAGTTTTAAAAAGTATCTTCTCAGAGTCCTTAGATACGATGCAGGTATTAGAAATAAAACCGCAGTTAGTGGGAACATCTTCCCAGAGCAGGAATGGAATAGTAACAGAAAGCTGATGCAAGAAACACCTCGGGTCCTCTACAGAACCAGCTGAATTCCCCCTGTGGTTCCAGTCATGGTCCCCGGCCACTGGGATCTTTGATCGTTAAGTGTAACTCCAAAGACAGAGCTCCAAAACCCCCAATCTACAAAAACAAGAGTAGCTGACAGGTGAGTGACCCTCACCTCCACTTGGTGGAAAAGTCTAACTCCTGGACCCAGATGGGGATGGGTGACAAGTGCCATCCCACAGCAGGAAGACCGTGTTTGAGGCTCCTGAAGGCAGAAGAAGATGTTGTCTTGTTGATGGCTGTCTCCCCAGCACCTAATGCAGTAAGGCACTTAATCCGTATTTATGGAATGAGTGAAGAGTGCTGTATGCAAGCTGTCAAAATAAATCTTGGCTTTATAATCATTAGAACTAGAATCTTAAAGATAAACATCACAGATTGCTTAAGATGTTATCTTAAAAATGTGTAGGATAATCACATAATCAACATAAAGGGAAGGGTTGTAATTCTTCTTTCTATGTATAAGAGCCTCCATTATAGGAGGAAAATCAACATTTTAAAACGATTTATTTGCTTAAGGATCAGGAGATCCAGATTTTAGTCCTGGATTGAGCGGGACCAACTTTGTGACCTTGAGATGATTTCTCTCACTTCAGACCCCGTTTTCTCATCCTACCTATGAGAACCCTAGTCCAATTTGTGCCACCAAATTATCGTGAAAGAAAACAATGCCTGTGAACTGTTTTGAAAACGACAAATGGCAGACTTGTGACAAAAATAAACATAATTCAAGGAAATTGCTGTGACAGCCCTACCTTGTTGATTCAAACTCAAGTCAAATGGCGTCTCTTCAAAGTTCAGCACACATTCGATGTGGCCCAACACCTGGAGGGCTGTTGGAGTCAGAGGAGTTTCTAGCCAGCCTTGCTCTGTGCTTCCTTTCTCAAACGGTAAAATGCACAGCAGCATCCTGTGCCTCCTCCTGTCTCCCGCCCAGCCCTCCATCGACATCCAGCACAGGCTTCCTTTAGCTTCCCAGATACAAGTGGTTCTGAACCACCCAGGAGTCACAAAGCCTTTTGAGGAACACCATGATCCACTGATACACTAAATTCCATCGTAAGCATTAACAGCACTGTCAGCGACAGAAATACCTGGAGGTAGAGAATATGAAATTACAAGAGAGGAGCACAGGTATCCATGAAGAAAAGAGACAAACAAACAAAAGCTTTAAGACTTAGGCATGATGAAGAGTTTCTGAGTTTTCCATGATAGTCTTGTGTATGTGCTCATCTACTGTATTGCTACCTATAGAATTGTTTTGGCCAAAATGCATTTTAGAGTGATACCATCAACCTACAAGAACTGGTCCCCTGCTGTGTGAACCGCTTTGGGGATATCACCTTCCACATTATGTAGGGAGTCCTCCCTACTCTTGGGTATCCGTGAGGAGGATTTGCTGTGCTGCCCGATCCCTTACACCTGCCCCAGGAGATGGAGTAAGTTTCCTGGTTGGTGAGTTTGGGAGCAAGACTGAGCAGACATAGCTCAACCCCTCCCTCCCTCCCTCCTTTTTTTGTTGGAGGCCAGGTGACCCTGCAAAGCTCCCATTCTGCTCTGCTCCTCCAATAACTCAGGTTCACAAGAGGAGACCCCCAGCAAAAAGGAGGCCTCAGCTTATGACTGCCTGTGGCTGGGTGGGTAATTCTTCTTCTGGGGTTTCGTATTCGGAGGCCCATTGTTGCCATAGACCTAAATCCCACACATTCTGCAGTATCAGTTTAGAGCTGATAGTCAGATCTCCATCTGCTTTACCCTCTTCTGTTATCTCTCAATCAGCTCACATCCCTCATTGGAGGGATGTGCCAGTTATTAAGCCACTGTCTCACTGCCACTCAGCTCCCATCTTTTATCTTCCGCTCTGTGCTGGGCGGGACCTCTGCAGACCAACCCCACTTCCGCCTTTGCCACTGGCACCTGCCCAGCTCTGCCAAAAAAGGCCGCTAGAGAGAGGCTGCAGGCTGGAGGAGGAAGGCACTTGCCCCTTCCCATCTGCTCCTTGCTGTCTCCTTCCTGCTCCCATCTGCGACACGCCAGCAAAGCTAGGCTACCGTGTTCCATTCCAGTAGCTCCAGTGTGCAGTTCTCCCAGTACTCACAGAACCAACCTCACCCCCTCAAAGACACCAGCCCCAAAAAGCCAGTGCCACCCCCTCAGTAGTTTGAGTACAGGAGCCCTTTAGCCAGCTCAGGCAGTGCCAACTTGGCTTTTTCCAGCACACTGGGAAAATATCACCATTAACCTAGGATGTGTTCTGTGAATGTAAAAATGTGAGCATCACTGGAGCCAATAATCGAGAGAAAGGCCCGGTTCCCCATGACTGTGGCCTCTCCATGGAGCCTGATCACGGTGGACTTCATCGAGCTTGGCACAGCCCTGGCTGACTCCTCATCCCTGTTTCTGCACCACTGTAGACCCGTCCGAGGTCACGCAGGACCGAGACCCACAGCAACATGCGCGGAGGGCCTGGAGCCAAAATTGGCCATCAGGGACATGACTCACTGCCTCTAGAAACACACAGTGACTCCAGAGGCAATAACGATCACGGTGAAGTGGACAAGGAAGAACACTAATGGATGGGGACCAAATTCTGTATAGAAAACCAAGTGGTATCTGGTTCAGTGGTCACAGGCCATTTTGTTTGTAAGAGCAAAGTTCCGCTGGGCAGTTGGCACTCAGAGTCACCTCGGTGACCACAGCAACCCAGCAAGAACGAGACTCATGCCCTCTGAGTGTAAGATGATTATCATCCCGGGGAGAGGCGGAATTGTTCAGACCAACGTCAAACTCACACTGGAGATCGGCCACAGTTAAGAACAAAAGATACGCGACACCTCATCTTTGGCATTCATTATTCATGAGCTAGAATAGAATGAACACAAAAGCAGAGGGGGTGCATTTTTTGCCACGTACGTATAGGATCATGGTTTATTTCTTAGCGTGGGTCACTGTCAAAACTGTGAAAGCCACTGATTTAGAGAATTCATTGTTGAGAAGTCAGCACTGCGTAGACAAACTTGCCACTAGGCACCTGAAATTCCTCGGGTCAGCAGATGCAGCCCCCGCCTCCCCCTGCCCGGGCCCCGGAGTCTCTGAGCGCCAAGTGCCCAGCATAGCTTTGCTCTTGCAAACAAAATGGCCAACTGCCACTGAACCGGCCACGGTTGTTTTTCTGTACAGACCATGCAGAGATCTCTCTGTCGGGGGAGGAGACGAGGGGAGGGAGGAAGCCTGGGTTTGAGAATACCACTGAACAATGACTGAGGGTATAAAATAACCTGATTGATGGGACAAAAATCACCAGAGCCGACTATCCATTATAAAGTTAACAAGCCAGAATGGGACTTTTTTTTTTTTTTTTTTAATGTCTGCTCTGGGCCAAGTCTCAGAGCAGTCTGATGTAATAGACATGTTAAAAAGAAACGTGACCTTCGCCGGAAGTACACAGAAGCAATGTCTCTCACTTCGGCTGGACCAGAAAGAAGTTCCATAAAAACAGTTAAGTCCACGACCAGTGATCTGACGTCAGGGCAACAACTGTGGAAGGGAAGGACAAAGCCTGTCATCATGTTATGGACCTGAGTTTGCAGGCCAGGTGACTTCTTGCCCAGATGTTGTACCTGCAATTAGTACATACGGTCACCACGGGGGAATGGGTGCTTAGTTATGGTCCAAAAGGCCCCTAAGGTTGCATTCCCATGACTGACATTAGTTGTAGCATATTTTTCCATTCACTTTTGGGTGGGGTTTTTTCCCCGACAAAAATCTAACTGTTCAAACACAGATGTTGAACAATAGTGTTTTTCTGTGCCATGAGAGAGCATGAGGACATTAATGAGACAGGCTCTAGGGTGGGCAGAAATGCCCAACTGACTTTTCTCCAGCCCATGGCCAGCATCCAAACAACTGTTATCCTGAAAGAAAAAGAGAGAGAGAGAAAAGGAGCAAGATGCCACCCTTATCTTAAACGAGCGTATCTTCCACCTGAATCCTCTGTTTCTTTTCATCATGTCTAAAGACATATTAGCTGGTTCTGTGTTGGTATCTATTTGTTTTGTTTTATTTAAATTTAAGGAGTTTCGTTAATAGGAGTTCAGGATGTTGAGGTTTCCGTGGCAGATCCAAAGCAATTGGTTCCAGCTGCCAAGAAGAAAATGAATACCTCTAAGTGGAATGGACACAGAGTAACATCCCTGACTGGGACTAACAGTGTTGGAAGCACACTGCTGTTCATGCTGGAAAACCACGCTCGCAGGACAAGGCAGAAGTGCTTGCTCCAGTGGGGATAACTGGAAGGATCTGTTTCAGAGCCAAGCCTGCTGGACAATCCTGCCCTCCCTGTGTGGGGCCTGATTAGAGACAAATGCCACCGTCCTTCTAGGGTGTGCCATTCTAGCATACTGTGTGGTTTTGGACACCCAAAAGTCAAGCTTCCAGTCAGTATCTCCAGAATCTTCCTCGCTCTCCATATAGTCCCAGAGTGTCTGAGGTCTCATTTTTAAGTCTTATGGCAATACTTTTTTTTTGTTCTCTCCTCTAATATGTGTTTTTATTTCCTGGAAATTGTACAGTTTAAAATGTTTTCCTATTCTTTTTTTTAAATTTTATTTTATTATGTTATGTTAATCACCATACATTACATCATTAGTTTTTGATGTAGTCATCCATGGTTCATTGTTTTCTTATAACACCCAGTGCTCCATGCAGTACGTGCCCTCCTTAATACCCATCACCAGGCTAACCCATCCCCCCACACCCCTCCCCTCTAGAACCCTCAGTTTGTTTCCCAGAGTCCATCGTCTCTCATGGTTCCTCTCTCCCTCCGATTCCCCCCCTTTCATTTTTCCCTTCCTTCTCCTAATGTCCTCCATGCTGTTCCTTATGTTCCACAAATAAGTGAAACCATATGATAAGTGACTTTCTCTGCTTGACTTATTTCACTTAGCATAATCTCCTCCAGTCCCGTCCATGTGGATGTAAAAGGTGGATATTCATCCTTTCTGATGGCTGAGCAATATTCCATTGTATATATGGACCACATCTTCTTTATCCATTCATCTCTTGAAGGGCATCTCAGCTCTTTGCACAGTTTGGCTATTGTGGACTTTGCTTCTATGAACATTGGGGTGTATATGGCCCTTCTTCACACTACATCTGTGTCTTTGGGGTAAATACCCAGGAGTGCAATTGCTGGGTCATAGGGTAGCTCTATTTTTAATTTTCTGAGGCAATACTTTTCAAGTACTTGTTTTTTGTTGTTTTTGTTTTGCTTGAACGCTTTTGAAGATTCGGTCTTACTGAGTACTAACAACCGATAAAAGCCAAGGCACACTGCTACTTGGGATGGAACTCCCTTCCAGCTCCCCTAAGGATCCCTGTGACCCCTCAGAGCACAGTTTGAAAACCAGTCTGCCAGCATTCTGAAAAAATACACAGATTCAAAACTGTTGAGGAGCTGTAATACAGCCAAACACCAAGCTGCCCACTGTCCATTGCTGTCCCAAGTTCGTCTGACGTAAGTGAACATTTCATTGTATAAGGTCTTCAAGAAAAATAAAACATTCGTATTTTCATCCACTGGTTTGATAGGGACAGACTCCGATTTCCAAGATGCAAGTAAATTTCTGATTCCAAAGATATGCATAAAATGTTAATCTCAGTGAGATTTACTTACCCAGAACATGAGGCCAAATCCTCAGCTGTGGTACTGAGGGCTTTATGAGATTTCTGACTTTCCAAAGCTTTTTTTTTTTTTTTGGTATATTTCCTTCTAATTTTTCCTATTATTTTTTTATCTTTTTCTTTTTTCACGTGTAGTATGGAAAAGCCTAAAAAGCAGAAAGCATTATCCATAGCTCCCCAGCCAGGGGCAGGCCTAGCCAGGATGTTGGCAGAGTTCTTCCAATCAGGACACTTTTCCTATTTAACATTTCCTTTGTTTCTCACATGAGCCCAGCAAGGTGGATAGGGCAGACCTTATTGTACCCATTTAGCAGATGAAGACAGGATCTGCCACATCACAGCAGATCTGGCTCTGGGAAAAGTTCCAGAACAGCATGCCCATTTTCTACTTGTAATTTTCATGATAAGGACTAACAGTTTCCATCTACTCCAAATTAAAATGGAATCCTTCCCCCTGACTTCCTAAAGAGGAGAAGTAAATTACCTGTGATTATCCATGCACTTAGTATCAGAACTAAGGCTACAACCCAGGTCAACTGATCCTCAGAACTGATTTCCTCCACCAAACCTGCAAGGCTGAATGGCAAAACATTGTCTCCCTGCTTCCTCAAAACCATTTCTGCCCCCACGACTACCTAGGGAAAGGAGCAAACTCATAAAATTCACATTTTAGCCCTCACAGAGAAAAGCCTCAAGGGAAAATACCCCACAGCAGAAAACAAAAGGGAAGTAGTAAAGTTTATGGAAAGGCAATCGTGAGGCAATAGAAAGATGTGCAGAAAACATCCTGTGCTGTTTTGGCCAAGAAGAGAGAAAGAGAGCTAACAAAGAAAAGGCGTAAGACTATAGCCCGGCCCGTGCAGGGTAATCAAGTCCGTGGCAATAAAAATTCATTATGAACAAATCTCATTGAAAAACAAGTTCCCAGAGGAACTAATTACACTAAATGTTCCGGCAGTGACTTCGGGAGTGCTCATTCCTAAGCCACCCTTGGGGACGTGAAAGCCACCACGTTCTAAAGCAAACGGGGGGCGGGCAGGAGCGCCTATCTCCTGCCAAACAATAAGCTTCTCTCAGGTTAATGTTCTATCAGGCCTGTCAATCGTAACTTACTTTGTATTAGGAGACAAGCCAGCACATTGTAGAAAGGTCAAGTGGAAAACTGTCCCTTCTGCTACATGACTGTCACCAACTGATAAAGGTCATTCCACCCAGTACATCGCCATGACGGAAAATAACTTTGTTTGTCTCCTGTGAAATATTTGAAAAGTCCCTCTGCTGTGGGTTTTCCGGTTTCTCTCTGCTCTCTAAAAGTATTAAGCTAGGCACTCCAAGGTATCCAGCCACTGCTTTGACAATAACTTGTTTACCAACAAACAGGCACAGAAAAACACAAAGACAGCAGGTCTCAAAGACTATTATATAGACTCACAATATTTAAATAGTTTACTGGTAATTGTAATTAGAGCAATCACATTCAGCATTATATATAACCCAGATGCTTAGCATACACCATCTCATTAAATCTCAAAACAACTCTGATATTCTGTTTTACAGGTGGGAGAAATGGAAGCTTGGAAAGATTATATGATTTGTCCAAGCTTAGACAGCTAGTAAATGGCAGAACCTAACTTTGTTGTCAGGTTCTTAACTATGTTGACCTGAACAGCGCTAACATTTTATGACTCTATTAATAATCAGTAAAGTTATTGACTATTAATAGCAAAATAACAATGACAATTATCATTTGTAGTTAAGATATATTTTGAACATTCCTTTGTTCCTTCAACAACCATTTCTTAAAAGTTGACTTTGACCAGGCACTATGCTAGGGGCTAGAGATAAAAAAAAAAAAAAAAAAAAAAAAGTTAAAATTAGACAAGGTCTTTTTCTCTCCCCCAGACAGCTTATAGTCCAGCCAAGGAGATATCCAACAGCTGTATTAGAACATAATATGGATGGGGCTAGGGAAACGTGCAGAGAAGCCAAAAGAAGGGACACTGAAACCAAGACTCGATGGTCTAATAGGATCTGAAAAGGAGAAGGCGGGAGTGAGTGCAGGCAAAGGTGTAAACCGATCCGGAGCTGACATGCCGCCTTCAGGAACTACTGAAGCACTAGAAAGTAACTGGCAGTGGGAAAGGAGCGGCCAGAAAAGAAATTAGTAAGCTAGGCAAGGGCCACGGTGAGACAGAGTTACTGCAGGCTAAGTTTACCAGTTATGCTAAAAATGTCCATCACAGAGAGAAGTAAAATGGGAACATGATCCTACACGCATCTGAGAAAGAAGACTGGCTGTAGGGTGAAGGATAGAGAGGATCGGGCGAAGAATGGAAGCAGGGACCCTTTAAGAGACGAGCATGTTAGTCCAGGCAAAAACCAGACGGAAGGAAGAGATACTTAGGGGATGAAATCTAAAGGATGCAGTGGCTTAAAGTCCAGGGGGAGGGGAGTGTCCAGCACGACCCCCAGTTTTTCTTGCTTGGCGCCATTCATTGCAGCAGGAATCACAGCAAGAGCAGCTGGCTGTGCCAGAGATCAAGAATTTCTAGAGGAAGGCCTGGATCTTAGGTTCTACACAATAATACGGGTCGGGGGGAGAATTTAGGTCACAAATGCAAGTCCTTTCCCTTATTAATGGAGAGATCTGACTTTGAGGAAACAAAGGTACCCTGAAAACCATTCTCAGGCTAGAAAGAGCAGGCAAACCAAGTATGGAGGTGGCAAAATTGTGGGATGAATGTGCTTACAGAACACACAGAACTTTATGTTACAACAGCAGTCAGTCCCCACGCTGAATATGTGCTTTGCCACTTTGTCCTACTTGGTCTTGTCTCTCCTTGTTGAAACAAGACCCAAAGGCCAATGCACGATCTCACACTAATGGCCCCGGGCGGCAGGGGCAGCAGAGGGAGCTGGTTCAAAACTGTGTCAAGGATCCTCGTCACAACCCACGGCCATCAGCGCCAAAGTCGGGGTGAACAATCGCTGTCTAGAGCTTTCTACTCAGAACCCATGGGATGCCCTTTGGTTCTCCAGAGTGTCTGCCTCCTTCCAACTGAAGACCTTGCAAGGTAAACAAAGATTTTTGTTTCCAAGTCTTAATAGGAAACTTATTCAAATTTCCCTATGTAACTTTTTTTAACAAATGGGTCACGATTCATCTCTAAAAGGCAGGGCCTCCAGAGCTGCTGATATATTCACAGCATGCTTTCCAGCCCTTGCGCATTCAGAAGCAGGGGCAACAGACAGACCGCAGAGCTTGTTAAATCTGGAGGGAACAGCCACTCAAGCCTCTCTTCTGGTGTGACTCTCTGTCATCCAGAAGGTGTTGGGAGTATATTCGCTGTCAATTTCTTATTAGACAGGATGCAAGATTTAATTAAGTGCCTGGGCAGTTTATGAAAACTGATTAGCTGTCCAATAACAAATCACCAGGGCAAAGAGCCCCAAGTAGGGGCAGGGGCACCATAACATTGCCATTAATGCAGAGGAAATGGACGCCATGTTTGTAAATGACCATTCTAAATGGATGGATTAAATAGTTGCCTGGAAATTGAAACTTAACCCTCTCTGCCCATGAAGGTACAGGTCACAAAGCAGCAGAGACCCACAGAAAAATGGCCGGAGCACAGAATCAATCTCTCTTCAGTGCTTCCTCTTCACTCTTGTCTTTAGCCCTCCATTTGTCTCAATTTCCTCCTCTTCCATTTTTTCCCATCCACCCTCAAAACCAGCATACCCAATTTTCTCAAAGCCCAAGCAGAGCTTCAATCTCATTTTCTCAATGTCATCCAATGTCATGCGATAGAGAATGAGGCAGAGAACGAGATTCAAGGTCACGAAATTCACGGCCGAGAAGAAAAACAGTTTGCCTCAGGAAGATGTGAAGAGTAGTCAAGCCTTAAATGCCTCATTATGATTTGCATGTTTTAATATGTATTGCTTTACCTCATTTCCGAATTTTTTGCAGCTGGAAAGAAATCAGGCTTTGTGCAAATAAGCTTCTTATTGCCAAACAGAAAATAAGAAGCCAAATCATTCTTATTTCTCTGCAGGGTACTGATGCTAACTCCTGGCAGAGATTGTTCAGAAGAAGCCACACTTCGCACCGCATTTTCAAACCTGTGCACCAAGCTCCTCACGTAGGCCATTATCACCTTGAACCTCCCACCCACACAGAGGGATAGGTATCCTTGTTCCTAGTTTACCCAGGGGCAAACTGGTGTTCAAGGACAGATGACAGGACAAGAGGGCCCCGCACACTGACGCAGAGTCCCCTCACCCGGTCCCTGGGACTCTCCACTCTTTCTGCTGAGCTGACCTCACCCAGAGGTCCAGAAGGGGTTATTATTAAACAGTTCACAGCTCGTCGTATATAAACTCCATCTCTACTAAAAACATACAGGAAATTAAAACTAAATATGTAAATAAACACTTGTTAAATCTTTCACAGCTTGTGAAGGTGTTTTTTATTTTTTATTGTTATGTTAATCACCATACATTACATCATGAGTTTTGGATGTAGTGTTCCATGATTCATTGTTTGTGCATAACACCCAGTGCTCCACGCAGAACGTGCCCTCTTTAATACCCATCACCAGGCTAACCCATCCCCCTACCCTCCTCCCCTCTAGAACCCTCAGTTTGTTTTTCAGAGTCCATCGTCTCTCATGGTTCGTCTCCCCCTCCGACTTACTCCCCTTCATTCTTCCCCTCCTGCTATTCTTCTCCTTTTTTTTTTTTTCCTTGACATATGTTGCATTATTTGTTTCAGAGGTACAGATCTGTGATTCAACAGTCTTGCACAATTCACAGCGCTGTGAAGGTGTTTTTAAGTACTGACTATCCCGGGTTGAGTAAGAGCTAATTATTTCTAACTGTCACTTTGTGTAGAAATAGAAGGGTTAATTAACCTGCCAGTTGAATTCATCAATCAGTCAATTCCGTGACAGGACATGGGCCATTCAGCCCCATAATAACCAATTGATTGATTGAACTTTTTCCTAATTGAACACACCAAGCCCCCCCAGATGCTGCCACGGTCAAGAGACAAATCGAAGGATACTTTGCTCCCTAGGGAAGATTAGGACAAAAGTCCCTGGAAAAATCTCTAAATAAGAGGCAACCTCCAACTAATATGTGGGAGCCAGTTTTGGAAGGGGGGGGACCGCATTAATTCACCGTGGCTTCCCATCGTCCAGCAGAGTGCTGGGAAATAGCAGGCATTCCATAAGCGTTTCCTGACTCAATGAATAAACTCCGTGCAGTGTGCTTCCGTGTGAATCTTCTCGTATATTTTTCACATCCCTGATTTTGAAATTCCCATGTTGTTCTTGACCATTCTTAATGACTGTGTGTGTGTGTGTGTCTCGCGAAGCAGTAAGTGAACCAGGCTACCATTTTTATCTGCTCACCACCAGTCGCCTCATCTCCTCATAGCAGACGTAGCCACCTCATCACTGGGGCAGACAGGTAACCACGCTTGGCTCAGGAAAGTGCCTCACCCCTCAGCTGTTACAGCAGCTAGTCCCAGGGGGTGGCACCTGCCCCAAGCCTACCCTGAAAGCTTGCACACTGGCGCCACGGAGTCCCAGTACTGTGAGTATAAAAGTCTTGAATTGCCATGTGGAATAACGTGGTGTGATCGTTTTTAAAACATTCCTCCATCCAAAAAGTGGCCTATTTCTTCTCTGCTTGAAGATGGGCGACCTTTGGTGACTTGCTTCAAATGTAGAATGTGGTGGAATGAACACCACATAATTTTTTAGACGAAGTCATGAAAGACAAGAGATTTTCCTCTGCCTCCCTCCCTCTCTCTGCCCCCTCCCCATCCCCAGTACACTCACCATCATGCTGTGAGGAAGGCAAGCAGCCCCACGGAAAGGCCCCAAATGGGCATTTCATCCACAATCCCAGCTGACAGGCAGCATCCACTGCCCAACACAAGAGCAGGCCTTCAAATGATCACAGGCCTCCCTCGTTCTCTGAGCATCCCCAGCTAAGGCCCAACGGAGCAAAGAAGAGCTATCTCTGCTAAGATTTTCCACAATTTTAGATTTATTTAGCACAATAAATGCTGTCATTTCGATAAGCCCGTAAGATTGGGGGGTCACTTGGGGCGCCTGGGTGGCTCAGTCAGTTAGGCGTCTGCCTTCGGCTCAGGTCATGATCCCAGGGTCCTGGGATGGAGCCCCACATGGGGCTCCCTGCTCAGTGAGGGAGCCTGCTTCTCCCTCTCCCACTCCCCCTGCTTGTGCTCTCTCTCTCTCTCTCTCTCTCAGTTAAATAAATAAATAGATCTTTAAAAAAATATTCTTAAGATTGGGGGGTCATTTGTGACACAGCAATAGAGAGCAGGAGCGGATTTGGGAGCCATAGTAAGGTTCTCCCATAAGAAAGCCCAAAACATGTGGCCACAGATTTGGGATTGGGTGGTCCATGGAAACTGGAAGGGCCCTAAAGACACAGGAGAAGCACAACTGATCCTGAGGAGGCTGCTGCTGAGGATTTACAGGAGAGAGAAGAAAATGTTATCAGAAGCTGGAACAAAGGAGGAAAGTTTGAAAACTCCCACCTGAGGTGACATGGCAAATACAAAGGGTACCTACTGAGCTGCGCGGTCTGGTTAGGGAGATTCATTCCCAGGCAGGGGGCCGAAGAAACCACCCAGCTGCTCCTTACTAGCCACAGTACAATGTAAGAAGAGAGAAAGAAGCTAAGGAAATGATTTTCTATAGAGAAGCCAGGACTCGCTGGGCTTGAAATTAACACTGTTCCTTATCTCCAGCCTCTTCAGATGACCAACAGTGCTAAGATTAAGAAATGGCTGGCTTCCAGGCAAAGATCAAACCCAGAGTGCTGCCTGGAACATATGGTCAAAGATGAGACCAACGACATAAACCATAAAACCCTTTCTAAGATCTCAGGAGGATCACAGACCCTTTCAAATAGTCAAACAGCCCTGTTAAGAATCTTAGGAGCATCGTTCCCCACCCCTCACCCCCTGCGAGCCGTACAGGGAGCAGGAAAAAGAAACTATTCTTGCAGAGACCTGTCGGCATAGCTTTTGTCTGATGGAGAAGATTATAAATTCATTCATATAAAACCCAAAACGTTTTTAAAAGAATTATGTCAAGTTGGAAAGAACAAGGCCAGTAAGTACAAGACGACAAGAGGCATTCAGACTCCCAAACATGTAGGGGTGGAAAGTAGGCTGAGAAACTACTTGGCTCCAAACTCAGACTGCTGCTTATGGACAAGGAAGGACACCTGAGAGTACAGAACCGGAGCCCACAGGTCAGAGCTGAGTGCTGTGAAGAATCACTTCCAGCTCCTAACCGAGGAACACATGACAGGAGCACAGCTGCATTTCAAAATTGCCGTGGACCCGTGGCTGCCATGTGCCTCCCACTCCCCCCCTTTCTGAACAAGTATCTGTAGCAGTGATCCTACACCTGTCCCACCACCATATGTTGGGATCGTGGCGGTTGACAAGCTGTATCTTCAGTACACTAGTGCTCCAATCCATCATCGAGAGAAACCGTACCCTAGAAGCTGTGCTCAGAGAATCCCACCCGAGCAGCCTCACCTGCAGTAGCACCTGAGTTAGACATGGAGCTCCTGGATACCAAGCTGGAACCTGGTGCCATAGCATGTGACACTGTTGAAGGGTTTTGAGAGTGGATGAGTACATTTTGCATGTGGAAAGAAGGTAAAAACACACAGGAATAAAGGGCAGTCTGTGGTGGCTTCAAAAGATGCCCACAAATTCTTTAGCCACTCCTCCCATCGACAGATGGATAATTACCCTGCCCTCAAGCATGGATCACATCACCCTTCGTGACTTACTTCTGATGAGTATATGCAGCAAATGGTAATGCTGCCTGACCTCCAAGTAACCATTCTTGCCCAGCTCTCTCTCAGGATGTCATCACCGTACTATGAGAAAGCCAAGCAGCCATGGGCTACAGGTGTCCCAGCCCCAGCCACATACCAGCAGACAGTCAGCATCAACCACCAGCCACGAGTGACCCACAGTGCAGGTGATTCCAAGCCCCAGCCTTCCAGTTGAAGCCTGGAGTAGAGATGAGCTGCGCCCACTCAGCCCTCCCCAAAATGCGGACTCAAAGCAAAATAAATATTGTCATTGTTTTTCTTAAACAGCTTTATCAAGTATAATTCACCTACCATACAATTCACCCATTTAAAGGATACAATGCAATGGGTTTGGGTACATTGCATTAATTTTTTTTAATTGTGGTAAAATATGTATAATGCAAAATTGGCCATTTTAACCATTTTTGAGTATATAATTCAGTGGCATTAAGTACGTTCCCAATGTCGGGCAACCATCACCACTTACCATTTCTGAAACTTTTTATCATCTCAAGCAGGAACTGTACATATGGCTGAATGATATTCCATTGTATGTATATGTCACAGTTTGTTTATCCATTCATCAACTGATGGACATTTGGGTTTGTTGCTACCGCTTGGCCAACGTGAGTGATGCTGCATGAACATTAGCATACAAATATCTGTTTTCCTCCCTGCTTTCCATTCCTTTAGGAACATACTTAGGAGTAGAATTTCTTGGTCAGGAGGTAATTCTATGTTTAGCTTCTTGAGGAACCACCAGGCTGTTTTCCATAGCACTGCACCATTTTACATTCCTACAGTGATGTATGAGAGCTCCAATTTCTCCACATACTCACCAACACTTGCCATTGTCCATTTTTTTGATAGTAGCCATCCTAGTAGGTGTGGTTTTGATTCACATCTATACCTCAGCATTGTTGAGGATGTTTACATCTATATTTATAAGTGATATTGATCTGTAATTTTCTTTCCTGTGATGTCTTCATCTGGCTTTGGTATCAGGATAATGCTGGCCTCACAGAATGAATTAGGAAGTGTTCTCTTCTGTTCTTCATAACAGAGAAGGATTAGTGTTAAATTCCCTGAAATGGTTGGTAGAATTAACCAGTAAACCATCTGGTCCTGGAACTTTCTCTGTTGGGAGGTTTTTGGTTACTAATTCCATCTCTTGACTCAGTGTGGGTAATTTGTGCTTTTCTAAGAATTGGACCATTTTATCCAGGTTATCCAATTTGTTGGCATACAATTGTTCATAGTATTCTCTCATATTCACCTTTATTTCATATGTTTGGTAGTAATGTTCTCATTTTCATTTATAATTTTAGTTATTTCTATCTTCTTTTTTTCTGCCACAATTTTGTTGATATTTTCAAAGAACTAAATTTTTGTTTTATTGATTCTTTCTATTGGTTTTCCATTTTCTATTTTATTTATCTCTGTTCTAATCTTTATTTACTCCTGCTAGCTTTGGGTTTAGTTTGCTTTTTGTTTCTGGTTCATCAGTGTGTAAAGTTACTGATTTTGAGATCTTTCTCCTATTTTAAAAATAGGTACTTACAGGGGCACCTGGGTGGCTCAGTCGGTTAAGCTTGATTTCAGCTCAGGTCATGATCTCAGGATCATGAGATCAAGATTCTCTCTCTCCCTCTCCCTCTGCCCCTCTCCCCACTCTCTCTCCCTCTCTAAAAACATAAATTAAAATAAAATAAAATAGGTATTTACAGCTATAAAATTTCCTCTGAGCCCTGCCTTAGTTGCATCCCATAAGTTCTGAGATGTTGGGTTTTCCTTTTCATTCCTCTCTAAATATTTCTCATTTCTCTTGAGATTTCTTTTTTATCCATTATTTCTCTAAGAGTGTGCTGCCTAGTTTCTACGTATTTTGTACATCGTCCTTCGGTTTTCATTTCTAGCTCCATTGAATTGTGGTTGGAGATGATGCTTTGTATGATTACAATCTTTTAAATTTATTGAGATTTCTTTTGTGGCCTAACATGTAGTCTTTCTTGGAGAATGTTCCAGAGAAAAAAATGTATTCTGCTGTTGGGTGGGGTGTTCAATGTACGTCTGTAGGTCTGGTAGGTTTATAGTGTTAGTCAAGCCTCTATATCCTTATTGATTGTCTGTCTAGATGTTCTTGCATTATTAAAAGTGGTGTATTGAAGGCTCCAACTATAATGGAGAACCACGTCTTCCTTCTATTCTGTCATTTGTTTCACACGTTTTTTCATTCTGTAATTTGTTTCATATATTTTGGGGCTCTGTTGTTTGGTGCATATATGTTTAAAATTATTGCATTTCCTGATGAATTGATGCTTTTATCAATATATAATGCCTCTTTTGTCTCACAAGAGTTTTTTACTTAAAGTCTATTTTGTCTAACAGTATAAATACCCCAGATCTCTTTTGGTTACTATTTGCATGGAATATCTTTTTCCATCCTTTCACCTCAACCTATTTGTGTCTTTGGGTCTAAAGTGAGTCTCTTGCAAATAGTATATAGTTAGATAATTTTTTAAATCCATTCTACCAGTCTCTACCTTTTGATTACAAGGTTTAATCCATTTAGATTTAAAGCAATTACTGATAAAGACTTAGTTCTGCCATTTTGTTATTCATTTTCTATATGTCTTTTTTTTTTGTACATCATTGCCTCCTTACTGCCTTCTTTTGTGTTTTATCAATTTTTTTTGTACTTAACTGTTTTGATTCCTTTTGTGTTTATTTTATTGACATTTCTTTTGTGGTTGCCATGGGGACTACATGTGCCATTCTAAAGTTATGACAATCTGATTTGAATTAATACCAATTTAACTTCAAAAGAATATAAAAACTCTGCTCCTTTACAGCTCCTTTGTTATTGCTGTCACAAATTACATCTTTTTACCCTATGCACTCAAGGAACATAGATTTATAATTTATAAATTATAAACGTTATGCATTTGTCTTTTCAGTCATATAGAAAATAAAAAAGTAGGGCTATAAACCAAAAATAGAATAATACTGGTTTTTATATTTGCCGATCTATTTACCATTACTGAATTATTTCCTCATATGACTTCAAGTTACTCTCTAATGTCCTTTCATTTCAACCTGAAGGACACCCATTAGCATTTCTTGTTGAGCAGGTCTAATGGCAATGAACCCCTTTAGCTTTTGTTATCTGGAAATTTCTTACTATTTCCCTCCTTTTTGAAGGACAGTTTTGCTGGCTATAGAATTCCTGATCAACAGGTTTTTTTTCTTTCCACACTTTAAATATATCTTCCTTCTGCCTTCTGGTCTCCATGGTTTTTGATGAGAAAATAGTTGTCAGTCTTATTGAGGATCCCTTGTATGTATGTGATGAGTTGCTTCTCTCTTGCTGCTTTCAAGAGTCTCTCTTTGTCTTTGACTTTTGGCAGTTTGATTGTGTTTCCCTGTGGGTCTCCTTGAGTTTACCTTACTTGTAGTTCATTGAGCTCTTGAATTTGTAGATTCATGTCTTTCACCAAATTTAGGACATGTTCAGTCATTATTTCTCCTGCTGTTCTCTCTCTTCTCCTTCTGGAACTACCATAGGTATATGATGATCTGCTTGATAATGTCTCAGGGGCCTCTAAGGCTATCTTCAATTCTCTTCATTCGTTTTTCTTTCTTCTCTTCAGACTAAATTATTTCAATTGTCATATCTTAAGTTTGCTGATTGTTTTTCTGCCTGCTCAGATCTACTGTTGAGCCCTTCTAGTGAATATTTTATTGTAGTTATACTTTTCAGCTCCAGAATTTGATTACTTGTTACAATTTCTATTTCGTTACTGATATTCTCATTTTGTTCATACATTGTTTTTCTGATTTCCTTTAGTTCTACATCCATGTTTCCTTTAACTCTTTGGACATCATTAAGACAGTTGTTCTAAAGTCTTTACCTAATAAATCTGATGTCTGGGTTTCTCCAGAGATGGTTTCTGTCCACTTGTTTTCCCTCATTCAACGGGTCATGTGTTTCTGTTTCTTTGTGTGCCTTGTGATACTTTGTTGAAAACTGGACATTTAAATATTATAATGTGGTGACTCTGGAAATCAGATTCTCTAAAATCCTCCAGTTTGCTGGCTTTTCTGTTGTTTTTGTTGTTGTTTTCATCATTTTTGAAGGCGGCAGTAGTCCATCCGTTTAGGTATTTTTCCAAAGTATTTTTGCAAAGACTGCATTCCTTGAGGAGTCTCTGTTCTTATAACTTGTGTTCAGCCAGTGTTTAGACAGAGATTTCCTCAAGTGCTGGGAGAAAAAGAAAAAAACAGAAAAGAAAGCACCAGGGGTGGGGGGAAGCAAAAAAGAAGAAACACACAGAGAGACACCAAAAACAAACAAATTCCTCCCCCAGTCTCTGCAGTGCTGGGGCATTCCTTCAGCCTCCTCAGGATCAGCCTGAGATGAAAGTTTAGAGTCTTCTCTGTTCTGCCCTGAACAAACAAGTGGTTTTCTAAATTTCTCTATATACACAGGCGCTTCTGAATTTCCCACAGATCTCCCCCAGCTATTGCTCCTGGGCATTAGACAGCCTGTTGTATCTCTCAACCAGTAACTTTTGTCCCAGGTGTTTGCAGTTTGTTAGTTCACCCTGCAATGGTTTCAAGCAATGCCTGCCATTTTTCCAGCCTCTGTCCTGAGTTAGCCAAAAAAAGACAAGCACTTGATGTCAGTCCTTCAGGTAACCCCAGACAGGTTAGAATAGACTCACATAATAATTTTCAAGTAAAGTCTGCTCTGCTCCCCCGGGAATCAGGGACAAGTGTCCCACATCAGGAGTGTGAGCTGTCATCTCCAAGGTCACTGCTATACTGGGAAGGAGTAGGACAAGGGCAAGTAAAAATGCCACAAAGCTCTCCCACTATTTTCAAGTTGCCTTTTTCTTGGTTCAACATTTGCTTGGTTGCTCTAAACTTTAGGCTATTCTTCAGAGTTCTGAAAATGTTGGTTCTGACAGTTTCTACTTCTCTTTTGATGTTTCTGTGGGAGAATGAGTGCTTGGAGTTGCTTACTCTACTACTTTCCTGATGTCACTCCCTGACATTGTTCTAATTACTAAGTTTTACGGTCGTTTGTTATGCAGTATATTAGTTTCCTATGACTACTGTGGCAAATAACCACAAACTTTGTGTCTTAAAACAACAGAAATTCATTCTTTCACAGTTTTGGAGGCTGTAAGTCTGAAATCAGTTTTACTGGGCCGAAATCAAATTGTTTTCAGAGCTGTACTCCCTCCAGAGGCTCTCAGGAAGAAACAGTTCCTTACCTCTTCCAATTTCAGTTGGCTGCCAGCATCCCATGTCTTGTGGCCAGGGAAAGGAAGAGTCGGTCCACTCATGTCACAAAGTCTGTTGTTTTTTTTTTTAACTTTTCTATCAAATATCTGCATGTGACAACAGAGTAGTCAAACCAAATTATTCAAACTTTTGCATAAACACCTGGATGTGTTTAGTATCTAGCTCTGCCCTGAATCCATTAGGCTCTTGTTATGGGCCGAACTGTGTCCCCTCAAAATTCCTATGTTGAAGTCCTAACTCCCCGTACCTCATAAAGTGACTATAGTTGGAGACAGAGTCTTTAAAGAGTTATTTAATTAACATGAAGTCATTGAGGTGGGCCCTAATCCAAAATGACTGGTGTCCTTCTAAGAAGAGGGGATTAGGGCACAAACAGAGGGATGACTGTTTGAGGACACAAGAGAGAAGACAGCCATCTACAAGGAAAGGAGAGAGGCCTCAGAAGGAGCCAACCCTGCTGACACCTTGATCTTGGACTTCAGCCTCCAGAACTATGAGGAAATAAATTTCTATTTTCCAAGCCACCAGTCTGCAGTACTTTGTTATAACAGCCTGAGTGACTAACACCCTGTGTCTCCTGTTAAGGGTAAATCAACCATCTGTACCAAAAACAGAGACATTTGGGACCTGAAATGATTGTGGTGGGAAGATTCAGTCATGCTTAGGCTTTTGTCCCTGATCACAGACACACCCCTTCCAGTTCTGTTATCCATTTCTCTATCTGTAGAAAGAGGGGAAACAATCCTCAAAAACATTTGATAAATAAAGGGAAATTGTTGACATTTCTGAAGTCCTTAGTGCCCAGACAGAAAAGATGATCACTCTATCCCAGTGAGCCAGCCCCAGACAATCTAAGTCACTGCTTTGTCATGTCTGACTACCTGAAGAGCAGCTGAGTTCTTCAGGCCCAGACGGAACATTGCCCTAGGTGAGCCTGCTCTCCTCAGATCCCAGCCAGCCTCTCAGCCACTCGAGGAGGGTGGCAGGAGCACAGACAACCTGTGGAAGCAGCTTCAGAATCAGTCTTCTAAGCACAAGAGGGACATCTGCCCAACGTTCTACTCCATCCACCAGACTGTACAGCTTGAGAAACTCACTTATAGAGTCTCCTAGAAGGAGAGTAAGATGCTGTGTCCACTATTTGCACACCTGCTAACATTCATTAAAAATGTGCTACAGTTCAGCCAGCAGGAACGTGTGTCCAAGTTCCAACTAAGTACCTAATTAGGGGAAGCAGGTGGAGAAAAAAAAAGAGTTTTTTTGGTTTGTCTTGATGTTTCTTGTTCAGCAGCATGTCTAGCCTTGGCTATCAGATTTCATCATGAACAATGTGCTGTGGCAACACTCCATGCAATCCCTGCAGGACAGACCGACTTCTTCAGAGCCAGGGAAGGCAAGGCAGAGGCCCATCAATATGGGGAACGTAGTGTGATGCGGCCATCAAAAAAGGACATCCACCCCTCTGTGCTTCCACCTCCAAAGTTCTGGAAGGTCTAATAAATCCCATACCTTAACACCCCGACGGAGGAGGCAGCTGAGTGTGCACCTAGTTGGAACACCAAGGAGAAAAGCCGTCACACTAAAATCACATTCTGTGCTACCAATGAAAGAGAAGTTTATCATATGCAGATAAACCATCTGCGTCTGTGCATAAAGCTCACGTCTGAAGTAGGTGTCACACCATGAGTACATGTACACTCCTAGCACTCATGAAAAATGCCAACACAAAACTGTAAGTATGAACAATGACCAGCATTCAACAATGCTGAAAGCCAGCAATGGCTGAGATCTTGGACCTTAACTTACAAAATCATAAACTCTCCTGTAAATAGGAAAGGAAGCTAAGACAATGCAACTAAATGAAGTAAGTGGCGTTTGTCCACATTCTCTTTCTACAGTGTTTGTTTTCATGGATAGCTCATCTCTCAATTTCTCAGTTTTTACTTAAAATAAGAGGAAGCAGACACACAAGATTTTGCTCTTGTGAGAATAATGTTGAAGGTTAAAATTGAAATAATACAAGTGCGAATTTCCTAACAGCCTAATAGCCTAAGGCTCTAGATAATATCATGGAAAGTCTTCCTGATGCATCCCTGTGTGGAGCCCTCCTCCGTTCCTTCCCTAGTTGTCACGTAAAGAAGAATTTCCAGAATCCAGAAACTTCCTAGCTAGGTTTGGTCCCCACAACTCCTCCAAAGCTCAGTTTTCCACTTACGGATGCAAAATGCTTGTAGACCCAGCAAGGACGGGAGGCAAAGCAGATGGGTGGCCAGAGCACACGGATGGTCCCCTCTGAGCAGCTCCCATGGCCTCGCCGGAGAAGCAGAAGCAGTACCAGTTCCTCCCACAGTGATCCTGGGATGTAATCCCGATGTGTAGGAAAGTGCCCGGCATGGAATAGATGTGCAACAGCACTACATTAACATACATACCACATACAAACATCCCCTAGACAAAGAACACATGCAAAGTGCCATGTGCTTCACTTGGTTGTGTTGTCTTAGCTTCTTTTCCTGGAACTTACTGCAAGCACCCCTGGGAGCAGGGAAGGAGAACCTGGTAGATAGCGGGCCACAATGATGACGTTTCCAAACCCTGCAGCGCAGGGAGAAAAGGAAGTGCATGAGCAGGGGGCTCGCAGACAGAAACTGCACCCCCATTCATATCTGTGCTCCGTGCGGTTCTTTGCTCTGCAAACATCTTAAGTGCCAGTCATGTGTCTCTGAGCAGCCACCAAATGCAGCCTACTTTTTCAGTAGGAACACAAAACAATACAGGCTGCCAAGAGTAGCATTTCTGTTCTGCGGACCCCAAAATGGCACCGGGCTCCCATTTTGAAAGGGCTCTATCACATCCACGGCTATGAGAAGAGGAAGCAGAGCTTCGGGTTCTAAGCATTCGACTGCAGGAAGCCACTCAGACACCAAACTTAAAGGAGATAGAGAGTGGGGTCCCCCCTGAAAGACAGGGCTGTCGGCTTGGATGATTGGCACACTATTACCAAAGAGCAACTGTGGATAGACCAATCTTGCTAGAGAAAGAAAAATGAAGATTATGGCACTCTCTAGAGGGATTATATGCTTGGCCTCGGCCGTCATCATTCCTCTCTACGGTGCCTCACGTCGTACTTGCCTTTTGTCATAATGGATATTGGTTAAGACAAAGGGTAGAGGAACCAGTTCAGTGCTGACCACTTTTCACACCGAGAAAGAAACCCTAAACCAGCAGGGGAAAGGCAGCTGTGCTACATATCACAGGGATGTGAGTCACTGAAATGGTGACTTCCTGAAATTTTTCTCCTTCTTCCATGTGCTTCAGAAGTGAGCCATGGACATGGTCACAGGCCGGGGGGACGTTCCAGGCCACACGTCAGTGCAGGACCAGCTGGAACAGCAAGCACATCGCACGTCATTGCCCTCGCTGTCATTCTCTCCCTCCCCCATCTCCCATTTCTGGACGGCAACTTCTCCTGCTGCAGGACTCTGAGGTCCCAACCCCTGCCCCACCGCTGACCACGACACAGGACGAGCACTCATGGGATGAAACCAGGAAAGCATTTCAAGCCTCTGCAGAAAACCTCTAAGCAAGTACTAAATGGTATTATTCTTTTCCTACCAAGCTCTCCCAGCTCTAGGCAAGAATATAAGGAATTATTAACTTTACTTCCCAGGCGAGGAGGGAGAGATGTAATTAGAGCCCTGAGGTTTCCCCACAAGGCATTAGCGAGTAAGTCTGCCAGCACTTTGATGAGATAAAACATGGAACTTTCTATTCTGTGCCAATTGCTTCTTTGTCTGGAACACAAAGTCATCTTCATGAGTGAAACTAGAAAGAAAGAGAGAACAGCAACAAAACCAAGGGAGAGCCCTCCAGACTCTCGTGGCTCCGGCAGCCTGCTTCCCCTGAGACAGAGCACAGCCCCACACCTGCTGCTGACACTGAAGCCGAAGTGAGTCCACTCGGAGACCGTGAAGGCTGAGAATAAAGAAAAATCACAATTCTTGAAACATTTACTAGTAACCCTAGATAAACCAAGTGAGAAAGGAAATCTTACTCAAATCCTATTGCGACAAATCTCATTACAATAAACTCTCCACCTCAACATCAACCAAGCTTCCCTAATGACTTGGCCGTTGGTTTACAAGAATTTGTGGATCACCTACTGTGTGCCAGTCCATGCGCTCGGCCCTGCAGTGATCCATTTCACCCAACAGTCAACTTCACATCCCATTTCGAGACAGCCACACGGTGGGACGGTGGCTTTCACACCTCTCCACGTTCTCTCAAATGCCCTTCCAGATGCATCCTCTTCACCCTCCGAGGCTCATTCCAGTTACCACCTCCTCCACAGGGTTTTGATCCTTACCCACCGCACTTCCAGCAGAAGTAGTTTCTCCACGGGGCGCCTGGGTGGCTCATTCAGTTAAACGTCTGCCTTCAGCTCAGGTCATGGTCCTGGGGTCCTGGGATGGAGCCCTACTTCTGACTCTTCTGCTCAGTGGGGAGTTTCCTTCTCCCTCTCCCTCTGCCCCTACCCCTGCTCATGCACTCTCTCTCACTCACTCTCTTAAATAAATAATAAATCTTAAATAAATCAATAAAATCTTTAAAAAAAAGAAGAAATAGTAGTTTCCCCTCTTTTGGAACTTCCTTAGTTTATATTCTAAGGGACATGTTATGTGTAACTTTACTATTGTGTACTGTGCTACCTCCCCTCCCTGCCAGAAACTTCCAGAGATGAAAATCCTAAGGACAGAGCCCAGTGTGTCTTTTAAAATGGCTTTGTGTCAGAGCGCCGGGGTGGCTCAGTCAGTGAAGCGTCCGACTCTTGGTTTCAGCTCGGGTCATGACCTCAGGGTCGTGAGATAGAGCCTCACGTCAGGCTCTGCACTCAGTGTGCTTGAGATTCTCCCTCTCTGCCTCCCTCTACCCCTCTTCTCACTCACGCTAAATAAATAAATGCATAAATAAATAAATAAATAAATAAATAAATAAATCTTTTAAAAAACAAATAAATAAAATGGCCTGTGTGCCTTGTATCCCCCCAGCACTCCAAGGGCCATTCTCTGGACAGCTGCAGGAGTGTCCTTTGGGAGCTTATTGCAAACGGAGAGTCTCCACCCCAGCCCAGACCTACTTGGTCAGGATGTGCATTTACCACATTACGCAGGTGATTCATATATACACTGAAGTTTGAGAAGCACTGTTCTATACAATAGATGCTCAATGGGTATCTTTTAAATAATGAGCCAAGTTCTACACAAATATCTTCCCCTCATGCACCCCATCCCAGGGACTGCAAATGAGCTAAGTAACCCCATCCTGAGGTGACACGAGTGCTTGGTCCTTGCTAGCCACCCGTGGCTCCTACACATTCAGCAGCAAGTAACTTTCTTGTTCATCACAAAACGCTGCCTGCCTGCCTCCCTACTATGTGCCAGGCCCTCTGCACATTTCATAAGAACATTGACCTCTCAACACACTGAGCCGGGTTTGCATTTGCAGGTTTGGGAGTTTAAATAAAGGAAGAAAGTATGTGACTCTGTGTGTTAAGTACCTCCCAGGTGCCTGTCCCCTCCACAGACTCCTGGTGGATCAGGAGGGACACAGCCCCGGACCAGTCCCCCGTCCACTCGCCCCCAGAACTCAGCTGGCCTGGTTCTCCAAGGAGTAAAGCCCTGCATCAGTGTTTTCTCACATGCCAGCACGCCTCCCGACCCCTGGAAGGCTTCTGAAACACACTGCAGGGCCTGTCCCCAAGCTCCTCACTCAGGAGACATTCTCATGCCTGACATAGAAACAAGAAAAAGAAATTCAGACAGAAATACTAAATAAAGGTTTCTATTCCTTTGGCTTCCCTGACAAGGAGTATCTTATCCAACCTTGTTCTCTTGTGTGTTTCAGAGATAATCTGGAGAAAAGACTAAAGAAGTGAGGCCTTTGCTTAATGAAGCCCACTGAGAAAACCAAGTCCAGAAAGTTCCCCAGGCCTTGGTCAGAAAAAGAGGGTCTGGTTTTCCACCCGTGTCTTCAGCTTTGCGTGTTAGAGCGAGAGTTGTGTGCTAAGGGCCCATGCCAGAGAAAATTAATTTGGCCAGCAGTGGGGAGCCTCAAGCCTAGGCTCGGTTGTCCTTCACGGACAAAAGTCAGCGGGTGCGCCCTGCTGCAGGCATTGCTCATTTGCTCTCTGCCTACAGCTGTGCCCGTTCGTGGGGCGGCCTCAGCCTCCACCCAGTGCCATCATGCAATCAAGATGGCCTGTAGAAAGAGTGGAAGAGTTGAGAGTTCCACCTCTGTTCCCAAATCCCTCTCCTTCCTCCCGCCCGGTCATGCTCGGTGGTCAATGTAATCACAACACTACACAGCACCAGCTCCGGGTGTTTCTAGAATAGGATTTGCAACCTCCTTTTAGAAATCACTCACCCACTCCTAGAGTGCCCCAGTGCCAACAGTCTGTGATGTATTCATTGGGAATAAGAAATCACGGGTCAGTAAGGTTGAAGACCCAAGCCTCAAGGCTAACCAGCTTCCAGAAGAATCCTTAAGTCTGCATTCTATTTCCAGACCCATCCTGAGTGTGCTAAACCTGGTTATCACCAGGACTATCTATCAAGTTCATAAGTGTCTGGGGGAACCTGGAAGCTATTTTAAGCCCTCTCTCTTCCCCATATCCAGCAGAAATGGGTGTGAAATGTGACAATCAGCATCCAAAGTCCTGAAGACTCTTCCCAGGCCAACCATACCTGAAAGCCTTCCTTTGACCCAGTTTGCCCTGTGTCCACTCAGCCGCCATGTTGGTCCTTATCTGCTTCTGCTCCAACTCCTACCTTGGTGCCTCATTTTAACTGTTTTTTTTCTGGCATCTAACCAACTCCTCTATCTTCTGGTCTCATGTTGTTACTTCTCCTTTCTAGCTTGGACATTTGGGGCCATCTACATGGGAATTTGGTACATTTGACCCCTTTGGCACAGCCTGGCATTTCTCAAGCTCATCCCATTTCCTATCTCTGGTCCTGGACAGTAAGAAATCAAAAAGCTCCATGAGAATTCATATTTACAGGCATCACAAGGTCAGATCCTATGTCCATCTTATTTTCCTACTCCTGCCACACTGCCTAGCACATAGTAGGTATACAACAAATATTTTTCAATGAATGAATAAATTATAGATATATCACATGTTAGGCAGGAAGATGAGGAGTTAATGTAGCTTTCATTGTGCAAATACTTGGAGTACTTCTGGGTAATCAACAAATGTATAACCCAAAGGATTAATGCTCATAAAAGGCTTTGAAATCCACAAAATACAGTGCTATGAAACAGTCAATTGTTACTGAGTGGAGGTGACCAGAGGAACAGAGCATACAATTCATTAGGGGTGTAGAAAATGAGTATGAATGAGGGTAAAAGAGAAATGGGACATTCCAGGGAAAAGAGGAAATAATCAGTAAGCAAAATAAAACTCACCTTTATCATAATCATCATCTTCAACTGCTTTTCCTTGAAGTTTCTGAAGCTTTAATCTTAGGGATTTTACCTATGTTGGTTTGAAGGGGAAGAAAATGAAAGCCAAATTAGGATAGCATTCAAGCAAACTTATTTTTTTAAAGCTAAAAACATTTAGAAACGATTTTGAAACTGAAGTTCTTTATTCTCCTTTAAAAAAAGAACCACAAATGTACATTTTTCCAATGCCAGATGCATTAGTTTCTCAAAAAAAAAAAAAGTTATATAAAGAGAAAGTGTAATTCGAGCATAAAATCCACAAAAAGAGCTAGAAAGTTATTTTAAACAAAAACATCACATTGTACCCTTATCTGCATGAAAAAAAATGCATAATAAAAAGGAATGCAAACTTCCTGACCTGACCAAATGGTCTCCGTTCTCAAAATCACATTAAAATTATGAAGATAAACACACTAAGATTGGAAAAGAAGCCAAGAGAAGAAGAACATGAGCTTAAATGGGGCAGGCTATCCTGCCAGCCCGGGGAGATTGACAAGGACTTCACCATACCCTTCTAGAAAAGGGCATCACCCTATTTAACCCGCATATAGACATAATGATCCCATTGTTTGTCAGAGAGTTACCAATACTCATTTTTAATTATTTTTCTTCTCGACAGGAGGCCCAAGATTTTCTGAAGATAGATTCTTGGCCTATTAGTGAATGGATGTGAGCTCGCTCCCTGAAACACACCTTCCTCCCATCCTTTGTCTGGCTCACACCTCCATGTCCTTCAACACCCAGCTCGGGTGTCACCTCCTCCAGTCTGTGTTACATGTCCTTCCTCTATACAGCCATTGTGACCTGTTTTTATTCGTATGACCCACTTGTTCTTATTCGTATGACCCATTTAACAAATATTTACTGAGTGTCTCCTCGGTGCCAGGCACCGTTTGAGGTGTTGAGGATACAGCACAAAATTCTTAGCCGTCTCTCAATGTACACTCTTGAGTAGGAAGACAAAAATTGACATAATAAGTATGTTTTATGGAGCCTTACAAAGTGATTGGGGTTAAGAAAGAAGAAAAACCCATAGAACCGAGTAAGGGGCATCAGGAATGCTGGAAGAGGGTGGGGCTGCAGATTTAAATAAGATCTCACGGACATTTGAGCAAAGATTTGAACGTGGTAAGAGGGGGAACCCTGGGGGTCCTGGAGAAAACATTTCAACAAGAGAAGAGTCAGCACAAAGGCTCTGGGCAGAGGTGTTGCTGGTGTTGCCAAGTAAAGCAGCAGGCCACTGGGTCTGGGGTGGATTCATTAAAGGGGGATTGTAGATGATGAGGTCAGAGAGATGATAAGGAATGCATCATGAAGACACACGAAGGTGACTAAAAAAAGTGCTGATGTTACTCTGAGGGTGATGGGGGCAGTCAGAGGGTTTTGAGCACAAGAGTCCATGCTCTGACTGGGGTCTGACTGCTGTGGGTAAGGGCAGAAGTCAGATGGCGGGGGTGGGGGGCATGGAGACCGCCCAGGATGGAAGGGCCGGTAGCCTGAACAATCGTGGGCACAGTGAAGATGGTGAGAAGGTGATCTGATCCTGGGCACATTCTGAAAACGGTGCTGAAGACAGGACCGACAGGATTTGTTCATAGATCACATGGGGGGTAAGAAAGTCAGCATGATGCTGGGATTTGGGTTTGAGCTGCTAGAAGAATGGAATTGCAAGAAATTATCGTAGTACTTGGGACACCATGTTACTGCTGTTGTTCTGTTTCATTTTGTCTGTGTGCTCCATTCACACTCGAGCATCTTGAGGGCAAGAACTATATTCTATTCATTCTATTCTATTCAGAAAATGGCAGAGTTCACCCTTACTAGGCTCTCCACTGCTCTGGGCACACATAAGGATGACATTTCTCTCACCACCTTGCTGTGGGTCATGGGGTGTGGGTGCAAGCATTAGAGGTCACTTCTGCAGTGAGTATTTAATTGCTCTTGTAGGACCTCTTATGGTTTTCTTCCTTGTCCCCTTGACTGAGGGGCCGTATGTTCAGGTGGCGTAGGCAGGGTTCCTGAGTGACCCTGTGGAGCAGATCCCCCAACCACCTCCGTGGAACACGAAGCATTCAACAAGAAACACAACTTTGTCCTATGAAGGCTCTGATATCGTGTCACTATCTATTACCTCTTCTGATACAATATCCAAAGCCGGGCACAGGGAGTCCCTAAATACTTTCTGAATGAATGAATGTTTACATTAACCCCTTTATCCTTGAGTTGCTCCATATTACAAGTGCAAACTGCACCAGTAACCTAGTTGTACATATTAGGGATAGAAGATCTGTATGGGTAGTTCAACTGCCATTTAAAGCATACTATCACCATCACCATACCCAAGACTTTGTATTAATAAACAATTACTAGAGTCGAAGCAGAAAAACTACAGGAAAGAAGGTCATAGAACTTCATGCAGAGCCAACATCCACCTCACCTCCTCCCGCTCATCCAGTGATCCCTGTAGGTCGCTGAATTGATGCCCCAGGAGATGTCTGAACGTCCATCTTTGCTGGCAGCAGAGCCACTGATGGTCATGTCTTATCCAGTGTGAGGCAGGCAATTTCCCTCCTCCTGCAGCTTCCACAAGCTGAGGCAGGGCTAACTTGCAAGGTTCTCCCCGCTTCCCTCCTCTGCACACCCAGTTAGCATTTCCTTCCACCACTATTGTCTCAGCCCCTTGCAATCCCTGGCAATGTCCCTGGATGGCTGTTTCTAAACAGCATAAAATACCCATTCTATCGATTCTCATTCGTGGTAGCTGTATTCTCTAAAGTCTCCGGAAATGCTCAGTTAGCAAACACTAAGCCATTGCTTCCAGGGGAAACGAGCGTTCGGCTTCTGAGAGCCTCTGATCACAATGTTTTTGCCAACTGATCAATATGTAACCTTGTTTTATGTGTGTTTCAGTTGAAAGATGCCTTATTTAATATATATTTCTGGCTCGTTAACAGAACTCACGGCCACCGGCACTACAGCTCGTGCCTGCAGCGAGCTTAACCGACACACGTTTCCACCATAAGGCACAGGGCAACCCTCTCACACTTGGGAGCATGAGGCAGCATGGCGGCCCTATGCTGGCAGGCCATTTGAAACAGTGAAATCCCCAACAAAAAGCACTAAATAGACCACAAAAAAGGACACTTGTTTACAGGATGGCAGCTGCAACGAGAAGGGAGCATTGCCTTGTTCGATCTCAGCTGGGAAAGTGCACATCAGGCAACCCAACCTTTTAGCCACTCTGCACACATCCACAAATGACGAGGAAAGCGCTGTGAGCATTGACTCTGGAGTTACCAATAAACTGTAGAAAGTAAGCAACAAATACTGAGGATCGGCTATATTTTAAAAGGAACGAAAACCCAAATTCCTGAGATTTGTTTTTTTACTGAAAGAGAAGGGAGAAGGGGTTAGGAATTGGAATGTAATATCTAAAAGGCCCCAGAACACTAGAATCCCAGTCTTTCAAAGGACATCCCTCCCTAATCCTGAGTGCCTCTCCAGGAGCCCGAATGAGCCATCTCAAGCCTCTGCACAAACGTGATAGAAAAAGAAGCAAAAGGCCCCCCTCACGCCAGACACTTCCAGCTGTCAGGAGCCTCTTCTTCCTATAGAAACAAAATCTGCCTTCCTATAAATCTTATGCCCCAGACAGAGTTCTTTCCATCACTCCCACCACACCAAAGAAAGCTAATTCCTCTCCCACAAACAGACATTCAAATCACTGAAAACAGCATCGTGTTTTCTGCTTTTTAGCTGTTAGTTTACCATAAACAAAGGTACTTAAACTACAGATAAATTGTGTCCAGATCCTATCACTTGAGACAGGATATGAGTTTAATTTGAATTATGGGGAGAAGGGTGAATTTGGTGTTTTTGACCCAAATTCTCTTATTCTGAGCTATTTCTCTAATGATAATAATGACCAATATTCTGGGCACTCGCTCGGTGCCAGACCTTGTCTGAAGCTCCCAACAAGTGTGAGCACATTTCATCCTCATGAGAATCTAATGAGGTGGGTACCGTGGTTTATCTCCACCTTCTAACAAGAGCATCTTGAGGCACAGAACAGTTAAGCAAATTACCTAAGGCCCCACAGCTGGGAGAGGAAAATGCCAGGCTAGCATCCAGGCAGGCCCATGAACCTGACACGCTGCAGGGCACCGTGGGATCACAGGCACACACACACCCCCCACCAGGTGCCCACGGAAAGCAGGGCTGTCCTCCTCCAGAATCCCCAGGGTGAACCGGCAGCCACCTTGTCCTTCTTCCACGAGGAACACCTCTCTTGTGGGCTCTGACCAATAAATTCTTTTAAAAAGCTGCATCTGGGTAATAAAGGTTAAAGGAAGAGATGTATCTAGGGTTGGTTGTATTTTTTTAAAACTAAAAATCCTGAAACCCAAAAGGTAAGTCAGGGTGGCTTTCCACAGCCAGAGCCCCAGGAATGCCAACCTTCAGGCCCTGAAATGACCTGGTGGCTCGGGGAGCTGGCAAAGCGAGCCCGAGGCGTGGCTGGGCCCCAAGAGCCACAACTGCTCAGGGGTTCGCAGACTCCAGTTTATTACAAACAAGATTCTCGGGAGGATGTGAGTTACCTGCAGGTAGGAGGAGATAGAAGAAAGGAAACCCAGCGAGCGGAATCGTGTGGACTGCAGAAGGATCACTGCCAAGGTAGTTCCTGTTTGTTTGGCTATTTGGGAGGGAGAGCCACTGGTCATTGGAATGGCATTCTACTTTTGCTTCACTTGAGTCAAAACTTGAATTTTTTGAGATGGAGAAATACAGATATGTTGTCAAGATTTTTTTAAAAGAGATCTTGGAAATGAAACGTTGAATACAGATATTTACAGCTGGAAAAGTGTGATGACACAAAGCTCCACTTAGTGCCTGGGACCTTGTGATTCATAAACAAGAAATGAGTATTTCGTCTTTGTTCATTTCTGACACAGAGCGCCTAAAACCCTAGAAATTTCCTGTGAAGAGGGCAAGAAAGGTGTCTTTTGTTATGTTAATAGGATGACTTTTGGAAGACACCTAAGGATGAGGGCTGGTTGCCAGGGGAACCAACCACATGACTGGGGCGGGGAGCGGGGGGGGGGGGGGGGACTTACAGCCCCAACCCCCCCCCAACCCCGACCTCCAGGGAGGATAAGGGGCTGGGTGTTGAATCATTCCCAAATGGCCAATGATTTAATAAGTCATGCCTATGTAATAAAGCCTCCATAAAAACCTGAAGGACAGTGTTGTGAGAGATTCCAGGTTGGTACACATGTAGACATTCAGGGAGAGTGGTGGGCCTGGAGAGGGCCTAGAAGCTCCACGCCCTTCCCCCTACACCTTGCCCCATGTATCTCTTCCACTGGCTGTTCCTGAGTTATATCCTTTTATAATAAATGTATAATCTAGTAAGTAAAACGTTTCTCTGAGTTCAGCGAGCCACTCTAACAAATTAATCGAACCCAAGGAGAGGGTTGCTGTTGGAACCTCCGATCTATAGCCAGTGGGTCAGAAGCACAGATGATGGTCTGGACCTGCAACTGGCCCCCAGAGAAGAAGCAGGCAGTCTTGTGGACTAAGCTCCTCCACTGTCGGAGCTGATACTATTTCTGGATAGATGGGGTCAGAACTGCGTTGAGTTACAGGACACCCAGCTAGCGTTGGAGAATTGCTGGTGTGGACAAACACCTCTCCAAGGTTGGAATTGATGACGAGAACCCCCTTACACTTTGCATATCTGTCTCTCAGACTCTTCTTATGCCCTAGCGAGTCAATCCAAAAAAACCATCACCTAGGGATCTGTGGTCCCTCTTAAGGAGATTAATCATTTCACTAAAAACAAAAATGAATCAAGCAACAGCGGAGGGCCAGGACGGATGCAAGGCATCAGGCATCCAAAACTGTCTAAGAGATGTGACCTATGGTAGGTAGAGCTCATGGTCGAGTGCAGAACTTGGACCCGCAAACAAATGCTTATTAAACGTGATGAGTGCTACCATGGGGCATGTCCAGAGTGCTGTGGAAGCAACGTGGAAGGAAGGACTCATTTGGTCCAGAGGGGGCAGGAAATGTCTCACAGGGAGGTGGCTTCAGACCCACTCCAAAGGGATTATATGATCTTGGCAGGTGGAAAGGTGTAGGAAGGTCATTCCAGGCAGAGGGAGAACTGTAGGCAAGGGCCTGAGGCACAGCTTTCCTTGGTGTCTTCAGGAACAAGAAGCAGCACCAGATGGCTGAGCCAGCAGGAGTAAGGCACTGGGGCAGGCTGGTGCAGGTTGGGAAAGGTCTCAATTATCAGGATAAGGAACTTGGATACCATCCCGAGAAGAGCAATGAGCCACCAAAGGTTTCGAGCCAAGGAATAACACTATCCCACCGGTATTTTGGAAGATAACTCTGCTGGCCATCCGGAGGATGAACTGGAGAGGAGAGATACTGGAGGAAGGTAAATATGTCAAGAATCTCTTACAAAACCCAGGTTAAAAATAACAAGGGTTTGAACCAGGGCAGAGGCCATGGCTGTGAGAGGCAGGTTAGCTGTAGGACTATGAGGGCTGACCAGATGGGGGAGTGAGGATGAGGGAGGTGTTGACGATGCTGGATGGATGCTATTCATTAACATCAACAAAAATGTATCAAGACCAGAGCCTTTTAGAACAGCTTTGGTGGGGAAGACAATGACGTCAGCTTTGAACACACCTAACTCGAGGGTTCTGTGCATCACCTGGGAACGGAGACCTGCACGCATATCCAGCCTGACTTCAGGATCTCCTTGTGATACGAATCACATGGCTGGGCTGAGGTCCCTGAGGGCTGGAACAGGGCAAACAGGGCCAGGGCCAGGAACATCAGGCCACGCGTAAAGAACTGAAAGTAAATGAGTGCAATTGCTGGGAATGAACACGACCTTCACGTTTTCAGGTACTTCTACCAAATGCCTGATGAGTGGGTGTTCTACTTCCTTGTGTACATGTACATGTATGCACACATACACATACACACATGCACACACTTACACACATGCGCACACATCACATGCACACACAACACAGAAGGAAAACACAGCCTTTCAGTAGGATAAGCCACACACAGCGCAATGGGTCAGTCACAAAGCATCTCTGCCTGGGTTTCTCGGGGAAATTTTGGGGGGTAGCACAACACTGCCTACTCACAGTTGTACCCATCTCTCACATAACCGGGTGGACAGCACCCTCATGATGCCAGGACTTACGTGAATACAATCTGTCCTAGCTTCCAAAAGTCCTCAGCGTCTCACTGCAGCCAGAGAACAATCCCGTGCAGTGTTACCGTCTTTAAATAAGGGAACTGAGAGCCTGAGGGATGTAATGCCCAGGAACGAAGCCTCCTGGCTGTGTCAGGCAGTTCCCACTGAGCAGGATGAAATGTAAGGGGCACAGTAAATGCAAATGAAGCCCAGCCTCACCCCCACGATGGGGCATCACCGATTTCAGACCCCTCAACCACACACCAGCCAGCTCCCCTGCCCCTGCCCCCAAGTTCCTGTTTCAGAGCAGAGCTGGGCAGAGCTAACCACACATCTCTTAGGCCGGGAAGTGCAGAGGAGCCTGCGGCCCAACAGAGAGCAAATCTGAGCAACCACGTGACAGAGAAGACGGGAACGGGGACAGATTTGTGTTCGAACTGAAAGACAAGAAACAGAAGTACAGCGGCATCTTTTTGCAGCCGGTTACAAAAAGAGCTGCTGCAGTTTCCGAGGGGACGCTGGCGGTCAACACCAGAACTCCTCGGTTCCTGCCCTCTGCGCGGAGCAGATCTGAGCTTGGGACAGTCACGGCTCCGCAGGCTGGGAGACACTAACCTCCAGCCACCTCTGGTCGCTCAGCAGGCAGTCCAGCAGAACGGGCTCGCACCTCCTGAGCAGGGTATCCCAGCGCTGAGAGTCCCCCAAACTGCTGCCCGCAGGCCAGGAGGGGCCCGGGGAGCAGAAGGAGGCAGTGTCCGAGTCCAGTAAGGAAAGCGGCTCCCTCTCCGGCCCGCGGCTGCCCCCGGTGGCCTGCGCAGAGTCTGCCAGGTGCTGAGCAGTCTTGAGACTCAAGTGGGGAGAGAGAAGTCGAGGGTGTTCGTGTGGCCTGTCCAGGCTGGCAGCCGTGGCTTCCGTCTCCTCGGGGCTCTGACAAGGGGCCTCGGCCTCTCTGGAGGGCGGGCGGCCCTCCGCCTCTCCACGCTCCCCAGCAGAGCCAAGGGAGAGCCGTATGAAGCTAAAGCTTGAAGTAAAGGCGTCCTGAGAGCCGGCAGGGGCTGAGGGGACCCTGGGGCCACTTCCGAGGCTGCAGCTGTTGCCAGTCACCTCCTCTGGGGCCAGATGGCCTTTTGTCCAGGAACCCTTTGCTCTTCCACCCCTGGCAGCACCCCAGCCAAGGCCGGGAGCCTCGGAACTGTCCATGGACGGGAGCTCCTCCTGCCCCCCAGCGTCCCCAGGGCCACACGACCTGGCCGGCCTGGCAGGTAGTGTGGGGGCAGCTCTGAGCTGAATCCCAAAGAGCCCTGGGGGTCCTCTTACAGGGGTCAGAGCCAGGCCCAGGCAGCCCACGGGAGTCGGAGCCGAGGCTGCTGTGCTCCTAGGAACAAGGCTCCTAACTGAGGGGCCTCGCCGCTGGCCTCCAGGATCGCGGCCACACTGTCCGGCCCTGGACTCAGACTGGTGGCACTTCTCACCGCACGCCCCTCCCTGGGCCCGTAACGGAGCGGCCGCCACTGGGAAGAGGAACCCAATCTGGGGCCCGGCTGCGCCTCTCATGTAGCCCGGCCTCCGTGCCAGGCGCCTCCTCCGAAAGGTCGCTGCAGGTGGTAAGCAATCCTGGCCACCTGCGAGGAAAAGAGAAACAGTAGCATAAACACGCAACTCTCACCGGCTCCGCGGGAACTGCACTGGGAGAGCATCTGGGGTTTAGAGGGCACGGCTCTGTGCATCTGTCAGACAGATGCCGGCTCAGTGGTCACGGGGCCAGCCCGGCCGGGGATTCGGATGACCCTCTCCAACGCGGCCGTGAGGTATGCCGACACGTCAGCAGGCCCACTGGAGACACAACCTCAGCGGCTCCATCTGAACCCTCCGGCATCTTGCCTGTTGGGCTCTTGGGCCCAATCGGCACTTTTCTCCCAGAGTGGGCCTGGAAAGCGAGCGACCGGAAGGCAAACGCCAGCACCCTCCTCCAAACGAGATCCAAGCACTTGCTCTAGCTACGTACTGAACAATACGTGAGTTTTCATTATCGGAGCTATCCCTGTCCCTGCACGCGTCTGGACCCTGGAGAGTCGGCTGGGGCACAGTTTACACCCATCAGTTCATCTCACACCTTGGCCCACAGGAGGCCCTGCCTGATGTGCCCTACGAACCAGGGGCCGTGTCCTCTGCCCAGCTATGCAAGAAGAACAGAAACAACAAAAAATGCCAATAGCGCTCAGGCAGGATCGTACAGCAGCCGAGAGCAGAGACTCTGGCACCTCATTGCCTGGTTCTGGCACCTCATTGCCTGGTTCAGGCCCCGGCTGCCATGGCTGGCTGTGACCTTCCACACGTTACTTAACCTCTCTGTGCCTCCGTGTGCTCAGCAGTAAAATGGAGACGTTACCAGTACCTCTCGCACAGGGTGGCTTTGCACATTTAACCAAATGAGTCATTACATGGAGACAGCCTAGAACAGTGCCTGGCACACATAATAAGTGTGCTGAAGGTGTTATTATTTCTCCATTGCAGAGCACGTTGTTACTCAGAATATGTGCATAATCTACATTCATTTCACGTGCTCCCTGCCAAAATCATGTGAATCAACCAGGCCAGGAATTGTAACTTTCCTTCTACAGTGAAGGAAACGGAGGCTCAGAGAAATTGACATTCCAGAAACTCCTGCAAGTGCCTGAGTGACCAGCATCACAGTCTCCTGACTCTCCTGGCCTGCATGGCCCTCTCGCTGCGGCGCTCTGCCACACCATGAGCCAGATGAGATGCAAAGCATACAAGGACGACCAGGCAGCACGGGACATGGCTCTAGGTATACTACAGCCTCTGGTGAGGAGGGGAACAAAGCTTCGTGCCAGGCGCATACGTCCTGCTCTGCCCCCAGAACACGGACCGGCCCAGGATCTTTGTCATGGTTAGCGGAAAGCGCTGGGCATTCGGGCTCCCCCTGCGTTATGATCATGGCACACACCAGTCTTTGGAACAGGTATCAATGGTAATCCCTGGGGAAAAGAGCACAACAACCCATGGGCCACCCATTCCCTGAATTTGAGCATCTAAGGACTAAAGAGCCCAAGACAGGTTCACCCAGTGACCTTCTCTTGCCAACTGGGTGTGCCAACTGCCACGTGCCAGGGAAGGGCTAATACCACCCACGTACATAGAATTCTGGAAGCTGGTAGTGGAGGGAGGAGCGAAAGTAAGGGCTATCAGGGGGTGGGAGAGGAAGTCAGGGTAAAGGAAGGGAGGGGGGTATATAACATACAACCCTAGGGGCTTGATACCATTTTTCCATTTCATAAACAATAAAATTAAAGCCCAGAAGGTTTTAATTTGCCCAGAACTTAGATCGTAGCTTACCAAAGCCTGTGTTGCTCATTACAGGACAATAAACCAGCACAATGCTCTCCTATGTCCCTAAGTGGCTTGATAAATGATGAATGAATAGATGCATGGACGGATGAGGGAAGGATGGATGAACCAAGGCCTATCTGATTCCAAAACACACGCTCTTCTTATACCCTTTGCCTCCAAGTATATCACTTAGGATGATAATTTGAAATGGCAGGAAGTCAGAAGAAAGATTGATTTTTCTTTTTCCTTAATGACACAGGCCATGCAAAGTCAGAATTGGTAGAAAAGGACATGATAAAAATGTACAGAGGGGCACCTGGATGGCTCAGTCAGTTAAGCATCTATCTTCGGCTCAGGTCATGATCCCAGGGTCCTGGGATCAAGTCCTACATGGGGCTCCCTGCTGTGCAGGGAGCCTGCTTCTCCCTCTGCTTCTACCTCTCTCTCTTTCTCTCTGTGTCTCTCATGAATAAATGAATAAAAATCTTTTTTAAAAAGTTTTTAAATGTACAGAAAATGTACAGAAGGAATTACTTAACTCATTAGTTAATAATCCAAATTGGACCACCCATTCAGATGGTTACTATCAAAAATAAAAACAAAAACCCAGCAGTGATTAAGGAGAGCACTTGTGATAAGGACTAGGCGATGTATGGAAGTGTTGAATCACTACATTGTACACCTGAAACTGATATTACACTGTATGTGAACTAACTGGAATTTAAATAAAAACTTCAAAAAAATTAAGACATTGAAAAAAATATTTTTTAAACAGAAAATAGCAAGTGTTGATTAGAATGTAGAAAAATTGGAATGAGTGTGCCCTGTGTAAAATGTTTTCAGAGTGGCTGAAAAGAGTACAGTAGTTCCTCAAAAAGTTAAAAATAGAATTACTACATGTCCAACAATTCCACTTCTCATTATATACCCAGAAGTACTGAAAGCAGAAAATATATCTCTTTTGAGATATTTGTACATCCATGCCCACAGCAACATGATTCACAATAGTCAATGGTAGAAGCAAGCCAAGTGTCCATTGTTGGGTGAATGGATAAACAAAATGTGGTAAATTCATGCAATGGAATATTATTCAGCCTTAAAAAGGAAAGAAATTCTGGGCGCTTGGGTGGCTCAGTCATTAAGCGTCTGCCTTCGGCTCAGGTCATGATCCCAGGGTCCTGGGATCGAGTCCCATCGGGCTCTCTGCTCTGCGGGAAGCCTGCTTCTCCCTCTCCCGCTCCCCCTGCTCGTGTTCCTGCTCTCGCTGTGTCTCTCTCTGTCAAATAAATAAACAAAATCTTTAAAAAAAAAAAAGGAAAGAAATTCTGACACAGGCTACAATGTGGATGAACCCTGACGACATCATGCTAAATGAAATAAGTCAGTCACAAAAGGACAAATATTGTATTTATATACATATATACATTTATATAAGGTATCTAGAGGAGTCAAATTCATAGATCCAGAAAGTAGAATAGTGACGGCCAGGGGCTGGGGGAAGGAGGAATGGGGAGTGAGTGTTTAATGGGGTCAGAGTTTCAGTTTGGGAAGATGAAAAAGTTCTGGAAACAGATGGGGATAATAGTTGTACAACAACATGAATATACTTAATGCCACTGAATTGTACACTTAAAAATTGTTAAGAGGGTAAATTTTATGTTATGTGTACTTATCCCAATTAAAATTTTTAAAAATCTTTAAATAGGTCAAATTGGGTCACCATGCTATGTGGTCTGAAGGACCCCCCCCATCCTTTCCCTCAGGGATTTCACTATCTGAGGATATCCCTGTATGTCAGGGTCCTGACCACAAAGAGAACCCACGTTCCTACTGGGGTGCTGGTAAGATGTTATTGGGCCGCAGTGCTGCATGAGTAACAAGCCAAGAAGACCAGACGTGAAAAAAATGTTCACCAAATATGGGGATGAGAGAGAAGGGTCAGGTGTGTGGATGGCCCAGCTCTTGCACCCACCAGACCCCTCATACCTCCCATCCCCTGGCATGGGCCTTCCCGGAAGGCAGCCCAAGAGGCAGACACAATCACACACTATTAATCCTAACCCTCAGGAGAGGGCAGAACTGACAGCCGGATCTGGACAGCACTTCTGGAATGAGCTAGAAGGATTAGAAGAAACCCATATTGGGCAGATGGCAGCTTGGAACCTCTAGAAAGACCCCCAGGTCCCTAGACCCAAAGTCCCCCTTTTTTTTTCAATTTTTATTTTTTGAGGCAACTTACAATATCCCCTCTGACCAGAAATCAATTATTACTATCTATCCTGCCTGAAATCCTACCTCTTAGATTGATCCAAACCCAAGTCCTGCCAACATGCCCTATAGTTAAGGAAGGGTTGTGACGCATTCAGACCTCCGAAGGCAAGATTCCTTCCTGACACCTACCTTCAGGGTTGAGCGGGCAGGAAGTACACCACCACAGGGTTCAAAGCACACACTGGCTTTGAGAGTTGGCCAGGGAAACCAGCTGTGCCTTCTGTTCTTTGTAAAACTCAGAGATGGTTCCGTTCTGCCCGTCTGGCCCTGGAAAGGCTGAGGAGGAAGGGGTGCACACAATCTTCTCCATCCCCCACAGCCTCCCGCTCCGAACAGACTCTAGGGAGAGGAGCGCAGACCTGGCCTGGGTTATGTAGGATCCCCCCTCCACCGCCATCCAGCCCAGTGAGCTCCGGGATGGCAGGGAAGTGAACAACAAGAGCTTAGAACAGACCCAGATGTCAAAAGACCTCTATATACAGTCCAGATAAGGTGCCCGGAAACATGCACTCCTCTAACTTACAGGGAAAACTGGGGGAAACCTCTGTTAACCAGCCAGATCAGCAAAATTCCTGTCTGCCTGCCTCTAACGCTCTCCTTCTTCTAGACAAATCCTTCCCGTCCTCCGGCTTCCAACGCCCTTCCCCAAGCTACCTTCCCCATCAGCAGTTCACAAGGCTTCAACAACGGTCCACTCCACTTCTGACCCCCTACTTACTACCATCCAGCACTGCTAGCTATTTTCTTCAGTGTATGTGAATTGTTCCCCATTTATGCTATAAATAAGCTTCCTGACACCCTCATAATCCCTGCAAAATCCTAGTATACAGAGAAGGCATTCCAATACACATCGGCCAGATAGTATTTATTTTTAAGTAGGAAATCTAAAACATGTAAGTTAAGGAAACACGATACACATGAATTTACTTGGAAGACCTTAAAACCAAGACCCAAAGTTTAAATCTACATGAAATGCCCATGTAGGCTGGGGCAAGTCACTTGGCCACCCTGTTCCTCAATGATGCAATGACTCATGTGGGGAAAGCATGTCTGTCTCCCTCAGGACCACTGCTGAGAACACACAGAATAGTCAGGAAAGAACAAGCACATAAGACTTTGCAAAGCACGACCTGGATATAAATGTACGGTGGAAGCATAAGTGAATGTATCTTTTCATGGAAGGAATTTTAATCCTATTTGTCATGGTTGGGGCATAAGTCTTTTCTAAAACATTCAGGTTAACCAAAGATCCTGAGTCGTAAAGAAACCACACATCCCTGTGGATTAACTTGTTTTCAGAGAATCAGAATCCAATCATATACATACTAAGCACAAACACTCCACTGAACACGAGTTCATCTTTCTTTGATAGTTCAGAGAGCACTTGAGGATTCAGAAGTGGCTTCAGGTCGTTATAATAAGCATCTAGCAAGCAAGGCAAGTGCTAGTGCGGAATAAATCAACACTTATTGTATTTCCATTGTAATTGTGCAACCCATTTTAATAAAACAACTCCTTATTGAACACTAGCTGCTGTGTGGGATGCAGACACGAGCAAGACACCGTCCCTACCCCCAACTGCCCATGATCTAGGAGGGGATATAAGCCATGCATACAAAAACTGTCACAGGCTGGAATGTGCTACCTTAATCACAGAGGAAAGACAACTTGATTTGAAATTAAATGAATGGGGTAATCTAGTTGGCTCCATTGGTTTACCTCACAGTTCTTTCCCCTTGGGCAAAGCAGAGACTCCACGAGCTCCAGAACACTCCCGCATTTCTGTCACCCCAAAGAAGCACCTCTTGGGACTGAAGGGAAGAAGGGTGATAAGGAGGCCTGTTCGTGGGACCCAGGACGACTCTAACAAGCAGGTCTGAGGCTTCCTCCCTCCCATCTCGCTAACTGCTCCCCTGCCTTCTCCTGTCCCCCTCCTTTATCCTGCACGGGTACCCCCCTCAATCAACCTCTTGCCTGTCTCACTCTGTGCCTGCCCCTCAGAGAATCCCAACCCTGTCCTAGAGAGGGTACAGCAAGCAAGCACAGGTGGCCTGCCTGCTTGGGGGTTGCCTTCGTTCGGGGAGCAGAGAGAGAAGTCAAGCACGCGCACAGGTTAAGTCCTGCCAGGGTGCTGAAGGACAGGTTCGTGGTGCCGAGCCACATAGCCATGCGAGAGTCAGAGAGGCCCCGGGGGATGCTGCAGGAAAGAGCCTTAGAGGAAGGAACGAGGCCAGCTGGAGGGGCTTGGAGGGCACTAGAGGTGGGCTGGGCCCGGATGGAGCCAGATGCGGCAGGATGTATTGACCACATCAAGCCTGGATCTTTGCCCGGAGTGGGACGGACAAGGCCTTTGAAGGACATGAAGCAGAGGAGGGGCATGAGCAGATCTGCATATTTGAAGAGCTCACTCTGTGGAGAACAGACCATACGGGAGTGAGAGAGGACGCCAGGAGAAGAGTTAGGAGGCACCAAACAGGCAAAAATAAGGAAAGTAAGCCTGCAGCATGCCCAGTCATCCTGGTACTTCTCAGAGGTGAGGTCACGGGTCAGGAGGATGTCCCTTGCTCCTAAGCCATCTATGTCCATCCTCTGCTGCACACATCGTATTGGCTCCGGCTCTCTTCTGTGATGAAGCGCAAGCAGCAGTTCCTTTGTAGCATTCTGGACAACCTCCCACCCTCCACCACCCTTCCCCAGGCAGTATCTGGGGCCAAATCAGTGATAGTCTCAATGAGTCTCTCGGCAAAGCAATCACCACAGGCTTGCGGACACGTCGTCTTCACAAACTGACACTCTCCATCCCTTTGAAAGGCAGATTGTTTTCCTAGACATGGTTATTCACCAGCTGCTTTTGGTGAGCAGAGCCACTTCACCCTGATCTCTCATTTCCATAATCTTCAAAGCCACACACACCGCGGGTGTAGACGCCCACAGGTCTGCAGAGCATGGCCCTCTCGGCCAACCACCCGGAGCCCCGTGAAAGCAAAGCTCTGTCTGGTTTTCTATCAGCCTCCTGGTTCCCCAAATGCAAGAGCTTTGACTCCCGGGCTGCAGACATCACTTCTTATGACAGCCTCCCAGTCGGAAGGGACGAGTCCCACACTGAATTGTGGCTTCACTGGCTTAATGTCAGCCCTGAGTCAGTGAAACTGAAAAGACTGTTCTGCCTGGAACACAGGAGACATAGATGGGCTAAAAGTATGAAGAAAAGCAAAAAAACGATCAACGGCGCCAACTGGGTTGGGGGAGGAGACGTGACTGGTGAAGGATGTCAAGGGTCCCGATCCATCGCTTAAGCAGGTGGCAGTTACATGGGCGCTGATAGTCTCTGCAACCTGTGTATCATACGGTTTTTATAACTGGGAGACAGTCTGTAATGAGTTCTCAGAGCCCCAGTCATGCCCTGGAGGAGCTCACAGCTGCATGGGGAAGGGAGATGCGTCAACACACACATGCAGACCAGACTGGCAGTGGCTCCTGCATAGGAGGAACTGACCCTGAAGCTAAACCCAAAGGTGGAGGCTGCAGAGGCCACAAAGGAAGTGAGGCCTGTCAGTGGAGGAAGAGCAAGTACGCAGGAATGGAGGTGACAGCTGGAAGAGGTTCAAACGTCCAGGGCCCAGGCAGGCGGGGCGCCTGTGGGTTATGCAGCCGGCAGTGGGCGTGAGAAGGCCCAGGGGGCTGGCAGGGGGCGCTGGGGCAAGGACAGGGCCAAGTCAGGTCCCTGCACTGGAGAGAAGACAGCTGGAAACACGGCTGGTGCACGGAGATCCTCAAGAGTCCAGGATGCCCCCTGCAGAGGAACTCTGGAAGAGTAGGGTGGTGAGGGAAAGAGTGACCCGAAATGACCCAGGTAATCACGTGTGCTGCCCAGAGGTGTCGGCTGTGCGATATCGGCCTCGTGACGTGCAGCTCAATGCGTCCAGCACCGTTCGTGGGGAGCAGACACTTGTCACCTGCTGTCCTCAGCGTTTGTGCTCCAGCGGAAACACTGAGTGGTTACCAAATGTGGCTGCCTGGCAGTCACCGGGGGTGGGGGGGTGGGGTGTCTCTTTTCAAAACGATGCACTCACAATGCTGGGGAGTGGGACTCAGTGCCCCCAAGGTGATTCCAGGGGGAAGCCAGGGTTGGGAACCTCTGCTCTAGGGGAGAGTCCTATTTAACATCCCACTGAGCTCAGAATCCAAACGCATCATACACAATGTTCACAAGACGGCAGAGGTTGTTGCTTCGAAGAATCTTCTCTTTCCCCTATACTTTTTGTTTCTTGAAATGTGGCTTTTCACTGCAAACCTCTATGCAGGATGGAGTGTGGCCTGTATTTACAATATGTCCCCATGTATCTGTTCTAAATCTTCTAGCCCGCATAAGGTTTCCGCTTTCGGTGAGACAATGGGAGACCTGGGCCCCGCAGCAGGACCTCCCATGAGGCGGGGGCGGGGCCAGAAGACAGGCAGCTGCTGGGCACTGTCTCACTTCCCTAATGTGCACAGACAGGGACGGGGCCAAACAGTGGGCCAACATTGAGCACACTTCGGAGTTTAAGGTCGAAACCCACAGGTGCAGCATAAATCCCGGACTGGATCCTACAACAAAGAAACGATATTGGTGGAAAAACTGGTGAAATCCAAGTAAGATCTATGGTTTAGTTCATCGTGCCAATGTTCATTTCTGCGTTGTAATAACTGTACCATAATTATAGAAGCTGTTTGCGTTAGGGGAAGCGGGGGGCGGGGCGCAGGGAGGAGGAACTCTGTCATATCTTTGCAACTTTTCTATGAATCTGGAAGTATTCCAAAATAAAAAGCTTATTTAAAAAACCGGTACACAGGGGTGCTTGGGTGGCTCAGTCAGTTAAACATCTGACTCTTGGTTTCAGCTCAGGTCATGATCTCGGCATCGTGGGATCGAGCAGAGCCTGCTTGGGATTTTTTTTTTCTCCCTCTCCCTCTGCCCCTCCCCCTGCTCTCTTGTTCACTCGCTCTCAATTAAAAAAATATATATCTTAAAAAAAACCACATACATGTGTGCATGATTTATGGCCCTGTACTTTGAAACTAGAAAAGGGTATGGACTCTGTAGACAGAGTGCCTGAATTTAAAATTCAGCTCTGCCACTTCCTAGTGAATGCTCTTGAGTTACCTGCCTCTCTGCTTGTCTTGTCTGTTAAAGGGACTCTAGTTCACAGAATTGCTGGAAAGACAGATAAGATTATGAATTTCACTGCCCTATACCATGCCTGGCACAGAATAACCATTCAAAAACTATTTTATTTTCAATTCAGGAATAAAGACAAGAATATTATCCCGAAGCAAAGACACCTGGACACGGGCACCTGGGGGCAGATTTCAAGGCAAAGCTCAACCAAAGCAGCCTCGGGTCTGACTCTAAGCCTTTTCCTGTACTAATAAGACTCCTGGAGGCCAGTAGGTATCTATTCTCTCTCTGTCTCTCTCTGACTGTCTGTCTCTCTATCTCTCTGACTCTCTCTCTGACTCTGTCTCTCTCTGACTCTGAGTCTCTCTCTCTGTCCCTCTCTAACTCTTTGTCTCTCTCTAACTTTCTGTCTCTCTCTAACTCTCTGTGTCTCTTTTTCTGACTCTCTCTCTGCCTCTTTATCTGTCCGTCTCTCCCTCTCTTTCTGACACTCTCTCTCTGTCTCTCACACACACACACACACACACACACAGCCCATCCAGCAACAGTGTCACGGAGACAACCTATACTCTCTTGCTGACCAATCTCTTCCCACCTCTCTAATCCAGTTTTCTGTGTTCTGTTTTCTTTCTTTTCTACGCCTGGATCTACAACCTCCCACTGAAAGCAGGTCGTTGAGGAATTTAGCAGCAAGAGATTCACGGACCACGTGAAAGTGTTTGCTCTGAAATCACTGAGCAACCTCTCTCCATGGTGCTATTAATTCTCATAAGCGATTGTCTTTTTCTTTTCATGTAAAATGCTACTCAGAACTCTGATCGCCATCTGAACCCCCCTCAAGAGTGCTGCTAGCTACAGATGGGTGTCTCTAATGAATTTTTTAACTGCTGCCCTAATAAAATATGGATGAACCAGAAGGAGTCCTCTCTGTAGCTGCCAAACAACCAAACAACTTAAGTTTCTGCTCTTATTTCTGTAGCAAAGAGCTGCAAGCTCTCACATCCACCCTAACAAAAGATAGCTTTCCTCATGCTAGTCCACCTGCAAAGTTCACAGTTACCTTTTTAATGCCATATTTTAAGCATGGGCTTATTTACATGGCTTTCTAAATGTGCTGTTTGTGTGCCAAATTTGAGATGTGTTTATTAAAAAATGATCCCAAATTGTCAGCACTTCACACATAAGTAGTACCCTTGAGACTGGAGCATCTCTGAAGGAAGTCCCTACTTTGCACTTAATTTTTTTATAATACTCAGAATTTAAACCCACATCAAAGGTTTGTGCCAGTTTAAATACCTGACCTTAAAAATGATACAATTCTAGCATTGCAAATGTACTGCTCCATGGCCCTATTAGAAAAGAAGAGGAAATTCGGTATTTTTTTTCCCCAAACTTCAGTATGGAAACTTGGTGCACTGGTCTGAGGGAATAAGAAAGAAATCAGCATTATACAACTCCTGGGTTAGAAAGATCTGGACCCCGTGACACCATACACATGTGGACAGGTGCTCAGGGGGACCCATACCTCACCTGGATCTGAGATGTAAGGGGACATCTTCTAATAGAATATGATTGTCTTCTGTCTACACTTGAGGATTCTTCATTTGTAAAACTTCTCTAGCCCCACTTCGTATTGAGGAACTATATATAGCATCCCGGTTTTAAGAGGCCATGACTCTATCCAGAAAGCTCAAGTCTCTCTGACTGATGCAAATCCAGTTGGCATTTGGAGTTGATGACAACGAGGCAGGGGTGGACAGGAGGTAACCCTTCACGATACCTACCAATAAAGGCTCTTTCTCAACAGTAATCCTTTACCGAAGATTAACTGGGGAATACTTAGGGTGTTTAAGAGAACAAAATTTTTCAAGTATCCATTTATGTTCATACAGTGCAAATTAACTATAAGGAATTCCTGTCTCTTCCTGCTTTCATAGTGCCTCTTCACTGTGGAATGATCTTGAACAAAGCAATACATTTTACTGTTAAGAATAAGCCCCCGCAAGATGCTTTGATGCTTAAATGTCTGAAGCATGCTTTGGTTATAGCAATGTTTCCACACGGTGGAAAGCAACTAATCATCCTCACTAAACTCCTTTTGAAAGCTTTTGTTCCCGAAGTGGCATATTTTATGATTTTTAAGTTATTAAAATGAGATGCTAGTGTCTCCACCAATCACTAGTATCAGATAGACATCACATCCACACGCAGATCAGGGCCATCTGCCAGGGAAGGCAAAGGGCCCGAGGGGCCGGCCGCTCCCCTGAGGGCTGGAATTCAGAATATGGTGAGGACACTCTCGTAGGTGTCACAGCTGGGCTCTAGGCCAGAAACCAAGCAAGAGAAATCACTCATGCCATCCGAGGCCGTGCTTACTGGGCGGTGGGTGTGCATCAGTGAGAGATGGATGCCCTGCTGAGCACACCCTCACCGGTAAGCTGCGAGTGCCTCGCTCTGTGAGCTCAAGTCACCCGTGGGACCTGGGGTCCACAATCACCTAACCACCAGAGAAGAAGCTACTGCAGTGCATCCCAGGGTGATGTTAATGACGTCCTCAAGAGCGTTCTGAAGTTAGACTGGGTTTCAACGTCCCTCTGCCCCTCTTTTGACTTGTCCAAGTATACCTTCCCCGAGCCTCAGCTTGCTCATCTGGAAACGTTCCTGATTCCTTCCTCGGAAGGGATGAGCCACTTGTCCACACCACCTTCTCTCAGCATCGCCATGATCTCACGGCTGCTGGCATCAATCACGCAGACTGAGGAGAGCCTACTGGTTCTCACCTCCCTCCCAGGCCACGCAGGGCGGAAACAACACCTTCTTCCTCTTCTCCCTCCTGCTTACAGCTCCATCCCAACCAGCCCTCTCTGGCAGCGCTCTTTCTTCAGATAAGACCAGTAACAGTGTTTTCTATGTCAGTTTTCCTATTTACAGTCTCACTCCAGTCCTGCCTGGAGATCACACCGAAGCCACCTGGGAGCGGAGGATATTTCCAGACAAGCCCTGAGTTACCTCTGGAAATGACTCATTTCATCTGTTATGTATGAGTTTTCCAGTTTAATATTCAGAGAGGGGGTCTGGTAACTCAAAGAAAAGCTGGATCTTGATTCTGTCAGCTCCCATCTGGGTGATGCTGAGCAAGTGACTTAGCCTGCCATGCCTCAGTGCACTCATGTGTTAAGTGGGCATAATCTCCACACCTTGAAGGACTGTTCTGGGGATACAATAAAGTCACTAATATGTATTTGCGAAAGCCCATCATAGCTTGTGGAAAGGGGCAACACATGCTCAGTAAATGTTAGTTTCTTCCCCAAGTTCTTCTGGGCATCTGAAGTCATTGCTGAATCCTGAGGACATGCTGGAATTTCCCTGGACAATCTTTAAAAGGAGAGAAGAGCTGTCAATTTTCTCCCTTATCCTCCTTTGTGTACATGTGGTTTTTTTTCAGGGGGTTGGGGGTGGAATTTGTTAATCGGTTCCGGTAATGTTCTTCAACAGTCTGCTTCAGAGTTAGTTTTGTTTGGGGTATTTTTTTTTTCTTACCTTTCTAAGAGGGTAGAAGACACAGAAAATAAACGGGTGAGCTTAAAGGCATAAAAGTCCATGGAAAACAGTCCAAACTATCAGAAAAATACTAGACAATCTTTAAGCAATTTCTGACAAATAAAAGAAACTTATTAAAATTTTAGCAGATCTATATTTTCCCCTAGAGCTACAGAAATCCTCTGCACGAACATTCCTTGACCAAGCACTACTTTGAACATCTCTTCATTTTCCTTCAGGGAACAGTTAAGGGGAAAAGTGACATTTCACACACTCTAAACACTCAAAATCAGGGGGTTTTCCCCCCTCTCTCTCTTTGTTTACCTTTCCAGTCTTTGGGCTATTTTTCTCACCCTCCAGCAACATCCAAAAACCTATTTCTTTTTAAAAAAAAAAAAAAAAAGGCTTTTAATAGCTAACACAAACTAGATACGTCTGTTTTTCTCTAGAGTGGGCTTTAAAACTTGAGTTAGCTCTCACTAAGGGAATAGAACTTCCTTTGTACGCAGCCTATTTTGAAATAAATGAGGCAATCCTGGGTAATAAATTGGCTCTAATTCACTTACGCTGGAGGAAGGTGAAAATAAGATTGGGAAATTGCTGCGGTGGTCTTTGAGGAACCCGGGAGGATAGGAGACATGTCAACAAACTGGAAACACATGAATAACCTCCCGTGTTCTAAAAAGGGAAATAGGTCATTCCTGCAAACTGCAGTCCAGTGACTGCAAACCAATGAGCATGACACAGACACCTGAGAAGTTTTGGAAGATTAATAATAGGGTATTTTGTAGGCACTCACAAATGAAAAGGGCCTACATGGGTTTATTGAAGATAAACCAGGTCAAACTCACTGTATCTTATTTAAACAGGAAATAAGAAAGGGGGAAAGACAAGAGCATTCACTGAGAACTCTACTATATGTCAGGCCTTGTAAGTTAGGGGAAAGGTGGTAGACATAAATATCTGGACTTTACCCAGAGGATCCGGGAAGGCCTCTCGCACCTGCCCCGTGTACAAGTAGAGGCTGAAAGCAGGACAAGCAGGGCAGGCAGGTGGATTTGTAGGGGGTGAATGACAACTGCAGATCAAAGGGTTCTGGACCTTGAATGGATGACTGACCAGGAGGAGGGTCCCAGCTCTTTGATGCAGGGTTCTTTCCTGTCTTCTTGGCTGATAGTAGCTGCTAGACCTAAAAATGTCCCCAAAAGGATGACTCATACTCATATACAACTGTTACAATTTATGACAAAGGAGAAGTAAGTCAACGAAACAATTGGAGAATAGGGGACAGAACTGCCATACACACGCTGAACGCACAACTACCAGCCCCAGGGATTCCAGCTCATGGGGAATGATGTCACAGGGGGGCAAGGGACCAAAGAAGGGTCCCTAAGGAGGGAAAACAAGATGAAGACAAAGTAAATGCTCAACCAGTGGCCTCCAAAGGATGCAGCCCATGGCGCGCATGGACCTCTCTGCCATTCTCCATGGCGGCATCATTAAGGATGCAGGTGATGGCACCCAGCCACCTTGAGAGACGTACTAGCCGAGGAAATTTTGAGAGTAAATGTATGAGTGAAGGAGATATTTATAAAGAGTGTATACGTCTGATTATAAAATAAACTACTTTCTTGGGGTCAAAAATCAACCTATAACTGTTTTCCCATGAAATCCTCCTCTTGTCTAGTTCCCTGCCTTTGAAAATGAGCATTAACAACCACAGAAGCACTAAAGCAAGCCTATAGTAGAAGTGTGTTAGTGTGGAGCAGAACGAAGGGGCAGGGAGAGGACCTCAGGGCCCAGCGATCATCCAAGGGAAAACAGATTTGTCATTTTTGCAAGATACACCAAGACAGTGCCACACTTATGGTCAGGCGTAGCCACTAAGCAGGATGCAAATAGATGCATGTGATTCCATATAAATCTCCACAAGCTGTATGAAGAGCATCAAAGTTCTCAGCTTTTCATTATCAATAATATCTTTTAAAGAGATTGTTTTCACATGCGTACAACTGGAACTCTCTGATCAGCTTTGTTTTAAATCCGCTGATCCAGAGATTATGTCTGTGAGCGTGTTTTCAATTATACAACTAATCTTGACAGAGAGCCAGACAGGATTAAAATGAGGTGAGTTTGGATGGGAGTAGGGGCGGGGTGTAAATAAAAGGGTATCGGGGACATCACACCACAAATCCTCACCCTCTAGAAGGTGAGTTTCAAGGTTATTTTTGGAATGTTTGAGGTCATCAAGCTTTGTCATTATATTGGCTATAAATTCATTTAACTATGTTCTTAAGCAGAACTAAATACACTTGGCCACAAAAGTTCAAAGCTCTTTTTCTTATAACTGCCTTTGGTGCTTAGCATAGTACTGGATACTCTACGTATCCAACAAGTGCTCCAATATTCCACAACGAGCTGTCTGATGGCATCCCAGACCACCAATCTGATTCTACATTCCAGGGTCAGACCCAGCCTAATGAGGGAACATATAGAAAAGCAGTCGTTTCTCTGCATTGCAGTTTTTCTATATGTTTAAATGAGATAGGACATGAGAAAACACATTGTAAACTGTAAAGTGCTACAGAAATGAAAAATCTTACTAAGGCTGTTAGCCCAGTCTTATCCCAATTGTTTATGGATCATACATCGTTACTGTAAGAGCCTGGTTACTGCCCATAATAATCAGTCTGCATTACCTTCCCCCGACATTATAAAGCTTTATGATACATCTAACAGATGTGATCTAGAAAAAAACTCAGAATGCAAGGATTCGAAAAGAAACATCAAAACCTAGCTTGACAAATTTGACATAATTGACGTCCCTTTACTCATTCAATATTCACTGAGCATCTACTAAGTGCCAGGCACACTCCAAGCTCTTAACATACTTTTTATGCCATTGAATCCTCACCAAAACCTATTAAGGTAAGGATTATCATCACCTTGTTTCTATAATAAGATTGCTGAGGCTTATGGGAGAGAAGTTAATTTGTCCAAAGTCACACATCTAGCTAGTGCTGGAGCCAGAACTAGAGCCCAGGAAGTCTGGCCTCCCTCTCAGCCTCAACCCTTTCCTAAAGGCAACAGACACTGACTTTCTATATGAGAGTCTGTGATAAATACAGATCTCTGAGAGCTTGGGACTTAAGTCCTAAGGAGTCTATATGACCTGTTTTCACATTTGTTAACTTTCAGATGTAATTACCCCAAAGGATAACTGCTCAGTGGCATTTACTGATTACCTATAAAATAGTCCAGAAAAAGTAGACTACTAAGAACTCTAAGAGGAACACAACACAGCAATAATATCCAAACTCAACTACCCTGCATGACTTAAAAAGCTCTTTATACAAAAGCTTTCCAAACTAAAAATGTACTGAAGTCACTTCGGTTTCAAGCAAGGGCTCCTTATGAAAGATCCTCCCCAGTGAATGGCACCAGATTTAATCTGACAGCCACACATGTATCCATCACATGAAAGGGAAGGAAACCTCTGGAGAAAGTTAACAGATCAAGTTGGAGTTAGAAATGTCCCCCCACAAAAAAAGGTTTGGGGCTAGTCGTTCTTACCATCAGGCAACAGCACACCAGAGATGAGCTAGAGTAGGAATAAAGCACTAAAGCTGTGAGTCATGTAATGTGTTATAATTAGAATAGATTCAAGTTCATACTTAATGCCATGTTACTCTCACTCCCCACATTCAGTTATCTTTCCTAAACAGAAAAGCAAAGGACAGAATTAAAGCTGGCAAACCAAGAACATGTGACTGACCCTGGAGTAGCCTCGGAGAACCCTGTGTTCACCAGTCACCCTCACTCAAGTCATGAGTGAGGAGAAAGTTCAGGAGCTTCCGCTTCAAACTAGCTGGGCTTGAGTGTGGTGCTGGAATCATTTGCGTCAAAAGCACCCAAGAGGTCTATGAAAATGCAGATTTCTGAGCTTTTTCCCAGCCCTCCCAAACCAGAATCCCAAGCGCAGGAAATAGAGGAACATGTGCTTTTCACAAGTGCCCAGGCGCTGAATTGCTTGCACAATAACCCCAAGGCAGGCAAAGTGCGTAAGGTATCTGCAAGTACTTCCAAGACTGCAAGGGAAGCTGTCTGAAAGATAGAATGTTCAAAGGGCATGTGGAAAGATAAACAGAGGGGAGACTTCCAAGGAAGATGGCAGAGTAGGAGGACCCTGAACTCACCTGTCCCATGGATACGACTAGGTAACACTCACATCAGTGCAAACAACCCAGAAAATGACCTAAAGACTGGCAGAACAAACTCCACAACTAAATGTAGAGAAAAAAGCCACATTGAAGAGGACAGAAGGGCAGAAACATAGTGGGAAGGTGAATACCACAGGTCTGGCCACCAAAGGGAGGGAGCCACAGGTGTGGAGAGGGGTGGGAAACAGACTATCATACCAGAAAGCCTGTACAGGGAAGACAAATCCCCATAATATTTGGCTTTGAAAATCAGATGGGCCAAACTTCATGAGTTTTTAAAACCAGCAGGACATAAAGCCTGGAACTCTAAAAATTAGCGCCTCCGGGAGAGCCTGGAGGATGACAGGAAGCTGAGTCCCCACCCTTAAAGAAACAGCACAACAAACAGCCCTTGAAGATAGAGCTTAGAAGCCGCAGTTTGAAAAACGTCTGGGGCATACAGGAGAGAGAGTTAGTTACTAATCTCAGAGTTCCTTGAGGAACTTCTCCAGGAACAAAGGAGCTGGCAGGTTCATTTCCCTCTCCTGCCTCAGTCACAGGCCTGCCTCAGTCCTGGCACTGTGGGTCCTCTCCCCCAGAACCCCACACAAACCTCACCAACACTGTGCCTCCCAACCTCCTGCAGAGGATGCACACATCTTGTTAAAGCTGCACACCCCCCATCCACGCACACTTCGCAGACCAGGCTCAGCTGGCCGTGGTCTCCACAACAGCTGCACATCCCCTCTGGAAGATGACCAGTGCCATCTTGTCAAAATTGTATGTCCCACCCACTACTTTCAAGAGCAAGGCATGTAGCTGACTTTCCTCACACAGAAACAGACACAGGTAGGCAAAATGAGGAGATAGAGGAATATGTCCCAATGAAAGAATAGGGGGGAAAATGACAGCAAGAGACCCAAGCAAAACAGAGATAAGTAAATGCCTGATAGAGAATTTAAAGTAATGATCATAAAGATACCCACTGGACTTGAGACATTAAAAAAAAAAACTCAGAGATGAAGAACACAATAATTGAAATTAAAAAATACACTTGATGGAATAAATAGAAGACTGGAAGAAGCAGAGGAACAAATTAATGACCTGGAAGACAGAGTAATGGAAAACAATCAAGCTTAGTAAGTGGGAGAAGAAAATTATGCAAAATGAGACTAGATTTAGGGAACTCAGTGACTCCATCAAGTGTAGTAACATTCACATTATAGGGAGCCCAGAAGAAAAAGAGAGAGAGAAGGGGCCATGAAAATTTATTTGAAGAAATAATACCTGAAAACTTCCCTAATCTGAAGAAGGAAACAGATATCCAGATCCAAGAGGCACAGAGATCCCCAACAAAATCAACCCAAGGAGGTCCACACCAAGATGCATAGCAATTAATATGCCAGAAAGTAGTGATAAAGAAAAAAATTTTAAAGCAGCAAGAGAAAAGAAGACAGTTACATACAAGGGAAACCCTCCCTAAGGCTATGAGCTGATTTTTCAGCAGAAATTTTACAGGACAGAAAGGAGCAGCATGATATATTCAAAGTGCTGAAAGGGAAAAATCTGTAGCCAAGAATATTCTATCCAGCAAGGCTACTATTCTGAATAAAAAAAGAGATAAAGAGTTTCTCAGACAAACAAAAACTAAAGGAGTTCATGACCACCAAACCAATCCTACAAGAAATATTAAAGGGACTCTTTGACTGGAAAGGAAAGACCATAAGTGAGTATGGAAAGTAGGAAATACAGAAGTAATAAAAATAAATATATCTATAAAAATTAGTCAAGGGATTCACAAAATAAAATGATGTAAAATATACCACCATATACCTAAAATGTAGGGGGAGAGGAGTAAAGAATGGGTTCAAACATAAACGACCACCAACTTCATAAAGACTGCTATATATATGTTATATACAAACCTAATGGTAACCACAAATCAAAAACCAGTAATAGAGATGAAAAGAATAAAGAAAAAGGAATCCAAGTATGTCACTAAAGAAAGCCATGGGGCACCTGGATGGTGCAGTAAGTTGAGCGTCTGACTCTTGGCTTTGGCTCAGGTTGTGATCTCGGGGTTGTGAGACTGAGCCCCACACCAGGCTCCATGCTCAGTGCAGTCTACTTAGAATTCTCTCTCCCTCTCCCCTGTCGCTCCCCCACGTTCACTCTCTCTCTCTCTTTAAAATAAACAAATAAATCTTGAAAGAAAGCAAGCAAGAAAGAAAGCCAACAAATCGTGAAAGAGAGCAAGAGAGGACAGGATTATGGGAAAACTACAAAAACAACCACAAAACAAGTAACAAAATGGTAATAAATACATATCTATAAAAAATTACTTTGAGGGCTGCTTCGGTGGCTCAGTCGTTAAGTGTCTGCCTTTGGCTCAGGTCATGATCCCAGAGTCCTGGGATCGAGCCGCGCATCAGGCTCTCTGCTCAGCGGGAAGCCTGCTTCTCCCTCTCCCACTCCCCCCTGCCTGTGTTCCCTCTCTCACTGTGTCTCTCTCTGTCAAATAAATAAATAAAATCTTTTTAAAAAATTACTTTGAATGTAAATGTACTAAAAATGCTCCACTCAAAAGACATAGGGTGACAGAATGGATAAAAAAATAAGACTCATCTATAAGCTACCTACAAAACTCATTTCAGACCTAAAGACACCTGTAGATTGAAAGTGAGGATATGGAAAAACACTTATCATGCAAATGGATGTCAAAAGAAAGATGAGGTACCAATACTTGTATCAGACAAAATAGACTTTAAAACAAAGAATGTAACAAGAGACAAAAAAAGAACACCATATACTAATAAAGGGGACAATCCAACAAGAAGATATAACAACTTAAATATGTATGCACCCAACATGGGAGCACTCAAATACATAAAACAGTTAATAACAAACCTAAAGGAACTAATCAACAGTAATACAATAATAACAGGGGACTTTAACACTCCACTTACATCAATGGATAGATCATCCCAAATGAAAATCAACAAGGAAACAGTAGCTCTGAATGACACACTGGAACAGATGGATTTAACAGACATATTGAGAACATTTCATCCTAAAACAGCATAATACACATTGTTTTCAAGTGTACATGGCACATTCTCCAAAATAAATGACATATTAGGCCACAAAACAAGTCTTCACAAATTCAAAAAGATCAAAATCATCCCACACATCTTTTCTGACCACAATACTATGAAAGTAGAAATCAATCACAAGAAAAAAAAATGTAGAAAGAGCACAAATACCTGAAGGTTACATAATATGCTACTAAACAAGAATGGGTCGACCAGGAAATCAAAAAAGAAATAAAAAATTACATGGAGACAAACACAATGGTCCAAAATCTTTGGGATGCAGCAAAAGTGCTTCTAAGAGGGAAGATAATAGCAGTACAGGTCTACCTCAAGAAGCAAGAAAAGTCTCAAATAAACAACCTAACCTTACATCTAAAGGAGCTATTAAAAAAAAAAGAACAATCAAAATCCAAAACCAGCAGAAGGAAGGAAATAATAAACATGAGAGCAGAAATAAATGATACAGAAACTAAAAAGACAATAGAACAGATCAATGAAACCAGGAGCTGGTTCTTTGAGAAAATCAACAAAATTGGTAAACTTCTTTCAAGACCATCAAAAAAAAAAAAAAATACAGAGAGGACTCAGGCAAATAAAATCACAAATGCAAAAGGAAAAATAACAACGAACACCACAGAAATACAAACACTTGTAAGAAAATATTATCAAAAATCATTTGCCAACAGGGGTGCCTAGCTGGCTCAGTTGGTAGACCATGTGACTCTTGATCTTGGGGTCATGAGTTCAAGGCCCATGTCAGGCATAGAACTTACCTAAAAAAATATATATGTGCGTGTGTGTGTGTGTGTATGTGTGTGTGTATTATATATATGTATATATATAAACAAATTGAAAAAATACATATATATATGTAAGTACATATATATATCAACAAATTGAAAAACCTAAAAGAAATGGATAAATTACTAGAAACATACAGCATACCAAAACTGAAGCAGGAAGAAACAGAAAATTTGAACAGACAAATTACCAGCAATGAAATTGAATCGGTAATAAAAAAAACTCCCAACAAACAGAAGTCCAGGACCAGATGGCTTCACAGGTAAATTCTACCAAGCATTTAAAGAGTTAATGCCTATTCTTCTCAAGCTATTCCAAAAAATAGAAAAGGAAGGAAAACTTCCAAATTCATTCTATGAGGCTAGCATTACCCTGATACCAAAACCAAATGAAGACACTACAAAAAAAAAAAAGACTACAGGCCAATATCCCTGATGAACATAGATGCAAAAATTTTCAATAAAGTATTGGCAAACCAAATCCAACAATACATTAGAAATACCACAATCAAGTGGGATTTATTCCCAGGATGCAAGGGTGGTTCAATATTTGCTAATCAATCAACATGATATATCATGTCAATCAGAGAAAGGATAAAGACCATATGATCATTTCAAGAGATGCAGAAAAACTACCTGACAAAGTACAACATTCATTCATGATAAAAATCCTCAACACTGTAGGGTTAGAGGGAACATAACTCAACATAATAAAGGCCTTATATGAAAAACCCACAGTTAACATCATACTCACTGGTGAAAAACTGAGAGCTTTCCCCCTAAGATAAAGAACAAGACAAGGATGTCCTGTGTCACCACTTTTATTCAATATAGTACTAGAAGTCCTAGCCACAGCAATCAGACAAGAAAAAGAAATAAAAGGCATCCAAACTGGCAAGGAAGAAGTAAAACTTTCACTATTTGCCAGTCACATGATACTCTATATGGAAAACCCTAAAGACTCCACCAAAAAACTATTAGAATTCATAAATGAATTCAGTTAGGTCTCAGGATTCAAAATTAAAGTACAGAAGTCTCGGGTGCTTGGGTGGCTCAGTAAGTTAAGCATGTGCCTTCAGCTTAGGTCATGATCCCAGGGTCCTGAGATTGAGCCCCACATCAGGCTCCCTGCTCAGCGAGGAGCCTGCTTCTCCCTCTCCCTCTGTTGCTCCCCCCGCTTATGCTCTCTTGCTCTCTCTGTCAAATAAATAAATAAATAAACTCTTTATAAAAAAAAAAAAAAACCATACAGAACCACAAAAGACCCCAAATAGCCAAAGCAATCTTGAAGAAGAACAAAACTGGACATATCACCATTCTGGACTTCAAGGTATATTACAAAATTGTAGTAATCAGAACAGTATGGTACTGGCACAAATAGACACATAAATCAATGGAACAGAATAGAAAACCCAGAAATAAACGTATGATTATATGGTCAATGAATCTTCAACAAAGGAGGCAAGAATATGTAACGGGAAAAACTCTTGTCAACAAATCATGTTGGGGAAAATGGGCTGCTACCTGAAAGAGAATGAAACTGGACCACTTTCTTATACCATACACAAAAATAAACTCAAAATGGATTAAGGATCTCAATGTGACACCTGAAACCATAAAAATCCTAGAAGAAGGGACAGGCAGTAATTTCTGTGACATGGGCTGTGGCAACATTTTTCTAGATATGTCTCCTGAGGCGAGGGAAGCGAAAGCAGAAATAAACAACTGGGACTACACCAAAATAAAAAGTTTCTGTACAGCAAAGGACACAACCAACAAAACTAAAGGGCCACCTATGGAATGGGAGAAGATATTTGCAAATGATATATATCCGATAAAGGGTTAGTATCCTAAATATATAAAGAACGTGTACAACTCAACACCAAAAAATAATAATAATCCAATTAAAAAGTGAGCAGAAGACAAGCACAGACATCTCTCCAAAGAAGACATACAGTTGACCAACAGACACATGAAAAGATGCCCAACATCACTCATCATCAGGAAAAGGCAAATCAAAACTACAATGAGATATCACCTCACATCTGTCAGAATGGCTAAAATCAAAAATACAAGAAACAACAAGTGTTGGCAAGGATGTGGAGAAAAAGGAAACCCTCATGCACTGCCGGCAGGTACAGTCACTGTGGAAAACAGTATGGAAGTTCCTCAAAAAGTTAAAAATAGAACTACCATACAATCCAGTAATCACACTACTGGGTATTTACCCCAAAATTATAAAAACACTAATTCAAAGGGATACATGCACTCCTATGTTTATTGAAGCTTTACTTACAATAGCCAAATTATGGAAGCAGCCTAAGTGCCCATCAATAAATGGATGGATAAAGAAGATGTGTTATATATATACAATGGAATATGATTCAGCCATCAGAAAGAATGAAATCTTGCAATTTGCAACTACATGGATAGAGCTAGAGAGTATAGTGCCAAGTGAAACAAGTCAGACACAGACAACTACCACATGATTTCACTCAAATGTGGAATTTAAGAAACAAAACAAGCAAGCAAAGGGAAAAAAAGAGAGAGAGAGGCAAACCAAGGAACAGACTCTGAACTACAGAGAACAAACTAATGGTTACCAGAGGGGAGGTGGATGGGGGGGTGGGTGAAATAGCTGATAGGGATTAAGAGCACAGTTATCAAGATGAACACTTGAGTAATGTATAGAATTGTTGAACCATTATATTGTACACCTGAAAGTAATGTAACACTGTATGTTAATACTGGAATTTAAAAACTTAATTTTAAAAAGACAAGCAGGGAAGAAATAGATAAGCAGGAAGGAAATAACAAGGAATAAGGACAAAGGGGTCATGAAGCAATAAGAAAAAAATCAAAACTACTAAAGGCCAGAATGAGTTACATCTTCTGTAAATATGCTAAGGACAGTGAAGGGGTTCAGAACAAGTGTCCCCAAAATATGCCACTTTAGCACATGGATTATTTTGAGCTGAAGGCAATCAAGACCCAAGAAAGCCAAGAAAAATTTTAACCTCTCCCTTAACTGCCCAAAAGAATTTAGACAGAGAGCCTGGTCCAGGAACAGAACTATCATCAGAGGTAACTACAGAGAATCAGGACTAGGTATGGTAAGGTGGTGGGAAACTGGGCAGGGCCTGGAGATCAAGAACTTCTCTGTGTCCCACTGATTCTGCATGGCAACCTGTGAATTGTCTTCCTCCCCTTTGTGGTCCCAGACCCCCGCCCCCTTCCCCTTAGCTCCGAATGGCATATGAGCTTCAATTGCCTGATTGCCTGTGGGTCTCATATTCTCATGGGGCTCACATACATACATAATTAAATTTGCTTTTCTCCTGTTAATCTGTCCTATGTTAATTCGATTATTAGATCAGCCAAAGAACCAAGAAGAGTAGAGGAAAAAATACACCCACACTCACAAGAGCAAAAATCTGTGCTTCAAATGAACAAACAAAATCTGGGAAAGAAAGTTAAGCAGGCAGGGACAGGCTCCCAAATTAGGGCACAAAGGTAACAGATAAGAGAGAAGACAAGGCAGAATTACACAGTTCAAATGTTCAGCCCTCACCTCTATTTAAGAAAATGATCTTCAGATTGGAAAGGATAGTGGTAGCATAAATTAAGGAGGAACTGAAGCCCATGAGAGGCAAAAAGATGGAAAGAGAACACCTAGCCACTTCAGATGAGTTCATGTCCCCAAATGAGGTCAGATAAATTATGATCTTATGATCCAGTACTAAAAGAACTTATGGACATGATCACAGAAATATGTACAGTGGATTTTGAGAAATCGTAGCCCTATTAAGGACCAAAGATTGGCAAGTGATCTGGTTTCAAGAAAGTAGAATCTAAGAGCTATAGATTAATCAGCCAGACACATATCCTGGATAAAATTCTAAATGAATGTTCGAACAAACAGGTTATGATCAAAACAAATCAGGCAACCTAGGGAGCAAGAGAATGGAATAAAGGCAAGTTAATGGCACTTCTGTGAAGCCCACTAAAATGGACAAAGCATGAGAAGTTGGGGAGAAAACATTATTGACAATGCATGATCACATGCCATATTCATTTAATGGGCCCTTATAAAGTGCCTGTCTATCACTTGTGCCAGGAACTGTCATCAGGATTTTACAAATATTAATCCATTTCATTCTCATACCAGCCCTTACGAGTAGCTTTCTACAGATGAGGAAAAGCAGACAACTGAGATGTTAAGTAACTTGCACAAGCTCACACGGCTGTTGACTGGCAGAGCAGGAATTACAACCCCAGCAGTGTGCTCCAGAGTCATGTTTTTAACACTATGCTGCTTCTCAAAACTATAAGGAATATCTGCCAAATACTGTAAAATTTAGATGAAATTAATAGCAGACACCAAGTAATACATTCCTCTCCAGTTCTTGAGAAGGAAAGTATTTTTCCAAGACACGGTACTCAGAAAAATGAAGAGCGCAGGCATGCATTTGGAAGAAAGCAGCTGCTGTCCAACTTTTAATTTGAGAAATATTAACATTTTTAGAAAACAATAACCTAAGATTTCCCACTGGCCAGCTGATGCCTGCCTGGGTGTTCTCTTCAGTTCATTCATAAAACAAAGCCAACTCAGAGGCAACAAGACATACTCCAGTTGAAAATTGAGTCAATAACTTGGAATATCAGCTTGAGAAAATGACAAAATGCAAGGGAAAAGGGAGAGAAAAAAATAATTAAAGAGAAGACAATATACATACAGAGCAACAAGCATGTGGATGGTAGGTGTCCCTCAAGAAGACAAAACAAATAGGGAACCAAAGATATAATCACAGAAAACATCTGTGAAGTAAAAATCAAATAAGCAAACAAACAAAAACCAAAAAACCCAACTAACTCTACAGATAAAAGGTATACACAGCATGCAGGGGGAAAAAAATGGAATATTGTGACCAACACCAAGAAATCTTGGTAAAATCACTGGACTCCAGAGAAAAACAATGAAGTCTATGTGACTCTCAGAAAACTCAAGTCACATATATAAAAGGCAAAACTCAAGCTGGCTTCCAAAGTAACACTTATTGCTGAGTGACACTGTTGATATAGTTTGGGGGCATGGGTGGGGGCACTCAAATTGGCACTCAGCCAATTTGTCAAACATGATAAAGACAATAAAAAGTGACTGTTCAATATGCATAGATCTGGATACAGTAACAACCATGGGCCTTCTTGATAAAAAAAATCTCCAGATGGTGAAATCCAGACAACCAGGAAATAAATCAAGGTACAGGACTCAGGAATGGTAAGGCCCTCCTATGAAATACTGGGGATTGGAGGGAACACCACAGTCTTTTAAATAAAACACCAACGGCTAGACAACTATGAGAAGTATTAATGCAGAATAGAATATAAATGTTACAATGGTGACAATATAAAGTAATAATAGATCTAATGCAAAAACAACCATCTCTGATATTTGCAAAGCACTTCCTGACTTATCAAAGCCTTTCCCACGGAACCCCTCATTTAATCAACTGAACAGTCTTAGAGATGAGAAACTTTCAAGCTCAGAGAATCGAGCTGCGAAGACACTCCTGCAGACTTCCCAGTCCAAATCTTAAGTCTGTCCATGTTCACCACCTAATATGAATATTTCAATTTCATTTTGCTTACAAGCCCTATTCTGTGCACGGATATAAAGACACCTGAGAATACAGGTATCACTCCTGAATCTCTACCCAGTTGTCCTTCCTAACAATTCCCAGGCATCTCCCTCACTGTGATTCTTCTTTCTGTGTCATTGCTATCAGTCTCCTTTGAGCCCCAGTCTCCCTTCCTCATCTCATTTGAGTCCTTCGTTCAGAACAAGGACTGCTTCAAAAAAAGAACAAGAACTGTTTCTGTACACTCTACACACGATGAACAGGGAACTTCCCAAAGACGGAAAAGGACAGACTCGTGCATCCCTATGGTCGGGGGGCAGCATACATGGAACATGGGAAGAATTGGAAGAGTGAGGGAACTCTTTCCTAGTGAAGGACACATGAGTACTGTCTTCAAATCCTTAAAAGACTGCCATGTGACACAGAGTCAAACGTGTGTTGTCTGTATAAAGAGCAGCGCTCTGATCAATGGCCCATCTCTCAAGCACCACGGAGAGCCATGTGTCCCAAACATCGCCCAGGCTAACCCCACTTCACGATGGTTGTTACGGCAGAATGCCACCTGTAATAATATTTTCCTTATACTTTCCCTTAAACTAACTCATTTCTTTTGCTTAAATAGATGTATTTTAAAGAATATTTTTATGGCATCACCCATAAGTAGGATATGAACAATCACTTGCCATAATTAGAAGATCACCGTACATATAAACACAGACAATGAAAAACTGCATTTTTTTGTTGTTGGCCAAAGAATCTGGGGACAGAAGTCCACTCGGCTCCATCCTTATTACAAGGGAAATTAGTTTTAGAGAAGGTTAAAGACACACTAGCAGCAAACAGACTTTCTCCTTGGCAGAAGGAAAATGTAAGACTGTGAGTTAATGCTGTTCCATGTTATGTCCTGTGACTCTGCAAATCATCTCTTGTACCACTGGGGGGCACATCCCTTACCTGTACAGGAAGGAGTGCGTGAGGTGAAAAATGATTTATAAGGTTATTCATTCTAACTTATATTCACAAAAAGCAAGCTAGGAGTTCAATATGAAAACACGTAACAAGTAAAGCTGGCAACAATGGAAAAAGCATCTTTAAAAGAGCTGACAATAGTTAGTATTTGTTGAGTGTTCTACAACTTACAAAGCACTTTCATCTACTTCATTACACATAATCTATTTCAAGTAGCGACTACTCTGTCCCCAGAAGAGCTCAACAAATCATCCCTCAGGACAGATGACAGCAAAGACCCCTGCCAAGACCCACAGACGCAGAATCCAGGCTGCCTTACCAACCTTGCAATTTGAATTGCTAATTTTTAAAGCAAAGGAATTTTAAATTAAAACTTTCACCTATGGTCAGTTAGAAATCTGAACTGGATTTACCGAAGCAGGAAGCAATTTGATCTTAACTCAGCAAGGATGAAGTACATCCAAGGGAAGTTAGAATGGCAATTATTCTGTGTGTGTTGATATGACAACAGATCACACAAGCAGAATAACTTCCCTGAAGCTTATCAGGGATAGGAGGGCTGAGGAAAGGTCACTGAAGGTAAGGAAGCACTGAAGCCCTGGTTCTGCCGTTTAGAGAGAGGTAAACTCCAAAGGGGTCACCGGACTGCAAAACTCAAGTGTGCAAATTAAAATTTTCTCCCTACATCCCCTGGCAACCTTTGGACTGCCCCAGATCTATCTAAACCAGAGAGAATGAGACCTCCATGGCCCTCTAGGGTACCTTAAAGTTAATGGAAATAATCTTGCCAATTGCTTTCCTCCTTCTTTTAGGAGGCACTAAATCCCAGCTGTTCTGTAAGGACATCCTTCAGGATATGGGCTCCTGTCTTTGCTCAACCAGGCTACGCAAGGTGACCATGCAGGGCAGCCAGCTGATTTACCTACTTTGGAGGTACTGCATCTTAGCTACATTGTTTGAAATATTTGCCTAGGAATACATAAACATTTAAACCCAAATTCTAGGAAGTCCAGAGGGTTTGTGGCACAGCTGTTCTGAATTTTAAAGGAAAGAACTGTTCCATCTCTGAAATTCTCAATAACCTCAGCACCCTCCTTTGCTGAAGCTAATCCCGAACTCCCCTCTCCAGATTCTCAGGTTCCCAGTCACCCTCGGAGCCCACGATGACTGGGCAAGGATGAAAGCCTTCTTTTTTCCCTAAGAGCATTTCCCTTTACCCTTCAAGCTGGCAATGTCTCAGATGTTTCATGCAGTGAAATGGTTGGGAGATCCTATGTCCTCTAAAGAGCATGGGGGGAGGGTGTGGGCAGATCCTGTGTCTCGCTGGGTCTACCCTGGTCTCTCTGCTTCTCTCAGCTTCTTTTATATCATACCACTATTTGTTAAAAATAATAATAATAATAATAATAATAATTTCTATGTAATACTAAAAAATGAGATTCGATTTTCGCTGAGGGTTTCTTAGCTGACACTGATTCTCATATTTTATTTATGCACCAATATGAAGTTCCCAAAGCCCTTTAATTAGATTAGTTCTAGAATTTGCCATCTTTCTTTCAGAATTCCATCTGCCTCTCCTTATTAGCCCGGTCTTTAAATCTTTCCCTGGGGAGATTAATTCAGTATATTTTTTCCTTCCTTGAGCCAAAAGCTACATGAGTCAGGATGGCAGACATTCTACAAGATACAAGAACAATTCATAACATCTTCTGCTTTAATAGGATGTGAAAAACTGAGGGGTTGTAGTGAACAGTAAACTCAACCTGAGTGGCCAGTGTGATGTGATGTGAGCATCAAAATTAAGCCTCATCTTGGCTTGCATTGAAGGGACCTAACATTCAGGTTAAGGAGCCAGGAGACCTACTGCTCCCTGTGCTGCTAAGAACACATATGGACTATCCTTTCCCTTTTTGGGCACCACCTTTTAAGAGAAAACAGCCAGGAAGGTCACTAGCACAGCATGGCCTTAAGTAGGAGTGAGAACCTGGGGTGACTGGGTGGCTCCGTTAGTTAAGCGTCTGCCTTCGGCTCAGGTCATGATCCCAGTGTCCTGGGATCGAGCCCCGCATCGGGCTCCCTGCTCCGTGGGGAGCCTGCTTCTCCCTCTGCCTCTGCCTGCCACTCCCCTTGCTTGTGCTCTCTCTCTCTCACTCTCTCTGTGAAATGAATAAATAAAATCTTTTTTAAAAAAATCACATCCACGGAGAGTGATAACCCAGTGGTGACACAGCACTCTGGAGTGTGACTTGGAATGGTGGCAGAGGGAGGGAGAGATGTGAAGGGAGAGGGAATTTTAGAGAACTAGTTCAGAATCTTCCAGAGAGTAGGGAAAGCAGAAAAACTACTGTATTGGTCTCATATTGCTGCTGTAACAACTTACTGCAGATTTACTAGCTCAAAGTAACACAAATGTGTTCTCTTATAGTTCTGGAGGTCAGACGTCAAAAGTGGGAGTCATTGGGCTAAAATCAAGGTATGAACAGGGTTACTTTCCTTATGGAGGCTTTAGGGAAGAACCTGTTTTCTTGACTTTTCCAGCTTCTAGAAGCTGCCTGAATTCCTTGGTTTATGGCCTCCTCTTCCATTTCAAAACCAGCAGTTGAGCATCTTCAGATCTCTTGACTTTGACTCCTTCCTCCCTCTTTCACTTAGAAGGACCCCGTGATTACATTGGGCCCACTTGGATAATCCAAAATAGTATTCTCATCTCGAGATCCTTAACTTAAACACATCAGTGTTCTCTTTTGCCATGGAAGGCAACCTATTCACAGGTTCCAGGGATTAGGAGGCAGAGATGTTCGAGGGGCCATTATTCTGCCTACCTCACCATCACTGGGGAAGGGGAGAAGTAATGGAGGCCTTGAACTTAGATCATAAGTAAGATGAAGAACTTAGAGGACTGAATGATAAGTATATGTGGATCCTTAAAATAATAAGCAAAGAGTCAGGGAGATGTGGGCTCAAATCCTAGCTCATCCATTTATGGATAGCTCATCCATAACTTTGGCAAGTTACTCAATGTCTCTGGGCCTGTTTTCTCATCTGAAAAATGGGGATAAGAACAGTACCCCCTCTTTAGGCTGTTATGATGGTTACATGAGAGCATTAGCACATGGCCTGACAAACAGTAGAGGCACAATAAAATAGACCCTAGATCTAAAAATTAGGAAACTGAAGCTCACAAAATTCAGTAGCTTAGCTGTGCTGCCCAACTTAATTTCTATGATGCTTCCATTAGCTAATGCTTAGGGTTAAGATCACTATTTGGGCCTAATATAAAGAGATACCTACTGCTTCAGTAAAAAAAAAAAATAAGATTCTGCATCCAGGTTACAGTGCTAAGTGCCAGGGAATTAAAAAAAAAAAAAAAAAAAAAAAAGCATTAGCCCCAGTGGAACTGGAGATTTGTTCGGGGAGACCAACACATAGACAAAATATAAATCCAGGTATCAAATATCGAATGTGGTGTGCTAAATGAGTGGTAGAGACAATGTGTACAATAGGCCAAGGGCAAGTGATCCAAGTCATTAATCTGGACTCATACAAAAGGCTTGCTGGAGGGGACGGGGTTTGGAGGGAAGAGAGGCCTCTGGACAGGAGCGTGGGAAGTGATACCACCAAGGTGGGGATGCTCATCACCAAGTCATAGGGGCAGCACAACTAAAGTCGGAATTCACAGGAAGTACAGGCACTTGAAAGATTACAGATGTGGGAATCATGAAGAATGCTGCACTAGCCTGCTCGCTGCATTACCCAGGCATTCCATTCCAGAGCCACTTCTCCCTTCAATTCTGTCTGTGTTTACTTCCTGTATTTTGGACCTCTGATATTTGGTACCAATATAATTATGCTATCTTCTTGGTGAATTGAGCCTTTTATCTATATATAATGTCCTTCTCTGTTTTCTGTAACACTTTTTTACTCTAAGTCTATTTTGTCTCATATTAGTTTCAGCTCTCTTTTGATCACTATTTGCATGGAGTATCTTTCTCCTCCTTTCTACTTTCAACGTATGTGTGTCCTTAGAGCTAAAGTAAGTCTCTGTAGCCAGCACGTAGTTGGATCATGGACGGGGGAGGTATCCATTCTGCCAATCTCTGCCTTTTGGCGAGTTTAATCAGTTCACATGGAAAGCAATTACTGATAACAGGAAGGACTTACTTCTGCCATCTTGCTATTTGCTGTCTTCATGTCTTACAGTTTGTCCCTCATTTCGTCCTTTATTGCCTTCCTTTGAGTCTAGTTGATTTTTTTATCGCGACACATTTTGATCTCCTTCTCACTTCCTTCTGTGTGTACTCTATAGATGTTTTCTTTGTGGCCACCGGGAGGATTACATACAATATCCTAAAGTTATAATAATCTAATTTGAACTGATACCAACTAAACTTCAATACAAAAACTCTACTTCTACACAGCTCTATCCCCCCTTTATGTTTTTGATGTCACAGATCACCTCTTTATACACTGTGTACTCATTAACATAGACTTATGATGAGTTCTTATGCACTTACTGTTTAAATTCCATAGAACCTACCATTTTGAATGTGGCTTTTTCTTAACTGGGCATTCACTTAGTTGCTGTACACCTCTGACTATTTTCCAGAGCTACTGTGAAATTATTCTAGCCAGTCTCTAATTGATTTTGTCTTTTTGAACATCACCATGGGAGAACAAGGGCCTGGAGCTTTCTACTCCACCATTTTGCGGACATCACACCACTCAGGCACTTTAGATCCTGGAAAGGAGGGAGGACCCACGTTCCCTTCCTCTACCCTCACCCCCCAGTTCTCCACTCTGAAAATGCCTACTAAGGGACCCCCTAATCATAGGCATAAATTCAGATTTGGAGCACTCCCCTCCCCAGAGCTGAGGGCAGGATATATGTTGCCACTAACTTTTCCTGTTTTCCTATTAATTTGTACAATCCCATAGTCTTTTAAAGGAATTGTAATTTTTATTATTTTTAGTTTCATTTATCATTTTGTGTTTTTAGTTTATTTTAACCTTTTTTGCATTTGGCCCTAAGGAAACTTTTACAGGCATACCTCTAAGACCTTACAGGCTCAGTTCCAGACCACCACGGTAAAGCAAATATAGCAAGTCCAGTGAATTTTTTGATTTTCCAGGGCATACAAAAGTTATAGTCATTGGCGCCTGGGTGGCTCAGTTGGTTAAGCGTCTGCCTTAGGCTCAGGTCATGATCCCAGTCTGCTTCTCCCTCTCTCTCTGCCCCTCCCTCCTGCTCCTGTGCTCTGTCTCTCTCTCTCTCTCTTTCCCAAATAAATAAATAAAACCTTTAAAAAAAAAAGTTATAGTCACATTGTACTGTAATCTGTTAAATGTGCCTTATGTCTAAAAAAACAATGTATATAACTTAATTTAAAAGTACTTTATTGCTAAAAAATGCTAATCATTATCTGAGTTTTCAGCAAGTCGTAATCACTGATCACAGATCCTCATAACACAACAATGAGAAAGTTTGAAATATTGCTAGAATTACCACAATGTGACACAGAGACACAAAGAGAGCAAATGCTAGTGGAAAAATGGCGCCCACAGACTCATTGCAAGGTTACCACAAACCTTCAATTTCTAAAAAAAAAAAAAGCAATATATGCAAAGCACAATAAGGTGTGACTGTATTTTCTTGGTTTTGAGCCATAAATATATTGTCTTACTGAATATTGAGTCTTGAGGTTGCTTTGCCTTTCTTAATATTTTTTTCATTCACTTAACTCTTACTTTCACTTACTTAACATTTTTCTTCCTTTGTAATATTTTACTACTTTTTCATTTCCTCTGGGGATGCTTTATTTCAATTTACATGTATTTTATAAATACTTTTTTCTTTTCTCCAAATTTTTATTTAAATTCTAGTTAGTTAACATATAGTGTAATATTGGTTTCAGATGTAGAATTTAGTGGTTCATCACTTATATATAACACCCAGTGAGCATCACAAGTGGCCTCCTTAATACCCAACCCCCACCTAGACCATGCCCCACCCACCTCCCTCCATCAACCCTGTTTGTTCTCTATCATTAAAATTCTGTTTTCTTGGTTTTCCTCTCTCTTTTCCCACCCTATGTTAATTAATTTTGTTTCTTAAATTCCATATATGAGTGAAATCGTATGGTATTTGTCTTTCTCTGACTGACTTATTTCGCTTAGCATAATACACTCTAGCTCCATCCATGTCATTGCAAATGGCAAGATTTCATTCTTTTTTTTTTTAAAGATTTTATTTATTTATTTGAGAGAGAGAGAGAATGAGAGATAGAAAGCACGAGAGGGAAGAGGGTCAGAGGGAGAAGCAGACTCCCTGCCGAGCAGGGAGCCTGATGCGGGACTCGATCCCGGGACTCCACGATCATGACCTGAGCCGAAGGCAGTCGCTTAACCAACTGAGCCACCCAGGCGCCCATGGCAAGATTTCATTCTTTTTTCATGTTCATTTTTTTTTGATGGCTGAGTAATATATTGTGTATAATGTATACAATTGTATATTGTATATAAATACAACATCTTCTTTAACCATTCATCAGTTGAGGGACATTTGGGCTCTTTCCATAATTTGGCTGTTGTTCATAATGCTGCTATCAACATCAGGGTGCATGTGTTCCTTTGAATAATTATTTTTGTATCCTTTCAGTAAATACCTAGTAGTGCCATTGCTGGGTCACAGGGTAGCTCTATTTTTAACTTTTTGAGGAAACTCCAAACTGTTTTCCACAGTGGCTGTACCAGCTTGCCTTCCCATCAACAGGTAAACACTTTTTTCTTAATTTCTACCTTTTTAAATCTTTCTCCATGATGTCTCATCTATCACATCTTCTCCTTATATGACATTGAATGAAACATATCATTCTTTTAAGTTTGTATCTCTGCTTCTCAATTAGTTATTTCTCTTTATTTTATGTAGTTTTTAAATTTATCACTTCTAAATCTCACTTTTTAATCTTTCAATCTGTGATCTTCATCTTTGCCATTTTTATATTTCACTTTTATGTTTGAACTTTCTATTTTATCAGTATAGCCCGAATAAGGCTGTAGGCCCAGAGCTGAGGGCCTCCTGTCTCTACCGCTAGTAGCTGTGTGAACTTTGGGGAGCTATTTAATCTCCCAGTGCCTCAGTTTCCCATCTGTAAAATGAGGATATCAACAGTTTCTATCACAAAGAATTAAAGGAGCTCATATATATAAGGCTCTTAAAGAGCCTCTGCTACGTAGGCATCTAAGCTGAAACAAATACCTGCTCACCAGCCCTTTTCCCTTTTCTCCTGGACACACAGTTGTACTACATTTCCCAAATTTCCTTGAAATTATGTGTAGCCATGAGTGTGAGTCCTAGTCAATGAAACTGTGGACAAAAGTGATATCCTCTGCTTTCAGGCCTGGCCTGTGGAAACCTCCTTTGCAGTTGTCCCACGCTCTTTTTTTCTTCTGTCTACTGATTAGATATTGACCCTCTAGGTGACTTTGGAAGCCATGTGTTGAAAACACAGGAGACCTGGTCCACCTGAAACCCTGAATGAGTAAATACAGTGGAACCCCTCCCCCCACCACCACCAACAACAACCCGGCTTCAAAGTGGAATTTATATGAGCAAGAAACAAACTTTGAAAGTGACATGTCACTGAGAATTTGGGTTTTTACATTACAATGGCAGGTGAACGAATACAACGATCAGTACCTTAAACTAGGGTACTACCCAAAACAAGTGGACTGGCTTACTCATCAGGCAGTAGCCATCTAGGAAATGATTTGGAGGTTGGAAAGATGGAGGCTCAAGTTATGCAGTGGCAAAATATTTGGTAAAATCATCGCCTGCAGTAACTAAAAAAGGACACCTATTGTCTACCATGCTTGCAGCTCTAGGGGAAGAGTTGGAAAGTAGAACATTAGTAATAAAATGAGAGAAATAGTAAATATTAAAGTAATATTTTAAAAAAGAGATACACTCAGTCAAGAATTTGTTTGCAGGATACCTGGGTGGCTCAGTCGGTTAAGTGCCTGCCTTCAGCTCAGGTCATGATCCCAGGGTCCTGGGATCGAGTCCCACATCGGGCTCCTTGCTCAGCGGGGAGCCTGCTTCTCTCTCTGCCTCTGCCCTTCCCCCTGCTCATTCTCTCTCGCTCACTCTCGTTCTCAAATAAATAAATTTTTAAAAAAAGAATTTGGGGTGCCTGGGTGGCTCAGTTGGTTAAGCGACTGCCTTCAGCTCAGGTCATGATCCTGGAGTCCCGGGATCAAGTCCCACATCAGCCTCCCTGCTCGGCAGGGAGTCTGCTTCTCCCTTTGGCCCTTCCCCCCTCTCATGCTTTCTCTCTCTCTCACTCGCTCTCCCAAATAAATAAATAAATAAAATCTTTAAAAAATAATAAAAAATAAAAAAATAAAAAAAGAATTTGTTTGCAAGCATAAATGAAAGGGGATAGAATGCAGAAATGTGTGTGCTGAAAGGGTTGGAAGCTGGCTGCTTCTTAATCTCAAACAGTAAGAAATAAGATTGAAAAAACTTGAGTGCCAAAGGCCCAAAGCCTCAGGCCTGTAGCAAAAAACTGATTAAGAGTGTTGCATTCCCATCTGAGCTTGCAGGCCTCAAAGTAATCACCATTTAGTTGAGAAAGAAGGGCATGGGATGATAAAGTCTAGGAAAAAAAAACTTCGGGATTAGCTATTGGTATAAGGAATTTAATGGAAGAAAACAGAAGGGACCCCTACTAAGTTTTTGACAGAAATGTATAGCCTGAGAAACCATGAGCTTAAACTTAAAAAAATTAAAAAGTCTGTAAGAGCCTTAAAAAACCTCAGGCCACCAAACAGAGGGCAGCAACAGCTATGCACAGCCTCATGAAGATGGCAGATTCCCCAGCAACTGCTTCAAATGTTGCCATGGAGAATAAAAGAAGAGAGGAACTTGGCAGGACAGACCATGGAGACCAATCAATAAGAGATTTCCTCGCAGAAAGCAGAATCAAGGTCTAATGGAGAAAGTTCTCCCGCCTCCTGGTTGGGGAGCCTCCACCTTGCCTACCCAACGGCTTTCATGATTGCTTTGCACCCACGTCTACTGTGCAGACTTTACCCTGTCCCAAGGGGGAGTTTTTAGTGCTTTTATGCTGTCTCGGCTCCACCACTGAGAACTGAGAGAGGCTGGAAGAAGGCAAATGTTTCTCTCTTTTAATTCACAAGTCACAGAAACATGAGGATCATCATTTAGATGTGGAAAAGACTGTGCATCATCAGCCAGAGATCCTGAAGAGTGATCCAGATGCAAGACTTGTCTCCGTCTGGGAGGGGTGAGCGGAAATGTCAGGGAAGAGTGAAATGGGAATTTGGTGACCAGTAGGGAAAGCTGTGGTGGAGACTGGCCACTGTTCACCAAACCTATTTCCTTTTCCTCCCGCATCCACAGCTAAGGGACATTTCCCAGCCTCCCTCGCGACTGTGCGTGGCCACTTGACTGACCCTGGCCAACGGCATGTGGGCAGAAGCAGCGCCCGCCTCTTCCGGTTCTAATCCCTAAAAACCTCCCGTGAAAGCTTCTGCTCACTTTACCACTCTCTGCTAGCTGGGTGGCAAAGGCCTGGACAACTTTGGAAGCCACATGCTGAAGGTGGTGGGGCCTTTGTCAGCCCAAGTCCCTGAATGGCCGTGTAAGGCAGAGCGGCCCCGCCAGTCAAGCCTGGTGCCTCGACCACCAGTAACTGGAGGGAGAATCTGAACTTTACCTTCAAGAGAAATACACTTCCAGTGTCTAAAGGCAGCTGATATCTCAGAATAGTTATGGCACTTGCATCACCTTAAATATAAGAACTTAATAAAAGTTAGCATGTTCTAAAGGGTGACAACTGTAAACATTCCAACTTAATGAGACTGGATGAGTAAATCATGCTACAAACATGCAATATACTGTGTAGCCATTCAAAATGATGATGTAAAGCAACATCTGTTGACATGAAAACGCTTCTGTGCTATACTAATAAGTGGGAGTAAAATTAGGTTAAAAAACAAGATGCAACATGATCCCATTTCTATAAAACTATACTATACTATAAAACAGAGGCTCTGTGAACCTTCTAGAAGAACGTTCACTAAAGAATTAAGAGTGAGGAAGTGGGACTTCAGTGATCATTTCTTGATGTATTTTTCAGGCTTGTTTGATTTTTTTTTTTTACAATGCCTGTTTATATAGAAACAATAAAGCTATATTTGAACATTAACTGTATTATTTTTCTTCCAGGCGACCTCATAATGTCCTGTTCATTTCTTTTAAGAGAGCCTTCCCATACTCTTCAATATGGAATGTCCTAAAAACATTACTTCAAGGATGTCAGAAAACTGATGGGTGAAACCCCCCCCCTCCTCAGACAATAGCAATTTTATCTAGGCTTACAGCTCATCTACCCTTTTCATAGTACAGATATTTCCGTTGGTTTATAAGAAGGGACATGAAACTTCCCAGGGTATTGGGCAGGGCTTATAAACTGAACTTTGCCCTCCAGGAGAGGCAAGGGGGCCAGTGCAGTGCAGTTTGACTTGAACAAGAAACCAGTGGCGGGGGGGGGGGGAGGGCGGTGCCTGGGTGGCTCAGTCCATAAGCTCCTGCCTAGGATGGAACCCCACATAGTTGGGGCTGAAAAACCCAGAGTCCGGAAGCTTTTTTCTTCCTCCTGCCTCTAGTGTCCCACAAGGGCCTCTTACTTAACAGAGAGCCAGAATGTAACAGGAAGGGAGCTGGCAAGGGAGCCAGGGATGTGCCATTTTCAGACTCCCAGCCTCAGCTGTAAAGAGCAAAGCACAGAAGGGGCGGGTAAGGGGCCAAGAGTCAACAACCAGCACCCAGCCTACACTCCTACCCATTCTTTTCAACCTGTGTTAACAAGTGTCTGTTCTGGAGGACACGTGCAGGGCAGTGGTGAAGAAGGAGGCCTTGGAAGGCAGGGGAACAATAGCCCTTGGCCTCAAGGAAAATTCTAGGGAAAATTTAGAATTGGGGAAATGGCAAAACTGTTGCTCTGACCATGGTAATCATATCATTGAAATTACAGTGAAGTGAGCAAGACAGAGCTGGGTAAAGCGTGCCATACACTCCTTCTAGAAGGCCCCGTCTGCTCCATTGATAATAGCACCTTGCTCTTGTCAACAGGGACACTGATGGCATACAGCGTACCACTGGACAAGTGTTTTAAAAGGTACCTCCTCGGGGGTGATGATCTATGAAAAGACGTCCCCTCTGGGAAACTAAATTAGTAAAAGGTGGTCCCTCTGAGCTGATGAATTAGGAAGAGGCAGGCCTTCCTCAGCACAAGGGCCCAGCCTGGGTGTCGGCCCCACTCACCCCTCCACTGGGACACTGGGGACATTGCCCTCCCACCTAAAGACTGCAGCCCACTATTTTAATTTGCTACTGTTTTCCTCAGCCCTTTGTGTATGTTATTTCATGTAATGCTCACCAATGATCCTACAAAAGAAGCATCATCACTGCCCAGCTTACAGATGAAGGGACTATACTTAGTAAGTGACAGAACTGCTGTTAGAAATTTGAAATCTAATAAGAGCCCACCAATAATAATTCTAATAATAATAATGCAAGTGCCCACGATGAGACAGACACTGTACTCAGATCTTTACTCATATGACCACAGACAGTTCTCATCACAGAAGGATGTGGCTAGCCAAGAGCTCACTGCTACAGAGCCTGGGCACCAGGGTCTAAGGCAAGTGCCACACCTGCGTGCTAGTGCAAAAGGCATGTGCACTTGACCCCCAGCCACCGAGAACGGCATCCTTTCATTTATTTATTTTTTGTCTGAGTTACTGCCTCTCTCAGAGGAGGCCTAAGCACAGTCCGATCTGACGGAACAATGAGACTGCATAGGAATCTCTAAAGCTGGGATTTCCTGTGGGTTTTTCTATTGGTAAAACAAAAAGCCCCTTTGACTCTGGCTCTTTTGGGGTTCCAGGGAACAAGCTGGCATTATCTTTGCTCTGAAGGGCCTTTGACTCCCACACTCATTGCAGACAATGCTGAAAGAACACCCAAAGGATCAGCCAACGCGCCTGCCCAGTCCCCAGCCTCACAGAAGGTCTCCCTCCGTGGAAACAGCTCCCAGCGACGGCGCTACAAATGTGCAGGGGTCAGCGAGGCTCGGCACGAAAGCAAGCAGCCAGGTCCCGCTCTGTCCCCGTGTGCTCTCGGGTTGGGTTCATTTTCATAATGGTTTTATTAAATAAATGTGAACCATGATTATTTCTTCCCTGGAGCCAAAACACCTGAGAAGCCAAGAGAGTGAGCAAACTCTGAGTTTAGAGAGAAAGGCAATGGTAGGCCCGGCGCCGAGCTGAACTTCTTTTAAGGTTAGAATGCCCTCTTTGGGTATGAAATGATATCAGCAGGAATGGTGAATTTTCTGCAACAGGAGAGGCAAACCATCAGAGAAGAAACCAAAACGCAGAGAGCTTACATTTCATACAGATGAAAATTTTATAAAAACAAAACCAAAATTAAATTACACCTCGAAAGAGCAAAGATTGACGGGATCAGGACCAGCATTCCGTTTGCAGAGCTAACCCGATATGCTCTGTCAGGCAACCTTCACTCTCCATGATACATTTAGGATTCATCATCCACGCAAAGCCTTATCACAAGCAACTCTAGAGTACTCAGAGCCCAAGACAGCATCGCACATGCCGAAGGACCCGCTCCCCTTGATTACGAGTGGTGGGCATTTCAGGGGGCACCTTGACGGTTTCAACCCTCTCCCCTGCAGGCCTGTCAATGACAGCGGTCGTCCTGTGCTCCCTCTGAGACCAGCACAGTCTCTGGAGCCCGGGAAGCATACAGCATAAGGTATCATTTGCCCCCGGGGTTGCAAAATGTGGCAATAAAGGATTCATCCAAGAGGCAGCCTCAAGAGAAGAATCAAAACTAGTGCAAGACAGTCTACACAGCCTGGCCCTCCCAAACTGCTAGGCGAAGTACAGAGATTCCACGTGTCAGACCAAGAATCGAAAACCAGGGAGGCATGGTGAGCACACAGTCTTGGAAGCTGAGTACGGGAACCTCCCCACCCCAGAGCGGACTGCCAGGGCGGCCTCGTAGCGGAACCATCTGCACTCCTGCTCTGGAAGTGCGCTCAAGCCGGACTGGACAATACACCCTCCGTAAGATCTTGTTCCCATCCTCCCTGCCACACCTCTCGCGTCCCTCTGCCCACTCCTTGTGCAGCGCTGGGCTTGGTGATAGCTGATCAGCAGCCCATCTCAGAAATAGTAGCGATGACCCAACCAGCTAAGAATTGGAAATGGAGGAGGAAGGAGGGGGCAGGGGGAGAAGAAGCAAAACTACAACAACTAAGTACAAGTTCGTGATGCGTCCTCTAGAATTCCAAAACCCCGGAGTATCTGTCTGAGAACCACAAGCTTTCTTTCCTTCATCTTGCAGCCATCTGATCTGACCGAACTCATACAGTGGCAAACCTCGCACGCACAGATGCAAAGCGATCAAGGGTCTTTATTTATTCCACTTAGTTCTGGAAACAAGTATCTATTTTGCCACAGAAACACAAATGTGACTTAGTTAAGGGATCGGGGATCCGGATTAGGGTGTGAAGGACAAGCTACAAGGCGAACTGAGATCATAGGGAGGACTGATATGAGGAACAGTATCAGCAAGTTTATAAAAAAAGCAATTCTAGACACACAAATATTATAGATTGTGAAGAGCTCTTATATAAATGATTTGACCACAATTTTACACTGAGGGCCTGATCTCATTCCCCCCACCCCTTTCTACAAGGGAGGACACTGAGATCCAGAGAGATTAAGGGACTGGCCCAGGGTCCAACCCTTAGTCGAGTGCCCTTTCCATCTGGCCGCCTGACCAATCATGGTTCGCCATCACTTTATCCACAACAGGTAACGTGAAGTATTTTGATCACAATTTAAATGAAATTTGCCTTGGCAATGCACTCTGCGCATCTGTCTGATGTTTCAGGAATTCACAGTACGTCATGATAAGTGATGAACGTCGTGAGCAATAGACGGTAAGCGGTGCTGGGAGCAGTAGCAACGCCAAGCAAGGGCAAAGGTTGGCTTCGGGGATGCTGCAGCACCCACCCCCCATGCTTCACAGTCTTCCAAAGCCACTCCAAATTAAAGTCATGGCAATGAGCTTTGATATGGGCAGCTGACATTTTTCTCTTCGAAATGTGTAAATGGAAGCACCTTTAGAAGTTTTCACCACTTGTATTGATATTATAGTTGTGCCTGCATGTAAAAGCAACTTTAATTCGTTCTTTTAAGATTTATTTATTTGAGAGAGAGAGAGAGAGCACGTGCCCATGCGTGGGGGGGAGAGGCCGAGGGAGAGGGAGATAGAAACTTCAGCAGACTCCCCACTGAGCACAGAGCCTAACCCAGGGCTTGACTCGGGGCTCTACACAGGGCTCTACACGGGGCTAGATCCCATGACCCTTATATCATGACCCAAGCCAAAACCAAGAGTCGGACGCTTAACTATGCTACCCAGGTGCCCCCATGTAAAAGCAACTTTAAAACAAGTGCCCTACCCTCTCCTGGCTAATGCAACCACTGCCGAAGGTTCTCCATGTAGGTGGCAAGAGACACCACTGGTTTAGGAAGCAATTCTCCTAGATGCCATGGGGGCTATATTACACATGCTACTTTAAATCAATGCAACTCAATAAGTCTTTATTCCTACCTCAGGTCTAACAGAAATGATAAGAAGATAAATAAGACTAAGCCTCCAGAAATTGAGCCCAGACTAATGCAAAGGCATAACCAAAAGAGTGTATTTCTCTATAGTAAATTCGTGGTTGACTCACCCCTTCCCCAGGTCTGTAATGATTAATAATTGTTCATTTTATTGGAAAAGGCAGTCTCCAAATTTGAATGGAATATTGTTTAAAGGGGGAGGGGATCGTTTGTTCATTAAAAAGCAGTATACAATGTGAGCATAAATTCATCCCAAGATTAGCCTAAGATAAAGCAAACCCCTTGGAACATCTCACTGTATTTCCACTGAGCCCCATTTTAGCTCAGCAAAACAGAGGTAATATCAATGCCTTTTCTTATATATCACGTTATGCTTTTCAAAAAAGTTTCTACAACAATTAATATTTGAATAAATGTGCTAGATAATCCCAAATCAAAGAGTTAAGAAAATATAACCGTTGGATTAGAATTATAGAATTTGTCCATTTTTCCATTCAAATTACTATTGAAGTCAGGTAAAGAAAGACACACAAAAGCCACATGGTTGGGAAATAGTTCAGAACTCATCCTACAATCCCCAAGGCCAACTGGCTATCTGGGTAGAGGATGAGATCATGAGAAATTAAGCAAACACAACACCACAGCCAGGAAATTAATGCAGTTTCTACAGATGAAGAACTAAGATGTCTCCCCTAGAAGAAGAGCAGCACATTTTATATATATAAGCATGAGAATCAATACTCGAGTAAGTTATCTTCAAAATTATTATACCTAGAAATAAACCCTGCAATTGATAAATTATAAATTAAAGGATTCCTCCTTTCTTCTTCCCCCTATCCATCCCTCCACTCTGTATAACATTCACTGGGCATCTACTAGGTGCTAAAGTGGCCAATCATTCTGATGAAACAACATCCAGAAACTTCACAAGAATCAATTCTCTTTTCTCCACTGTAAGCTTCTCAAGGGTATGGACCTATTCTACATTCTTTCTTACCTTAAATGGCTACCACCGAATCTGGCAATGTGGTTTGTGCATCTCAATAAACATTTGAACTGAACTGAACTTCTAAAACTCTTGACTGGTTTTGAAAGGTATAAAAATAACAGATGTGGTGAATCTACATACGGGATGAGTCTGTCTAAAAATAATAGAGTTTAATTCAATTCAGTGAGAGTGGAGTAAACCGTAAGCATACTACACAGATGAGGGGGTAAGGAAATAAACCAGACTAGAGAATCCCAAATCAAAGAGTTAAGAAAATATAACAGTTGGATTAAAATTATAGAATTTGTCCATTTTTCCATTTTCCCAAACTCTTTCATGAAGGAGTTTACAGCAGAGTCAGAAAAGCAGGTTAAAAACATAACAAACTGTAACAGAAGAAGAGGGATGAAGGCGTGAGAAGTTTTACTGGCTAGATCTTAGGTGAGGGATAATATTTTGATGTGTAGAGATGGGGGAGGGAGGGAAGAGCACAGATTCCATAATATTCTTGGGAGGCAGAATAATGTGTGCAATAAAAGAGTCAGAATGTCAGTTTTAGGGATTCAGGGGCCAGTTTATGGAAAGCCTGGCAAGGAATGCTAAGAATTTGCTTGGGGGACAATGAGTCTTTGCACAGAGTAATAGTAACCGAATCATGTCTGTGCTTTGGGAAGATTACCATGGCAGCAGCGTGAGGCTGACTGCGAGGATTTCGGGAGCAGAGAAATCCTGTTGCAATGAGTGTCAAGACTGGGAAGACATAGGGAAGCCCTGAGATGCGCTCCAAAGAAGCATCCTAAGAGTGGCTGCTAGGCCCCAAGGGTTGTCTTCCAGCACTTGGAAAGAACACCAGGCTAGGCTACCTCTTCCCTCTAGACTGGATGGTCCATGAGGACCATCTAATACATCTTTAAACACCAAGCTGTGCACACCACAGTGCCAAGTGCAGAGTACATTAAAAACATTCTTGAATTAACAAATAAATGGATAAGCTAATGTCTCTGGAAGAGAATTCTATAAGCAGACAAAGGGAAACAAAAAGATTGATAGTCAAGGTAGATCTTAAACGATCTTAAAAGTAGATCCTAAAAGTTCTCATCACAAGAAAAAAATGTTGTAACTGTGGCAAAGGATGTTAATAGACTTATGTGGCGACCATTTCACAATACCTACAAATATCAGATCATTATGTTGTACCTCTGAAATTAATATAATGTATGTCAATTCTATCTCAAAAAAAAAAAGTCAAAGTAATTTAAGGCCTCCAAATCTACTGTTTGAATTGAATGTGGATTATCTCTGCCCAAGGACAGCTGTCTCATATTTCACTCTGCCTGGCCTGTGGCTATAAAGAAAAGCATTAGGGAAATATCAAGAATCATGACGAGAAACACAAACTTTTCTCATTAGAGGATTTGTAATTAGAAAACAGCTTTTGCAATTCTAACTGTCCAGTTTTTTAGAAACAGGAGAATCCAATTTATCTCTATATTTACGTCTTTTCTCATTTGACCCCTGTAAAATAGTCCTCCTTTTCCCATCAGTGCTTGAGTAAGTTGAGGCATGCATTCACTTGTAAATGCCAAACATATGCATTCTCCTGTGTCATAAATCAAGCCTGATAATTATGTCAAATCATCTAATCAATCCACTCACAAATTAAGAGACAACAGGTATGAAAAAGAACAGTTAGGTTGGTGTCCATGTCACAAAACTAAATTTAACTTCAGGTTCCACATTCAGGAAGAAATTCACTCATTAAACTGGAGAAATTTCACCTTTCAACCTATGAAAGCAATTAGTCTCCATGTAGGGCTACCAGTCAAATGCATGTTTCTATTCCTGGTCAATTTGTTTGCCTGAATGAACATGATCATGTTAATGATTAATATCAATCCTCGATATGTGCAACCCTGGGGAGTTGAAGTACCTATTGCGTTCAGGCAGCTAACTGCAGGGGGCTGTCTAGGCCTCTTGAAATGAAATCACCTGGGGGGATGGTTCAAAATGTGCAACCTCAATGAGCAAGGAATAGAAAATTCACAAAGTAGCTCAAATCCTGCAGGACAAAAATCACAGAATCCCAGAGCTATAAGGGTTCCCACAAGTCACCCAATCCAGCCTTCTTCCCCACAGGCAGACTCCCCCACTGCATTCAACCACAGAAATCACCCAACACCAACTTAAATGCTTCTGATGGCAAAAAAAAAAAAATCACTGCTTTCCAAGGCAGCCTATTCCAAAATACATAAATCAATAACAATTTAGTTTGGTTCACTCGATATTTTTAAACAGTGATGAATTATGCCAAACTACGGAATGAAGCAAAGTTTAACAGCTTAACAGCTCTCAGTAAGAGAAGAGGACCCAGATTCTAATACTCACTCTTCTGACATTCCTCACCTTTTCCACCCGTCAACTAAGCAGGCCAGACTCTGTGACCTCTACTGCCACTCACTGTCAGTAGCCTCTGATATATGACTTATCCTCAGAGATTGCTATCTCGTACCTCAAGTTTACTGTCTTAATTGTATTTCTCTGAGAGTTCAGACGGATCTGCAAATAAAGGGAAAAAGTCCTACCATGACAGGCAAATGTTAAGAGTTTGAGCAGGGAGAATTTTGTCCATGTATTTAAATGGATGAGCACAACACACTGTGGCTGGGAAACTAACCTGAAGTTGATAAGAGAAAGATAATGTAAGCCTCTTTATTCCAATTACTTCATTTGCGACCAGGTCTCCTGCACCTACAACTACCATTTTATTGACCAAAAATATACTTCTTAGCATCTGCACTTGGTAAATGCACTTGTCAGTGCCTCACCTGCCAGAAATCAAGAGGTTTAACCAATTGATCTTTTGAAACTTCATCCAGCAATAAGTTCTGTGATTCTGTTTATAACACCTGACGACTAGTGACCCTAGTGATTACAGGAAGCCCCACAATCTCTACCATCCATTTCTGAGCCACGACAGTAGACAAGTGACCAAAAGGAAGGAGGGCGGGGTGAAAAAAGCAGACACCAAACCAGTGATCATGTCAACTGCTGAGCACGGCATGTTGGCTCCTGACTGCCTTCCAAAGCCAAATATCTATAGTATTCATTGGTCAGCCACAATTCTTTCCCACTTCCACTTGTTGTGAAAACTTGGAAACCGATTGCAAAGTCTGTCCAAATAAGCAGCTGGTAAACTGATTTCAAAAGAAAAAAAAATGGATTCAGGATGGTGAGAGCATCTGTGGCAGGCATTTTAAAAATTGCATGATTGTTGCACAAAGGACATTCGCTAAAGAATTTTTCCCACAAAGACATTAACGTCAAGAACAAACAACATAAGACTCCCAAAGGCTGAAAGTCTTACATTACTAAATGGTGCTGGCTGAAAAATGACTGGCCACAAGTGGCCCAGGCTGTACCAGAGGGGACCGTCCCCACCCCCCGGAGTGGCAGCCAAAGGCATCTCTGGAAGCAGGGCTCTCTGCTTGCTTTGCATGAGAACCCAGTATATAAACTGAATTATTATCATCATTATCAAAACAATTATTCTAATTCTAATAACCCCAATCTAAAAACGTCACCTATTTTTATACTCAAAATCTTTGTTCTATGCTGGATTTTAGATCTTATTATTTCAAGATCGCCACTGTACCCTCTCTTGGCTCTGAAGGTCTTTCATCGAACTATGTATGACCAAAACCACAGTAAAACTCAAATATCAGCAACCTAAATTCTAATCCTTCCCAATCAAAATTTTCAGATTTTCTTTCAAGGAAAAGTTTTAATGCGCCTAATAAATTTTGGCTTGTTTCCTAAATTGATGTCTGGAGGTTCGAGCAATGAGCAAGTATTATTTTTTTCATTCAACAAAATAATAATAGTTTGCATCCCATTTTTAAAATAGATAAAATTGGGGACGCCAGGGTGGCTCAGTTGGTTAAGCGTTTGCCTTCAGCTCAGGTCATGATCCCAGGGTCCTGGGATGGAGTCCCGCATCGGGCTCCCTGCTCCGCAGGAAGCCTGCTTCTCCCTCTGCCTCTGCCTCTCTCTCTCTCATGAATAAATAAAGAAAATCTTTAAAAAAATAAAATAATAAAATAAAATAGATATAAATTGATGAACATAGGACAGAAATGGATTACAAGAACAGAGATGTCAAGCTATTTGCCCGCATTGATGGGATTACAGTGATTTTTAATGTTCTTTTTCTTGTTTGTTGTTGTCTGTGCTCCCTGTAATGAGCGTGCTTTGCTTTTGGAAGAAGAAAAGAGAATAAGAGAACTTTCATTTAGGAAATAAAGGAATTTGGAATTGTTTCTGCAGCAGAGAGACCTGGCATCCACTCTCCCTCAAGTGCACAGACTTTCTCTAAAGGTCCGTTTCCCTCTGGGGGCATCTCAGGTAAGCAGTGACACCCTGCAGAAATATGGGGGGGGGGTCCCAACCCTGCATGTAACCGTGACACAGAAAGCCTCAATTCCAGTTTATACCTCTTGTACCACCCTAAGGGTTCTGGCAAACTGAAGTGTTAAAACATGAATTCAGATTTCATTCAGTCTGAGATTTGCAATGAATCCTTGAGATATGTCCTTTCAAGATTTTAATGCCTTTTTTCTCTGCAAATTTCCACTGTTTATTTGTGCAAGAAAATAGTTTAAATGGGATTTTAAATAGGGATGAAAAAATTAAGATTATGTCAAAGTCTCATCTGCCAGGGCTAACACTTCACTCATATACACACATATATGTAATTTTTTAAAGTAATCTCTATGCCCAACGTGGGGCTTGAACTCACAACCCTGAGATCAAGAGTCGCCTGCTCTACTGACTGAGCCAGCCAGGCACCCCCACTCATATTTTGGAATCTGTAAATATGTTAGGCTATATTAGCTCCTATAATCTAACACAGGTCTACTCTGAACCACGGCTTGTCACCATAACTTCAATTTGGCCAGTGGTTGAGAACACACTTGTGAGAGGCACTCACCCTAGGGTTCTAAATCCGGCTTTACCTTAACTGCTACGTGACCTTGGGAAGGAGGCAGAATAGCCCTGCATCTCCGTTTTGTACAGGAAAAATGAAGATTCTAAATATCCACCTCACAAAGGCTTAGTGCGGATTTCATCAGAGGGATTCCTAAGAGAGTGCCTGGCACAGTGTAGGCTCTAAAAAGTTGCCGATGTTATTATTCCCTGCTGGTAGTAGGGATGTCTTATATTTGCGTAGTGACTCATACTCTTCAAGGCACTTGCAGATCTTTTACCTCATTTGATCTTCAGGCAACTCTCTCAGTACAAAAAGTAGGAATTACTGCCCCCACTTTTCTCGTCGTTGGTCTTTTTTTATAAACAGCTGAGGAAACTGAGGCCCAAGGTTACAGAGCTCAGAAAGCAGATCCAGGCTCTTTTTGATCAGTAGCACAAGTCCACAACTAAACCTCCAAAGGCTTCAGGTGCCATGCTTGAATATAATCAAATTAAGTCTCTCTTAAAATACTCCATCACTGGGGTGCCTGTGTGTGTGGCTCGGTGGGTTAAGCATCTGACTCTTGATTTCAGCTCAGGTCATGATCTCCGGGTGGTGAGATAGAGCCCCCACTGGCTCCCATTCAGTAGGGTGTTTACTTGAGATTCTCTCCCTCTCCCCATCCATCCCCCTCTGCCCCTTCCCCCTCTAAAATAAATCTTTTTTAAAAAAATAAAATAAAATACTCTGCTATTTATAACTTAATCAAATCAAACTGGTATTTCCACATCACTCCAAATTATTTAGGTTTTGCTTAGGAAAAATAGGAACTAAGGTTATTTAAAGCTTACTGTATATCTCAGGCACTGGACTAAGTGCTTCACAACCAATGCCATACTTAAACCCCATAACAAGCCTACGAGGTAGGCACTGACAGTGTCCACTTTACAAATGGGGAAACTAAGGTATGACTAAGTCCAGGACTGAGATGCAGGCCGACTGTCTCCAACTCTCAGCTCTTAGGACTCTGACATTATCCAAACCTCATTTGTCTAACTAAGACACATTAAGGTTAGTAGCGTTCCCTTTTACATTTGAGGAAACCAAGGTTCCAAGATGTGACGGGATGTGTCTAAAGTTACCCGACCCTCTTCTGGCTCAGCAAGGACACAACCCAGCACCCCCTGCCTCCAAATCTCATTCCCTTCCGAAAGTCTCAAATTCCTCTGCATATATTTTAACGGTGAGATGATAGAAGTCCTGTCGTCCTTGAAAAGCAACAATCCACTTAAAGGCCTCCGTGTCAACACTGAGAGTTGACAGCGTGACCCGCGCGCAGGGCGGTGGAAATGGAGCGGTCTCTCCGGAGCCGGGCTGTGGGCGGTACCGTCGCCAAGTCGGAAGTGGGAGGTGAAATTGTTTGCAGAGCGGCCCCTTGGAGAGGTGCCAGCACTACGTTCCCTATCCCACCCCCAACCTCCTCCCTCCAGGTCCCTGATGGGGTGGAACCCGACATTCAGCTGAGCGTCAGGACGAGGGCGAGGGTGAGGGTCCCGGCACCGATCAAACGCCAAGCCCTTGACGCCTTCCTCCGCCGCCGGGACCCGCCGAGTGCAGCGGATCCGACGAGCGCAGTTTCGAAAAACAACGGCTTGCCGGGATCCCAGTTCAGTCCTAGAGGAGGGACCTGGCAGCCCAGACCCACGCCTCTCTTAACCCGGCACGCCACGCGCCGTGCCTCGGTTTCCCTCGCCTCGAAAAGGGTACACTTGAACCCAAGATGGGAACAGAGGCACACCTCCAGACCTACACGATTTCCAGGAGGCAGAGCGCGCCCTCCCTTCCTGGATTCCTCCCACCAGCCACCCCGGCCCCGGCCCCGCCGGGCTGCGGTGACAGCGCCCCTACCTGCTCGGTGGCCCCCGCCGCCCCCGGCCGGGACGCCTTGAGGTCCCCCGCCCAGCATGCGCCCCACCGGCTCCTCCAGCTCTTCGGCGGTGGGCAGGCTCCGTGCGCCCCGAGGCCCGCGGAGGGGGGAAGCGACAGTGAGCTGGACGGGAAGTGGGGAGGGGGGCGACGAGGAAGGGGGAGGCTCCTTCCTTCTCCGCGAGGCGGCCGGTTTCCTTTCCAGCCTCGGCCCCTTACACACTCAGAGGCGCGCGCGCGCGCACACACACACACACACACACACACACGCCCGCGCGCGGTTGGGGACGGCAGCGCACAGCCTGTCTCGGGGAGAAAGTTTGCCGTTCGCGCTCTCGCTCATTTCTGAGCGCACCCGAGAGGGGAAGTGCTGTGGGGGGAACGCTTGTACAGGGAAGGAGACTGGCAGCCCTTTGGGGTGGGGTCTGCGAGGGCACCTCCCAGACGCGTGATTAGGGAAGTGACCTGAGGGTTGATGGAAGAGATGGGGGGGGGGAGCAGGTGGGGAGAAAGTGGGAAGAGGGCAGGCCACACCAGGAAAGAGATACGCAGAGAGTTGCTCAAAAATGAAATGGGAATCCAACTTTCTGAATCTTCTGGCAGAAGTGGACTGGCCTCAGAGCCCCTCCCCCGCGTTGGGCAGCCAGCCCAGGAAGCAGGCTGTGGTCCTTGTGGAGCTCTTAGGCGCCCTGACTTAACTCCTTCACCCCTTCTGTTTGGTTCACTCAAAGAGGCTACTGGAGCACCCCCACCCACCCACCCACTTTAGAACCTGCCAGAAATGGGTCTTGTCCTTTAAGGAGCTCACCGCCAGCTGGGAACATAAACATGTGCATAAAACTAAGTAACAATATACCTACCAAGAACCAGAGGCTTGGCGTAAAAAAAAAGTTGCAGAATTTGGGGGGTAAAAGAGTATTTAAAGAAGTGTCAAGAAGCCTTTCTGGAGGAAAGGGAAGGATCTGGCTAGAAATAGAGGGCCTAGGTGCCTCAAAAGATAAGACCCTTATGGGGGCAAACACATAGATGTGCTTGCAAGTCAACGTGTTTGGGGACAGAATGAATATGAGCATGGATATTAAGGATGTGGGAAAACAGTGAAAGGAACATAAAGTTGGATGAGGCTGAATTTAATGATACAGACCACTAAATGGAGATCTAGATTCAGTGATTTAGTTTGAGAGATTAGAAAGGGTCCTCACAGTTTGTTTGGTTAGTGGACTGAAACATGGACCAAGAGGTGACCTACACTAAATGCTAGAGGTGGCAAGGCCAGACTGGTGTTGGTACACTGTAAAGAAACTCTCCAAAGGCTTAGGGAAATCGGAATATTGGAGGGAAATTATCATGTAAGGCCTGCTCACCCACTCTGGAAGGGTCCTGAGGACACACCTTTCACCATGACTCTGGTAAGTAGCTTTGTGACCCAGCATCCTTGGTCACTCTTCTCTGTGGGTCAGAAATTACAGTGGGAACTGCAACCACTGAACTGGGACCCTTCGATGCAATGGGGATGACTGGATCCCAGGGTGGCAGGGGCCAATGGTGGTAATGAATATCCAAAGGTAAGGGGGGGGGGGGTGTGGTTGATGATGGTGTTCCTAGAAGTCAAATAGATGGGAAGTCTACTAAATTCTTACTTGATCTGTATAAGCATAAAAGTTCTAGGTCAAGTGAACAAAAGCTTAACTTGCTTTCAGGTTAAAACAGGAGAGAGCCAGGCCTTCAATCAATTCCCAGACTTGAGTCAGTTTACAGATGCAGAACTCCTCGAATGAAGGAAAAAAAGACCTGGAACACTGGTACTCTTTCCCCTAGCCTTCCCCAGAGGGACATGAGGCCTTTTACCAGGATGAACCTGCACTGGGGAAAAGGAAGTCATCCAACCTTGCAGAAGTGACTGGACACTGGCTCTGAACCAACACTAATTCCGGGGAGCCCAAACCATTGCTGGGTTCCACCAATCACAGTAGGGGTTTATGGAGGTCAGGTGACGAGAGTTTTAGATACCCCTCTCACAGCGGGTGTCCGCTCCCATCCTGTGGTCATTTCTCCAGTTCCAGAATGCATAATCAGAACAGACATACTCAGCAACGGGCAGAGTCCCCACATTGGTTCCCTGGCCTGTTCAGGGAAGGGTCTTATGGTAGGAAAGGCCAAGTGGAAGTCACGACAACTGTCTCTATCTAGGCAAAGAGTCAACCAAAGCAATACTACATTGCAAGAGGGGCTGATGAAATTAGTGCCACCCTCAAGGACCGGAAGGAGGCAAGGTGGCAATTCCCACCACACCCCCATTCAACTTGCCTATATGGCCTGAGCAGAGCACAGATGGATCTCAGAAAATGACCATGGATTCTCATCAGCTTAACCAGGTGGCGATTCCAATTGCAGCTGCTCTACCAGATGTAGTTTCATTGTTTGAGCAAATTAACACATCTCCTAGCACCTGGTATATGCAGCTATTGATCTGGCAAATGTTTTTTCTCCATACCTGTTAGTAAAGACCACCAAAAGCAGCTTGCTTTCAGCTGGCAAGATCGGCAATACACCTTATTGTTCTCCCTCGTGGTATACCAGCTCTCCAGCCCTACATCAGACTGTAGTCAAGCAGGGACCTTATCACCTTTCCCTTCCACAAGACTTCATGCTGGTCCCGTGTGTTGATGACATGATGCTGACTGGACCTAGTGAGTGGGAAGTAACAACTCTAGCCTTGTTGGTGAGACATTTGCATGTCAGACAGTGAAAACTAAATCTGCCAAAAGTGTAGGGGCCTTCTATCTCAGTGGGTTTTCTAGAGGTCCACCAGTGTGGGGCATGCCTTCTAAGGGGAAGGGTAAGTTGTATTTGGCCCTTCCTACAACAGCAGCAGCAACAACAAAAAGACACAACACCTAATGGTCCTCTTTGGGTTTTGGAAGCAACATATTCCTCAACTGAGTGCACTCCTCAAGCCCATTTGCCAAGTTGCAGCTTTGAATGGAGCTCAGAACACAAGAAGGCTCTACAGCAGGTCCAGCCTGCCATGCACGCTGCTCTGGCTCTGTTCAATGATGAATCCAGCAGATTCAATGATGCTTGAAGTGTCGGTGGTGACAGAGAAGCTGATGAAGGCTTTGTCAGGCCTCTATAGGTGAATAACATCACAGACCTTTAAGATTTTGGGGGAAAGCCCTGCCATCCCCCTGGATAACTAGTCTCATTTTGAGAAACAGCCTCTGACTCACTCCTGGGCCTTTGTAGAGAATTAGCCTTTAACTGTGGGCCACCATGTTACCATGCAACCTGAGCTACCCATCATGAACTAGGTGTGGTCTGACCTACAATCTATAAATTTGGGCATGCACGGTGCACTCCATCATCAAATGGAAGTAGTGTATATGATACTGGGCTCAAGCCAACACTGAAGGCACAAGTAAGTTACATGAGGAAGTGGCCCAAATACCCAAGGTCCCCACTCCTGCCACATTACCTTCTCTCTCCTAGCCTCTATCTGTGGCCTTATGCCGAGTTCCCTGTAATCAGCTGACTGAGGAAGAGAAAATTCAGGCCTGGTCTACAGATGGTCCTGCACTATATTCAGACACTACCTAAAAGTAGACAGCTGCAACACTACAGCTCCTTTCTGGAACATCCCTGAAGACAGCGATAAAGGAAAATCATTCCGATGGGCAGAACTTTGAGCAATGAACCTTGTTATTCAGTTCACTTGAAAGGAGAAATGGCCAGAGGTACAAATGTATGCCAATTCATGGACTGTGGCCAATGGTTTGACTGGCTGGCCAGAGATTTGAAAGAAACATGACTGGAAAATTGGTGACAAGGAGATCTAAGGAAGAGGTATGTGGATAGACTTCTCTGAGTGGGCAAAAAAACGAAGATATTTGTGTTGCATGTGAATGTTCATCAAAAGGTGACCTCAGCAGAGGAGGATTTCAATCATCAAGTAGGTAGGATGACCCATTCTGTGGATGCCAGTCAGCCTCTTTCCCAGACACACTTAACATTGCCCAATGGGTTCATGAACAAAGTGCCCACGGTGGCAGGGGATGGAAGTTATGTGTGGACCCAGCAACATAGACTTCCAAGCTCAGTATGGTCAGTGCTGAATGTCCAACCTGCCAGAACAAATGATAGGACACCATTAGCCACGGTGATCAGCCAGTTTGCTACTTGGTGGCAGATTGATTACATTGGACCTCTTCCATCATGGAAGGGGCAGCATTTTGTTCTTACTGGAATAGAGACTTGACACTGAATACAGATTTCCCTTTCCTGCTTCTGCCAAAACTACTATCAGAATTCCTTATCCATACCACATTACTTCTGATCAAGGTACTCACGTCACAGCAAATCAAGTATAGCAATGGACCCAGGCTCACAAAATTCACCAGTCTTACCATTTTTCTTATCATCCTGAAGTAGCTGGCTTGATAGAACAATGGAATGGCCTTCTGAAGACAGTTAAGGTGCCAGCTCAGTAGCAATACCTTGCAGGGCTGGGACAAGGTTCTGCAGGATGCCGTCTGTATATGCTCTGAATCAGAGTCAATAAACGGTACTGTTTCTCCCATAGCCAGGATTCATAGGTCCAGGAATCAAAAGATAGATATGGGAGTGGGACCTCTCATCAGCCCTTACTGATCCACTAGCAAAGATTTTGCTTCCTGTTCCCACAACAGTAAGCTCTGCTGGCCTAGAGGAATTCCAAAGGGACAAATGCTTCCGCCAGCAGATACAACAATTGCATTTAACTGGAAATTGAGCCTGCCACCTGGCAACTTTGGGCTCCTCATGTCTCTGAACAATAGGCCAAGAAGGGAGTTACGGTGCTGGCTGGGGTGACGGATTCTGACTACCAAGGGGACTGCCCGTCCGCAGTGGATATAAGGCAGAGTGTGTCTGCAATACAGGAGATCCCTAAGGGCATCTCTTAGCACTACCATGCCCTGTGATTGAGGTCAATGCAAAACTATCACCACCCAATTCAGGCAGAGCTACTAATGGCCCAGACTCTCTAAGAATGAAAGTTTTGGTTACCCTACCTGACAAGGAACCATGACCAGCTGAGATGCTTTCTGAGGGCAAAAGGAAGGGGTAGTTTAAGAGAACAGTTACAAATACCACCTATGACCAGTTGCAGAACCAAGGACTATAACTGTCATGAGCATTTCTTCCTTATTTTGTAATGACTATGTTTATTTTTTGTTTGGGAAATAATCATTTCAATCCACATAAGCATAACTCATACCCAGATTTCTTAAGTTCTGCCATAGTTTTGGCCTTCATAACACTTCTAATTTTAGTTTTCTTGGTGAGCTCTGCACTGCCTCAAAAAGTAAACTGTCCTTTAATGGGTTCAATTAGCATAAATAATCTAAGTTTGTGATACCTGTATCTAATGAAGTACAATATATAATCAACACTGTATCATCTAGAATTGTCAAACTGTTTATGAAAGCCTAAAAAAAACCAAAAGAATTAAGCTATTTTATTTAACATGTAATAGATATTTCTCACAATGCAAAGCTTAAATATTTAGTTTTTCTGATACTCTGATGTATTTCCATAAGCCTTTAAAAGTCTACAGTTTTATAGATACAGTTTTCCACCAGGGAAGGCATAAATATTTTTTTCTCTTTACATGCAACTCTTTAAAGATTTTAAGAGGGTGTTGTAATGACTATTTAATATAGATTAAGGAAGGGAAGAGAACAAAGATATTTGACATATTATTTTATATTTTATCTTTGTTTTCTCCCCGTCCTTATCCATTTACCCTATAAAAAAAGATGCATTAATAGTAATCAAATTTACAATATGCCATTTAAGTTATGGTCTGTGAAGAAGAGTGACTATCACCCAAGGACTATGCGTCTTCTTCCAGGGAAAGGATGGTGCATTTTTGGTTGTACTCTTCATGTTAAGTGGAAGTGTTTTTTTTTTTTAATTTTTTTATTGTTATGTAAATCACCATATATTACATCATTAGTTTTTGATGCAGTGTTCCATGATTCATTGTTTGTTCATAACACCCAGTGCTCCATGCAGAACGTGCCCTCCTCAATACCCATCACCAGGCTAACCCATCCCCCTCCCCCCTCCCCTCTAGAACCCTCAGTTTGTTTTTCAGAGTCTATCGTCTCTCATGGTTCGTCTCCCCCTCTGACATACTCCCCTTTTCTTCCTCTCCTGTTATCTTCTTCTTTTTCTTTTAAGTGGAAGTGTTTTATTAGTGTCTTTATTTGGAAATTAATAAAGGCTTAAGGAGGTGTGGATGGGTGTTAAGTTGGTAAGACGTGGATTGTGATGTATGTCTTATGTGTTAATATTGCTAGGCTATGACAGCCAGCCATCTAATCAAATACAAATCTAGGTGTTTCTGTGAAGGTATTTTTGTACATACGATTAGCATCTACAGTCAGCTGACTTTAAGTAAAGAGGATTACCCTCAATAATGGAGGTGTGTCGCATCTAATCAGTTGAAGTCCTCAAGAGTAAAATCGAAGCAGAAAAAAATCTGCCTCGAGATTAAAGCCTCAAACCCTGCCTGAGTTTCCAGCCTTCCAACCTGCCCTACAGATTTCAGACTTGCCAGCCCTGACCATTGCACGAGCCAGTTCCTTAAACTTTGTCTATTTCTCCTATCTATCTATCATCTATCATCGCTTGTCGGTTCCAGGAATAGCCTACTCCTTCCTTTGGGAATCCCTCATTGGCTCCCCCCCTCCCCATCCCTTACGTTAATCTCCCCAGAACTGCATCCTTGGCCTTCTCTTCTTAAGCAGACCTCACACTTGACCTAGCTCATCCACTTCCAAGGGTTCAACTCCCCTGATGCAACTTCAATTGGCATGTCTGACTGCAACCTCTCTCCCAAACTCCAGATTCATATTTCCAGCCTAGACACTCCACTGGTCTCTCAAATTGGTAACTCCAAAAGGATTCTCACTGTCTTCTCCCACACATTCCCTGTGTTGACCATTTTTCTCAGGTAGGTTTACTCTCCCCTTTCTCCCTCCCTGCAAGCTGGAACCCTAAGAGACAATGCCACATAATCCTTCACCTCATCCTTTTGCATTTAGTCACTAAATCCTGTCCATTCAGAGCTGTCTTTTGTGTCCGTGCTTCCTCTCTATACACACTACCCCTGAATCACACTGGGCCCCGCTGTATTTTCAACTGCTACCTGAACATCACTACCTAATTGTCTAAAAAGCCATTCAAATCAGCCAAGTTCAAAGCCATTACCATCAACTTCCCCTCAACGCTATACTTCCAATTGTGTTCCCCATCTTACCTGCTGGTCCTACTATCCACCTGATCAACCCTGCAGCACAGTTTGGAAAGCGTCCTAACATAGGGTTAGGAGCATAGGTCCTGCCCTCAGCTAACTGCAGGCACATCTAAGCTCCACTACTTCCGAGCTGTGAACCTTGGGAAGTCATTGAACCTTTATGTTAAGCACCAATTTGCTCATTTTCATAAAAGAATTAATGATAGTAGATACCACATAAGGTTGTTGTAAAGAGGGTCTGATACAGAGTCTGGGTGGGGCACGGGCCCTGGGCTTTTTAAAGGCCCCCTAGGTGATCTGAAAGTAAAGTCAGGGTTAAGGCCACTGAGTTAGCGGGTAGTATGGATGGGTTTGCGGTAGCTTCAGAAAGACGATTTAGGAAAGAGGCAACGGTCCAGGTAAGAGCATTTGTAATGAGGATAGAGAACAGGGGTTCATGTTCAAGAGATACTTTAGGAAACAAAATGATATAAAACTTGGCAACTGGGTGTTGAAGGTGAGGAAGAGAGAAGTATCTAAGATGACTCTGGTTTTCGCCTTGGCTGACTAGGCTGAGCGGATGGTGATGACTTAAAGCTATGCTTCCCAAACATGTTTGTGCACTATATATACTCGTTAGGGACATTTTTCGGTATTTCCCTAGTCTTTCATCTTTCATCTGACTCACTGTGCTGGACTGTATATTCCCGGTCTATCAAAGACCTGTGGCCGGTACTGTTCTATCGTCAACTTGATTACTCTGGGAATTCTGTTTTGCAGTATCCTCTTCCCTGGATGGTTTCCAGTTACACTTAGCTGAGAGCGTGCTATTTGGGAAGCGGCAGTGAAGGAGTAGCCATTTGGTTTGAAAGGTCATTGTTGGTTAGAGGCAATGGAGATGGATGCAGCAGAGGTGCTGGTGGGCTCCAGTTTGTCCTTTCTCTTCCCTGTGCAATGCCTAGGTATCCTCCCCAACTACTAATTCTGCCAACTAACAGCAACCCCAGGCTCACCACCAGATGGTTCTCTACACACTCACGGAGGCAATATACGTAAAGATGTATCAACCTTCCACAGACTGCTCTATCAGTCCCTGCACCATCCCACCCTAACAGCTGGACATGCGTAGCTTCCAGGGGCCCTGCAAGCTCCAACTCACTCATCCATGCCAGTGCTGGTTGAAGACTTTTCTCAGATTCCCCAGCTCCCCCTTTTTGTTAGACTGCTGCTTCACCAGCAGCAACCACAATTGTGTAAGGTCGAATTTCTACAGTATATTCCTTATTCCACGATATTCACAGAGCTTCTGCTTCTCCAGCTTGAACTTTCACTTACAGGATTCCTGATTCCAAATCTCTGGTCTGGATATTTACAGAAGTCTCCCTTTAGTCATGAGGACAGCTTTCTCATTCCAACACCACGCTGTATTAATTAAGACTTCGAATTGCAACTAACCAAAACCAATATGCTCTAACTTCAGTAATAAGAATTTTCACGAGGATACAGGGGCATTTCACAGAGTCCAAAGACATAATGAAGTTGGTCCTCTAGAAAGACGAGAGTCCACTTCTCGGAAGTCAGCAGGACCCTGGCGGTTTCCCTCCTCAATGCTTCCCCCTACACTCCAGCTTCCCACTGCTCCCAAGTTCACACGTTTCTAAGTCAGCCCCTTGGAAAGCCTGGCCCTCGTGGAACCAATTCTAACCCTCTAGGAATGAGATCTTCATTGATCCAGACTAGGTCAGGAGCCCATCTCTCCGGCCATCAGGTATAGCCAAGGAAGTGGGGCCATATAGGAATAGAGAATAGGCCCCCCCCGAAACCACCTCTGAACACACAGGTGAGGGACAGGCAGGGGACCACTGTGAGCTGGACAGCTAACCCAAATTGTGTCATGGTGAGGACCAGGCACCAAGAATTCTGTGGTTTATGAGCAAACAAACGACACATTTAGTTTCTCTCTGCTTTTAATATAATTTCCATCGTGGTTGTTACCTAGTGGTGTTGGTCATGGAGGTAAGTTGTTTTTGTTTTTGTTTTTTAAGTAGGCTCCATGCCCAATGTGGGGCTTGAACTCATGACCCTGAGATCCAGAGTTGCATGCTTTACCGACTGAGCCACCCAGGCGCCCCTGCTGTGCATGTAAGTTCTGAACACTGAGGTGTGTAAAGGGTATCTACAAGAAGAATAACTGAGAGCAAATAATGAAGGGATAATTGTTCTGTTGACATTTTTTTAATTTAAAATTTTGGAAAGCTTTCTTCATGAATACTACCAAAATCTTCCTCAGAGCAGAAATGGAGAAATATCACAGATGCCAATACAACCTGAGGTTGCAGCCTCGACTCCCTGCGTCATTAACAGAGTTCTGCTATGTTGACATCACGCACATCTACATGTAACCCTGACACAGCTGATGAACATTAAATGCTATGGGTGTAAATTTGCAGCAAGAAGCCAGGGACTCAGGGAGAAAAAAATGTCTAACTCTTTTGCCAGAACAGTGAATTTCAAAAATTGTGTTTAAGGATATGGGAATGTCTTAGGAGTTTATTAGTAATACCTCATGTTTGTTGGGCACTTACTACATGCCAGACCCTGGTATACGCAGTTTCGACTTGTTAAACTTATTTCACCTTTGTGACAACCCAATTATTAAACCCATTTTCAGATGAGATCGCTGAGGGACAGAGAAGTGAGAACTTGCCCAAGATCGTGAACGAAGGAAGTGGCAGAGGAGGGATTTGAATCAGCAACCCAGCTGGAGAGTGCACATTCCTAACCACCGTGATATACTGCCTCTGACTAGATAAAAATGGCATTCTCTAATGCCTGAGCACAAATCGTCACTCTGCCTTCATATAACGAGACTTGTATTTAGGTAATCATTCATTCATTCCGCTGCATTTTCATGCATAATATCCTCTACCCACCCCCCCACACACACACACACACACTTTCCCTTAGGCTCATTCCCAGCAGTCAGTGAGAGGAGAGAGGGTAAGATAGAACATTCCTGCCTTCTGTATAAATAATGTATCTTTTTTATCTCCCCTTCTAAACTGTAAGTTCTTTGAGGGCAAATGTCATGCCTGATTCATCCTTGCATCCTCTGGCTAGAGGACTTACTAGAATGAATGTTCTAAATTGGGATTCTGCTATTTGACAGGCTAGCTGATTTACTGCCCAGGTCTCCTGCAAATCCTCCAAGTATGGCAATGATAGATACACACGAGAATTCCCATCAAGTTACATAGCTAGACTTCAATAGGAAATACTCTCATTGAGAACAATAACAGTGCTTAAACAATTCTGGGAAATTTAATTGTCTAAAGGAGATCTTTTCTTTAAAAAAATAAACTTGAATGAATTGGAGAAAAAAATCTGTCTTAAACTCAGGAAATAACATTAGACAACATTAAGACTCTCATTTGTTAACGCCTGGAAATAGGAAGCTGGTTCAGTTTCAAATACCGTCAGATAATGGCCATGCCAAAGGATGTTATCATAGTTTTAGGCTAAATACATAGTATAAAGAAACTTCCTTTTGCAGTGCATATTGTCTAAAAGCTATAATACTGAGATAATACATGGGAAAGTGTAGGCTCTCTTTCTAGACATGTGATCCTGAGGACCCCCCCCCCAAACTGGTGGCACATCTTTATCTCTCAGGGATTCATCTCTGCATTCAAAATGGGTTTGTAGGGGCACCTGGGTGGCTCAGTCGTTAAGTGTCTGCCTTCGGCTCAGGTCATAATCTCAGGGTCCTGGGTCTAGTCCCGCATCGGGCTTCCTGCTCAGCGGGAGAGTCTGCTTCTCCCTCTCCCTCTGTGCTCTCTCTCTCTCTCAAATAAATAAAATCTTTTTTTAAAAAAATGGGTTTGTATGAGCAAATGGCTAAAGCCATAAAGAGAGTGTGCCTTCATTTTGTTCTGCATTAAGACCTACCACTCAATGTTTTTTACCTGATCTTGTCTTGGTTCACCACATGCAATGTAGGGACAGCTAATACCACTGACAAGAATCTCTCCAGATATTTATTCATAATTATAATTCACTGTGGGAGAGCCAAAGGGTGCTCCTCTCCTTGCCACTCTCTGCTTTGAATAAAAAGATTTTGTTCTCTATTAGAAATGCAGGATCCACAACTTTTTCCAACTTCCACCAAGTGCCACTGTCCCTCTCACAGACTCTCATTATTCTTCAGTTTAACCCCTGGGCCATATCCCTATCACTTCCACGAAATAGGTACCACCCCCCTCCCATCCCTCTTTCCATCTGACAGATAACTTTGTGGCTCTCACAGTTCTCATTCAAAATGGACAACATTAATCACCATAATAATACACAGGCAACCTCACTGTCATCAACAAGCTCAGCGACCTCAGAGGCTTCTCCTCTGATTTTCAATCTTGCCTCTCAGTGATGAAGAGAACTTTGGCCAACCTGCTTCATTGCATTACTGCTCTAATTCTCTCACAGTTGATTTTATGATTTGCATACATTCCTGGCTTTCTTTGGGAGAAAGGTGACCCTCTCAGCTGATGCCCACTGCAACCATGAGGAGGTTGTAAATACCCCAGTTCAACAAAACCACATTCATACAGAACACAGCTTGCAAGTTTCAGGAAGCCATGCAGGCAGGTCCAACACAGACCACTTACGTGGACAACCGTCCAAAGTCATGAGACAGTTTCATTACTAAAGGTAAGCTACCCACAAGATGTTTTCCCAGTTGGCTCTTTCTTTCCATGTGTTTGTTTCATGGTGAGTAAAGCAAACATGTTCTTCCATCTTCTCTGGCAAACACTGTTAATGGTCAGGTCTCTATAAAGATGTTTCTGGAAAAGAAAGTTCACACCATTCAGCCAACTTGAAATCTGAATCCAAATATCCATTGAGAATTATTTTTCCAATTAGATGCATGTGTTTGGAGGGTAAACTTTTTTATTTCCTAGTTTCTTCTTTGAAAACAAGAGGGAAACCAGATGAGTGGTTTTTAGATTATCAGAGTCCCCAGGTGGTTGATTTTTTAAATAAAAGAGTCAGGGATGCCTGGGTGGCTCAGTCAGTTAAACATCTCTCTCTCTCTCTCTCTCTCTCTCTCTCTCTCTGACAAATAAATAATCTTTAAAAAAAAATAGGAGAGGGCGCCTGGGTGGCTCAGTTGGTTAAGCAACTGCCTTCAGCTCAGGTCATGAACCTGGAGTCCCGGGATCGAGTCCCACATCAGGCTCCCTGCTCTGCGGGGAGTCTGCTTCTCCCTCTGACCCTCTTCCCTCTCGTGCTCTCTATCTCTCATTCTCTCTCTCTCTCAAATAAATAATAAAATAAAATCTTAAAAAAAATAGGAGAGTCAGATATAGATTATTACTAATATTTATTTTGCCAAGGAAGTTTATTTAAAAAAAACTCCTACCAATTTCCATTACCAATATTTCATAAAGAAAAGCCTTTGTTTTGTTTTTTTAAGATTTTATTTATTTACTGACAGAGAGAGAGGATGAAAGAAAGCACAAGTAGGGGGAAGGGGCAGAGGGAGAGGGAGAAGCAGACTCCCCACTGAGCAGGGACCTGGTGTGGGACTCAATCCCAGGACCCTGGGATCGTGACCTAAGCCAAAGGCAGTCGCTTAACTGACGAGCCACCCAGGTTCCCCTAAAGAAAAGCCTTTGTAAGCTCAAAAAAATAATAAAGATGTGATATCAGAATAAAGGGCATTATCTAAAATGGAATAATTTTTTACTTTTTGAAAAGTTGCATTACTTTATTTTCTCTCTCTCTCTCTCTCATTTTGCCTTGATCCAGTGAAACTTCCAAGGTAGTCTCCAAGCAGGTTCTCAGGGGCCACCTAACAAGACAGCCTCTGAGCCCAGGAACCTAGAGAGCTTCTTTCTGATGGGTGATGCACAGTTTTACAACAATAAAGCTATAAACATGATCAGTCTTTACGTTATGAAACTCTTGCTTATTTGTCAGGTGCAAACCTGTTCATAAGGTTTTGAACTTCAGAACCGGGCTTTCGGAGCATAACACTGGCAGGCAGTTGGGAATTAGAGCTAAACTACTAGTAGTCATAGATGCCTGGGTGGCTCAGTCAGTTAAGCATCTGCCTTGGGCTCGCATCATGATCCCAGAGTCCTGGCATCGAGTCCAGCATCGGGCTCCCTGCTCATCAGGAAGTCTGCTTCTCCCTCTGCCCCTCCCCACTGCTCATGCACGCACTCTCTCTCTCTCTCTCATAAATAAATTCTTAAAAAAATAAAAAAATAAACTACTAGTAGTTGTAGTGGCATTCACCAAATATTTCTGAGTTGCTGTCTTCCATGTTCACACTGGGAATACCCTTCCCAACTCCTCTGAAGCTGGCTCTGGCCACATGATTGCTCTGGTCAGTGGGGTGTAAGCACAGGGGACATGTGCCACATCTGGGTAGAAGCTTCAGAAGCCAAAGCTTGACTCATGGCTCTTTTCTGTGATACCACTCTGAGATAGTGGAAGTATGTCTTGAGATGGAGCTTCTGACAGCCTTGGTCTCTAAGTGATTCTATTATTAGAATAGTAATAGAATAGATAGATATAATAATATAGATAGATAGATATAAATAGATAGATAGATAAATAAAATAGATAGATATAATAATAATAATAGAATAATAGAATAGAACCCCACCCCCAGATTTCTGTGTAAACCCTCCTTGAACATGTAGCCTGAACTAGAAAAAAAAAAAAAACTTACATTGAATTAAGCTACAGAGATTTGGATGTCACAGGATAGCTTAGCTCAGTCTGACTAGTATACCAAAATGCTCTCGATCCTGAAAGAGCCTTATGACCTGGATGGCAACATGATGTCTCAGATCATGTGTTTTGGAATTGGGAGCTACCTTCAAACTGTCACCAACAATACTCATATTCTGCAACTGTGTGGATATTCACCAAGTTCTAACTAAACTGGTTCTACTAATTAGCAAGGCATTCTTCCAGGAATGAAAGGTAAGTCTTGGCAATAGCAAGAACACACAAGAATGGTCTCATGGACAGCTTTGGGAGGTGGGGGGTTCACAGGGTAGAGCCTCTCATGGAGGACCTCCTTGCTCTGGGTTGGGTTGACCTGAAAAGGTTAAAAGAATCTGGTATCACAATGTTTTATGGTACTTCAAGCAAATCCCCTAAAAAGGGAAGGGAAGGACCTTCTTTCTTTTATCCATCTCACGTCCTTAATTATATATATATATATTTTTTAAGATTTTATTTATCCATTTGACAGAGAGAGAGAGCAGGGAGAGTGTCAAGCAGAGGGAGAGGGAGAAGCAGACTCCCCGCCGAGCAGGGAGCCCGACGCGGGACCCAATCCCGGGACTCCAGGACCATGACCCGAGCTGAAGGCAGCTGCCCAACCAACTGAGCCACCCAGGCGCCCAAATTATAGATGTGATGGCTGGAGCTTAGGAATGGCAAAGGAGAGAAATGAAATTAGTCTGGTTCCCTGACAACTCTGTGGAGTTGACATATCATCCCTGCATTGCCTTCTCTCAGATTTCCTTTATGCAACAGAGGGAAAATGTTATCTTGTTTATGCTATTATTAGTTTGATATTTTCTTATAGATACCATAACTTTTTTAATTATTTGAAATTTACCTTATCTGAAATTTTTTGAAAAATACTACATATTTCATTTTTTAATTTCTGGTTTTAGGATTTTTATTATTTAAAAATAATGTATATAATTTATTTTAAAAGAAATACAAATTGGGGCACCTGGGTGGCTCAGTCGGGTTAAGCGTCTGCCTTCGGCTCAGGTCATGATCCCGGGGACCTAGGATTGAGCCCTGTGTCGGGCTCCTGGGGAGCCTGCTTCTCCCTCTGCCGCTCTCCCTGCTCATTCCCTCTCTCACTCTCTCTCAAATAAATAAATAACATCTTTTAGAAAGTAGGGGCACCTGGGTGGCTCAGTCGGTTAAGCGTCTGTCTTCGGTTCAGGCCAGGATCTCAGGGTCCTGGGATCAAGCCCCGCACTGGGCTCTCTGCTCAGTGGGAAGCCCACTTCTCCCTCTGCTCTTGACCCTGCTCATGCTCTCTCTCTTGCTCTCTCACTCTCAAATAAATAAATAAAATCTTTTAAAAAAATAAAATAATAAAAAAGAAATACGAATTTATTAAGGAGATGTATTCTTTTCATTAATGGGGAAACAACAGAGCTTGGAGCCCATGATGTGGGAAACAGCATGAGGAGCTCCCTGGGTTCCAGACTGTTCTCCTACAGGTGTCTGAGGCTCAGCTCTCTCATGAACAGGGTTGGGTCAGGGTGGCTACAGAACTTTAGCTTTGATCATCCTGGTTGTTACCCAACCCTCTCTTCTCGGTGGGTTGGCATCTCCAAGTCTCCAGTCTGAAAACTCCCAGGAAATGAACCTCATTTCCCTCCCCCAAGGGACGAAAGAGAAAAGGCAACTTCTGCTTCTCTTGCTCTGACTCAAGTTACCCTTTGGGGTTTCTCAAAGACCAACTAGTCATTAAAGTTCAGCTGGCCTTCTAGACATCCAGAGGTTAAACTGAAGTGTGCGCAGCATGCATATGTGGCACATAAGGACACTTAGAGGTCTGAAAATAACTTATGTCAAATTAATAAAACCTTGAGGCAATATTAAGCAACTTTCTGTATTCATACTTTAGGACCTATTTGGCCTTTAGACTCTAAACCCTTCAAGATATAATTTAATTGGCAATCACACCTTCCCAAGGACCACAGAGGTGAGCAGGGATTACCCTGGTGGAAAGGCTGAGAAGAAGGGGCTTTGAGGCCGTGTTACAGAGGGAGAGTCCTGAGAACCTGCGGTGTAGACAATGCCCCCAGGAGGATGAGGGAGATGAGAGACCCAGTGATGATCACATAGGAACAGCTTCCAATGTCACCTAACATTTTCCCTGTTCCTAGGTCACCTTCCCCCAGCCACCTCTGGGGTTTGCTTAGAGACTGATAGCAGACTTTATTACCAGTCTTGTCCACATGGAACTGGTAAACCTACAGCTGCCCACCCTCTATGGAAACAAGTGAATGTCAATTCTACAGCCAAGTAGACATTTTTAAAAACTATCTGTGTAAAAGACGCCTGCCATTCATGCACATGTACAAGAATGGATCTATTGATAAAAAGCATTTGAAGTGCATGGCACACAGTAGCCATTAATCATTGCTAGTTTCTACCTTCCTTTTGCCGAGTTGGCTGTTTGCATTTACCTAGCCTAACTAAGAAATAAGAGAGTCCAGTAGAATTTCACATGAAGCATTATAAAGTGACTACCATCTTATCAGCAACACATTTCAATCCATTCATTCTTCAAAGGAAGTCATCCTTAAAAATCAAAATCATCCATTTTCTTTAAGTGACTTATCAGGAAATGACACCGAACAAGCTAGTGCTACTGGGGGACTGTTGCTAGATTTCACTGCTGTTTTAGAAAGAGGCTTTGCTTCACACCTATAGTATATGCCAGGAGCCACTCAGGGGCCTTTGTACCTACTAAAGCCCTCGCTGAATATAGTGTATGCTCACTGACACTCCAGCGGCTCCCCTGGCCCATGGCCAATGCCAGGAGCTCACCTGACCAGTTTCTTCACCGGGCCCTTGAAATAGCAAAGCAGCAGACCACAATCAAACCACAGACCTTCCCAGGAGACGCTGACTACAGCACTTTACCTCTCAAGAAGATTTTGTCCTAATCCATGCCTTGCTCATAAAAAACTGCCTGAGATCCTTCGCCTCCCCCACCCTCACCCCCCATCTCTCCCTCTCCGTTGCTAGCACTGGGGTGTTTTATTGTACCCTGTTCATTTCCCTTAACCTTCCTACTCTTGTATCAACAGTCCCCTTAAAGAGTTTCCTTCAATAAAAAAAAAAAAAACTGCCTGAGAATATCCTCTGATTTGCTAGAGACTGTGGTTCCAGAAGCAATGCCCGAGCACACCAGGAGTGTGTATTGATATCCATATAGATATTAAATCCATGGTTTCATCTCTGGTTACTGTTACTATCAAATAGCCCCCATGTATATAATTAGCACCTTCGGGATACACAGCCCAATACTAGTCACTGTGGCCGGACATGAAAAGTAATAGGCTGCCAAGGGGTGGGGGAGGGGAAATAGGGATGAATAGGGGAAGCTTGGGGAATTTTAGGGCAGTGAAAGTACTCTGTATGACACAGTAATGACAGATACATGTCATTATGCATTTGGCAAACCCCACAGAATATACAGCACAAAGAGTGAACCCTCATGGGACTCTGAAGTCTATGGACTTCAGTTAATAATAGTGTATCAATACTGGCTCACGAATTATAACAAATGTACGTACAGCACCAATACAAGACATTAATAATAGGGAACCTGTTCAGAGAGGGGGAGGGAAGAGTATATGGAAACTCTGTATTTTCTATTCAATTTTTCTGCAAACCTAAAACTCCAAAAGATGAAGTCCGTCAATTTAAAAAATGTTAACAGACTGCTTGAACAGCCAAGCAAAACAATTGCCCAGAGGTAAGCAGGTATGTAGTGACAAGTTTCAGGCACTAAGTGGAACACTGTTTCCACTTCTTGTGATTCTTTGTAATTCTTTGCATCTTAAATTCTAGGACTATGAGCTTACAGCAGGGAGGACCAACTAAGAATAAAATTGGCCCAAGAGTTGTCAGACACTGCACATATGTAAATAAAGTTAATTTTGTATGTCATTTTTTAATCCTAACTTGGGGGAAATGGAGAGGAGAAACTGAGAGCCATGAGAGAGAGGCAAGGAGGCAGACACATCCACCAGTTTGAGAAAAGCCCGCAACACTAGCGACCACTTGGCAGCGGTGGCAAATGGAGTGAGCAGAGACTGAATATCTGCATCCCATGGGTGCCTCTGACAGCAAAAAAAAAAACATGCGAGGGTGTAGACTGTCTCATGGGGCCACACAGCAAAGAGAACCATCCTGTAGGACACGTGTCCAAGATCCTCAGGTTCACGGCCTGGGTCTGGTATGTGTTATTAGCTGAGAAACCGAGCTGCGTCCTTGAGCATAAGCCAGATGCCTTGACAGATGGCAAGAACCTGCTCCTCCCCGGCACCCAGTCATCTGAACAGAGTAGCAGAAGGAGCCGGGCTCCTTGTGCCCAGCTGGTAATCTTCTTATGTCTTGGGGCTTAAGGAGTGATAGCCCTTTGCAACTGTTCTTTCCAAGCAAAGCTTAAAGCTGGACAGTTTGGTTTAGACCTGTTTATAGCAAAAAAGACAAGGATCCACTGACAATAAGGGACTAAGGAGTGATCTGAAATGATATAATGGACAGTTGACATTTGTATACATCCCTGGCGTTTCAAAGCATTTTCTCATACTTTAGCTCTTTTAATTATTACAATCATATGAGAAAGCAGGAAGGAATCATTCCAATTGTATTTAAAAAAAGAAAAAGAAACTGCCAAGCAGAAAGCTGTCCACCACTGGGGTTAGGAAATGGTGGTACATTCAGGAGTCCTGGATTGTCCAAAACACTTTCTTTAGCCAGGTGAGATCCAGGTTCTGCCTGCAGGGGTCTTAGCTCTTTGAGGAATACACAGGGCAGCCAAAAAACAAAACAAAACAAAAACTGAGTTAGAAGATCACGGAGGCAGAAAAGCACTGGCCTCAGATGGCTGGGAAGTCTTCCTAAAAGAGGGGACTGTTTTAGTTCCCTAAAAGGGGAGGGGAGAAATGGGGAGGGAGGGCTTGCCAGGCACAAGGAAGAGTGAGAGCAAAGATGGGCAGCTTGCTTGCCAAAGAGAGCCACCCACCTAGAGCTGAGAGCTCATGCAGGTGAGGATTTGGAGTCAGTAACTTTGGAAACGGAGCTTGAGGCCACATGATGAAGAGCCTTGAATGCCAAGCCAGGGACTTTTTTTCCCTTCAGCAAGGCTCCAATAAAGATTTTAGAGCAGAGAGTGATCTGCACAAAGCAGATTTTGGGGAGAAAGATGAACTTAAGGTTCAAAAGAAGCAGCAGAGAGGGGAGCATGAGTAGGAGATAGAAGGGCTGAAGTCACAGAGATGGTGGAGATTGAAAGGAAAGGACCAAGAATTCAGACGGATGAAGAAATAATGGCACTATGACATGAAGTTGCAGATGGATGGGAACATGGCTGGAAACCCCTAGAAGTGAAGAGAGATGAAGGAGAAAGGGTAAGGGAGAGGTATCTGCATTGGTATGATAACTGAGCATTAGGAGCGAAGAGAAGGTAGAATGGGAACAGACGCTGAAATGGGTTCTACCTCTTTTAAGAAGTGGGATCAGGAAGCAGAGCAAGAAAAAAGGTGTAAGAAGAGGGGCGCCTTGGTGGCTCAGTCGGTTAAGCGTCCAACTCTTGGTTTCGGCTCAGGTCAGGATCTCAGGGTTGTGAGATCGAGCCCCGCATCAGGCTTCATGCTCAGCGGGGATTCTGCTTGAGATTCTATCTCTCTCCCTCTGCCCTTCCCCCAACTCACGCACGCACACGAGGTCTCTCTCTCTCTCTCAAATGAAATAAATTTTAAAAATCTTTAAAAAACAAAAAGGTGTAAGATGGGAAGAGAAGCAGAATGGAGTGAAGGGGTCACTTCCAGGAAGCCTTCCCAAACAGGCCCCTAGCTCCAAAGGTGCCAGTTCCTCTCCTAACACGGACCTGCCCCCACACACCCCTAAGCTGGACACGGGTCCCCAGGTGCAGAGTCAGAACTGGGAGACCCTCTGAGCCTACTGGGGACACTGATCAGACCTGTGACAATCCAGAGCAAGGTCATGAAAATCAGAAAAAGAGAGATTCAGAAAGCAGGACTCGAGCAATGGGGGAAAACCACAGGAACATTAAGGAGTGTGAAGGCCGAAGAGAAGGACTGGAGGGAGCTACTTTGCGGGGAGCTGCAGGGGCAGGACCAAAATTGGAAGGAGCTCAGGAAGGGGTGGATGGCACAGAATCCAAAGCTCAGCACACAGCCTCCTCTTCCAAGAAATTTGCAGAGAATGAAAGGAAAGTTTAGGGGGGAAATCTTCAATGGGATGTGGGAAAAAGAGAAGGTTCTTTCAGAATAAGGAGAACACGCTCATAACCAGGCAGAGAGGAAAGAGAGAAAACAGTGATTGAAGAGAGGAAGAAGGAAGACCATGGGAAAGACAGAGGTGAGGCACAAGGAGAGGGGAGGTAGGGGGGGACGGAGGGGGGAGGAGGAATGACCAGCGCGCCCTGGAGCCCAGCAAAGCTGTGCAGGCTGGGAGCTGTGCCACCCACTGCTGGGCTCCTCCCTCACGGGGTGGGGACAGGAGTGCAGGAGGGGGAGATGACATGAGTCACCCGGCTGTCCTTTCTCAGGAATACCACAGGGGTAGCCCAGTTAACTGCAATCGTCTGGACGGGCACACTGACAGGATATTACTCTTACAATTAGATAGCTGGAGAGCAACAGGTACAGGGGGCACATAAAAAGAGTAAGAAAAGCCGACAGAAGTGAAGAACTTACCTATAATTTATTGCCATTATGGTAAGGTCTTTACTGTGACCATTTTATTCAGTCCTTACAACACTGCTGTATGTTTTACAAACGGGGAAACTGAGGGTATAAATAAATATCATGTCTATGCACAGGACATGGGCAATGGACCTGAGCACCGTGGGACTCCAGAACCATGATCCCACCTGCTGAGTTTGGGATGGTTTACTGCCTCACAGGTGAGCTGGAGTGACAAGGGAGATTGGAACCAGACAGGTCAGTCTGGAAGGATTCCTTGAAAGTGGTGAGTTTAGTACATGCAGTGTTTTGGTTCAAAAGGAGAAGGGCAGATTTCAGGGAAGAGGCTATGGGAGGATGTCTCATTAAGGGGGAGTTAGTGTGCAATGGTGTTGAGGCTGAGGGAGACTCAGTATGAATATACAAGATCCTAACCGGTTGAATGGCACTTTGGTACAGTATAAAAAAACCTCTTGATTCTGTTACAGGTACCTCCCAGTATAAGAATATCTGACATTCTGGGGCATCTGGGTGGCTCAGTTGGATAAGCATCTGTCTTTGGCTGGGGTCATGATCCCAGGGTCCTGGAATCGAGCCCCACATCAGACTCCCTGCTCAGCGGAGAGCCTGCTTCTACCCCTCCCTCTGCTGTTCCCCCTGCTTATGCTCTGTATCTCTGTGTCAAATAAATGAATAAAATCTTAAAAAGAAAGAGAGAGAGAAAGAAAGAGAAAGAAAGAAAGAAAGAAAAAGAAAGAAAGAAAGAAAGAAAGAAAGAAAGAAAGAAAGAAAGAAAG
>NW_027397094.1:16143240-16155138 GCF_003265705.2 Callorhinus ursinus
AAAGAAAGAAAGAAAGAAAAGAAAGAAAGAAAGAAAGAAAGAAAGAAAGAAAGAAAGAAAGAAAGAAAGAAAGAAAGAAAGAAAGAAAGAAAGAAAGAAAAAGAAAGAAAGAAAGAAAGAAAGAAAGAAAGAAAGAAAGAAAGAAAGAAAGAAAGAAAGAAAGAAAGAAAGAAAGAAAGAAAGAAAGAAAAAGAGGGCACATTCTGCGCAGAGCACTGGGTGTTATGCACAATGAATCATGGAACACTGCATCAAAAACTAATGGTGTAGGGGGCGGAGCAAGATGGCGGAGGAGTAGGAGACCTGGATTTCGTCTGGTCTCAGGAATTCAGCTGAATAGGGATCAAACCATTCTGAACACCTACGAACTCAACAGGAGATCAAAGAGAAGAATAGTAACAACACTCTGAACAGAAAAGTGACCACTTTCTGGAAGGTAGGATGTGAGGAGAAGTGAATCCGAGGCGATATTCGGGAGGATAGACGGCGGGGGAGGGGGCCTCCGTCGGCCGCTTCTGGCAAGTGCTAGAGCCACGGAGCACAAAATCGGAACTTTTAGAAGTCGGCTCCGTGGAGGGACGTCGCTGCAGTGGCTAAGCAGGGGGTGGAATCCTCTCGGGACAGTGTGGTCTCAGGACCCTCGGGGTCACAGAAAGACCGGGGGTGCCTGAGTGCGGCAGAGCTCCCAGGTATCGGAGCGGGGAAGCCGGCTGCAGAGACGGAGCCGAGGTGCGGGCTCTCAGCTCGGGGTTGCCATAAACTGTGATCCGCAGCCCAGTCGGGCCACCGCTCCTCCAGCAGGGACCCAACAAGCGGCAAATCCGGGGAGACTCCCCTTCCTCCCCCAGGAGGAGCGGCGCGGGAGCGCACCGCAGGGATCTGCTGGGTTTGGAGACTCCACACGGGGTCGGGTGCCAGAGATAGAAACGCTCGGTCACAGGCCGGGTGAGCACGGAGTGCGGCCGGAGACCGGGGACACGAGAGTGACTGCTTTTCTCTGGGGGCGCACTGAGGAGCGGGGCCCCGAGTTCTCAGCTCCTCCGGGTGGAGATTGGGAGGCCACCATTTTCGCCCTGGTCCTCCAAAGCTGTACCAAGAGCTTGCAGGGAACAAAAGCTCCTGAGAGCAAACCCGAGCAGCTTCCTTAGCCCGGACCGACAAGGGTGGGGCAATTCCACCTCCGGCAAAGACATTTGGGAACCACGGCAACAGGCCCCTCCCCCAGAAGATCAGCACGAACAGCCAGCAAACCAAGACCAAGTTTACCGATCAAGGAGAACGGGAGAACTCAAGTGCTAGGGGAATAGTGCACATAGAATTCATGGCTTTTTTTTTACCATGATTCATTAGTTCATCAAAGTTAATTTTTTTTAACTGTTCTTTTTTAATTTTTCTTTTTCCCTTTTTCAAACAACATCTTATCAATCCCTTTTTAAAAAAAACATTTTTTATTTTTCATTTTTAGAGTCATATTTTATCCCTTCATAGTAGTTACCCTTATTTTTGGCATATATATATATAAGTTGTTCTCTCTTTAAAATTTTGAGATACAGTTTCTTCTAACAGATCAAAATATACCCTAAATCACTAGTGTATGGCTTTGTTCTAGTCTCCTGCCTGATCACATTCTCTCCCTTTTTTCTTTTTTTTTTAAATCTTCTTTCTTTCTTCAAACAACTTATCTTATCAATTCCTTTTATAAAATCGTTTATAATTTTCATCTTTACATTCATCTTCCATCCCTTCATTGTATCAACCCTTATTTTGTACATATATGTCTTTCTTCCTTTAAAATTTTAGGAGGCACTTTTTCCTAACAGACCAAAATACGCCCAAAATCTAGTGTGTGGCACTGATCTATGCACTAGCCTGATCATACTGGATCATATTTTGTTTTTTTTGTATTGTTCTGTTTTTGTTTTTATCTTTTTATCTTTTTTTTTTCTCTTTCTTTTTTCTTTCTTTCCCTTTCTTTTCCCCTGGTTTCAGGTCTTTTCTGATTTGCATACAGTATATTTGCTGGGGACATTGTTAACCTGTTAGCATTTTGTTCTCTCATTCATCTATTCTCCTCTGGACAAAATGACAAGACGAAAAAAATCACCTCAGCAAAAACAACAAGAGGTAGTACTATCTGCCAGGGACCTACTCAATACGGACATTAGTACGATGTTGGACCTAGAGTTCCGAATCATGACTTTAAAGATACTAGCTGGGCTTGAAAAAAGCGTGGAAGTTATTAGAGAAACCCTTTCTGGAGAAATAAAAGAACTAAAATCTAACCAAGTCGAAATCAAAAGGCTATTGATGAGGTGCAATCAAAAATGGGGGCACTAACTGCTAGGATAAGTGAGGCAGAAGAGAGAATCAGCGATATAGAAGACCAAATGATGGAAAATAAAGAGGCTGAGAAAAAGAGAAACAACTACAGGATCACGAGGGCAGAATTCAAGAGATAAGTGATACGATAAGACAAAACAACATTAGAATAATTGGGATCCCAAAAGAAGAAGAAAGACAGAGAGGGGCAGAAGGTATATTGGAGCAAATAATAGCAGAGAACTTCCCTAATGTGAGGAAGGAAACAGGCATCAAAATCCAGGAGGCACAGAGAACCCCTCTCAAAATTAATAATAATAGGTCAACACCCCGACATCTAATAGTAAAACTTACGAGTCTCAGAGAAAAAGAGAAAATCCTGAAAGCAGCTCGGGACAAGAGGTCTATAACCTACAATGGTAGAAATATTAGATTGGCAACAGACCTATCCACAGAGACCTGGCAGGCCAGAAAGGACTGGCAAGATATCTTCAGAGCACTAAACGAGAAAAATATGCAGCCAAGAATACTATATCCAGCTAGGCTCTCAATGAAAATTGAAGGAGAGATAAAAAGCTTCCAGGACAAACAAAAACTAAAGGAATTTGCAAACACGAAACCAGCCCTCCAAGAAATCTTGAAAGGGGTCCTCTAAGCAAAGAGAGAGCCTAAAAGCAGCATAGATCAGAAAGGAACAGAGACAATATACAGTCACAGTCACCTTACAGGCAAACAATGGCATTAAATTCATACCTTTCAATAGTTACCCTGAATGTAAATGGGCTCAATGCCCCAATCAAAAGACACAGGCTATCAGATTGGATTAAAAAACAAGACCCATCAATATGCTGTCTGAAAGAGACTCATTTTAGACCCAAAGACACCCCCAGATTGAAAGTGAGGGGGTGGAAAACCATTTACCATGCTAATGGACACCAAAAGAAAGCTGGGGACGCAATCCTTATATCAGACAAATTAGATTTTAAACCAAAGACTGTAATAAGAGAGGAGGAAAGACACTATATCCTACTTAAAGGGTCTATCCAACAAGAAGATCTAAAAATCGTACATATCTATGCCCCTAACGTGGGAGCAGCCAATTATATAAGGCAATTAATAACAAAAGCGAAGAAACACATTGACAACAATACAACAATAGTGGGGGACTTTAACACCCCCCTGACTGAAATGGACAGATCATCTAAGCAAAAGATCAACAAGGAAATAAAGACTTTAAATGACACACTGGACCAAATACACTTCACAGACATATTCAGAACATTCCATCCCAAAGCAACGGAATACACATTCTTCTCTAGTGCCCATGGAACATTCTCCAGAATAGATGACATCCTAGGTCACAATTCAGGTCTCCACTGGTACCAAAAGATTGGGATTATTCCCTGCATATTTTCAGACCACAATACTTTGAAACTAGAACTCAATCACAAGAGGAAAGTCGGAAAGAACTCAAATACATGGAGGCTAAAGAGCATCCTACTAAAGAATGAATGGGTCAACCAGGAAATTAAAGAAGAATTTTAAAAAATTCATGGAAACCAATGAAAATGAAAACACAACTGTTCAAAATCTTTGGGATACAGCAAAGGCAGTCCTGAGAGGAAAGTATATAGCAATACAAGCCTTTCTCAAGAAACAAGAAAGGTCCCAAATACACAACCTAACCCTACACCTAAAGGAGCTGGAGAAAGAACAGCAAATAAAGCCTAAACCCAGCAGGAGAAGAGAAATCATAAAGATCAGAGCAGAAATCAATGAACTAGAAACCAAAAGAACAGTAGAACAGATCAACGAAACTAGGAGCTGGTTCTTTGAAAGAATTAACAAGATTGATAAACCCCTGGCCAGACTGATGAAAAAGAAAAGAGAAATGACCCAAATCAACAAAATCATGAATGAAAGAGGAGAGATCACAACCAACACCAAAGAAATACAAACAAATATAAGAACATATTATGAGCAACTCTATGCCAGCAAATTAGATAACCTGGAAGAAATGGGTGCATTCCTAGAGATGTATCAACTACTGAAATTGAACCAGGAAGAAATAGAAAACCTGAACAGACCTATAGCCACTAAGGAAATTGAAGCAGTCATCAAAAATCTCCCAACAAACAAAAGTCCAGGGCCAGATGGCTTCCCAGGGGAATTCTATCAGACATTTAAAGAAGAATTAATACCTATTCTCCTGACACTGTTCCAAAAAATAGAAATGGAAGGAAAACTTCCAAACTCATTTTATGAGGCCAGCATTACCTTGATCCCAAAAGCAGACAAAGACCCCATCAAAAAAGAGAATTACAAACCAATATCCTTGATGAACATGGATGCGAAGATTCTCACCAAAATACTAGCCAATAGGATCCAACAGTACATTAAACGGATTATTCGCCACGACCAAGTGGGATTTATCCCTGGGCTGCAAGGATGGTTCAACATCCGCAAATCAATCAACGTGATACAATACATTAGCAAAAGAAAGCACAAGAATCATAGGATCCTCTCAATAGATGCAGAAAAAGCATGACAAAGTACAGCATCCTTTCTGGATCAAAACTCTTCAGAGTATAGGGATAGAGGGTACATACCTCAATATCATAAAAGCCATCTATGAAAAACCTACAGCGAATATCATTCTCAATGGGGAAAAGCTGAGAGCTTTTCCCCTAAGGTCAGGAACGCGGCAGGGATGTCCACTCTCACCACTGCTATTCAACATAGTATTAGAAGTCCTAGCCACAGCAATCAGACAACAAAAAGAAATCAAAGGCATCCAAATCGGCAAGAGGAAGTCAAACTCTCACTCTTTGCAGATGATATGATACTGTATGTGGAAAACCCAAAAGACTCCACCCCAAAACTGCTAGAATTCATACAGGAATTCAGTAAAGTAGCAGGATATAAAATCAATGCACAGAAATCAGTGGCATTCCTATACACCAACCACAAGACAGAACACAGACAAATCAAGGAGTCGATCCCATTTACAATTGTACCCAAAACCATAAGATACTTAGGAGTAAATTTAACCAAAGAGGCAAAGGATCTGTACTCAGAAAACTATAAAATACTCATGAAAGAAATTGAAGAAGACACAAAGAAATGGAAAAACAATCCATGCTCATGGATTGGGAGAACCAACATTGTGAAGATGTCAATGCTACCTAGAGCAATCTACACATTCAATGCAATCCCCATCAAAATACCATCCACTTTTTTCAAAGAAATGGAACAAATAATCCTAAAATTTGTATGGAACCAGAAGAGACCCCGAATAGCCAGAGGAATGTTGAAAAAGAAAAGAAAAGCCGGCGGCATCACAATTCCGGACTTCCAGCTCTATTACAAAGCTGTCATCATCAAGACAGTATGGTACTGGCACAAAAACAGACACATAGATCAATGGAACAGAATCGAGAGCCCAGAAATGGACCCTCAACTCTATGGTCAACTTATCTTTGACAAAGCAGGAAAGAATGTCCAATGGCAAAAAGACAGTCTCTTCAACAAATGTTGTTGGGAATATTGGACAGCCACGTGCAGAAGAATGAAACTAGACCATTTCCTTACACCACACACAAAAATAGACTCCAAATGGTTGAGAGACCCAAACGTGAGACAGGAGTCCATCAAAATCCTAAAGGAGAACAGAGGCAGCAACCTCTTCGACCTCAGCTGCAGCAACTTCTTCCTAGAAACATCGCCAAAGGCAAGGGAAGCAAGGGCAAAAATGAACTCTTGGGATTTCATCAAGATAAAAAGCTTTTGCACAGCAAAAGAAACAGTCCACAAAACCAAAAGACAACCGACAGAATGGGAGGAAATATTTGCAAATGACCTATCAGATAAAGGGCTAGTATCCAAAATCTATAAAGAACTTATCAAACTCAACACCCAAAGAACAAACAATCCAATCAAGAAATGGGCAGAAGACACGAACAGACATTTTTCCAAAGAAGACATCCAAATGGCCAACAGACACATGAAAAGGTGCTCAACATCGCTCGGCATCAGGGAAATCCAAATCAAAACCTCAATGAGATACCACCTCACACCAGTCAGAATGGCTAAAATTAACAAGTCAGGAAACGACAGATGTTGGCGGGGATGTGGAGAAAGGGGAACCCTCCTACACTGTTAGTAGGAATGCAAGCTGGTGCAATCCCTCTGGAAAACAGTATGGAGGTTTCTTAAACAGTTGAAAATAGAGCTACCATACGATCCAGTAATTGCACTACTGGGTATTTACCACAAAGATACAAATGTAGGGACCCGAAGGGGTACGTGCACCCCAATGTTTATAGCAGCAATGTCCACAATAGCCAAACTGTGGAAAGAGCCAAGATGTCCATGGACAGATGAATGGATAAAGAAGATGTGGTATATATACACAATGGAATATTATGCAGCCATCAAAAGGAATGAGATCTTGCCATTTGCAATGACATGGATGGAACTGGAGGGTGTTATGCTGAGTGAAATAAGTCAATCAGAGAAAGACACGTATCATATGACTTCACTGATATGAGGAATTCTTAATCTCAGGAAACAAACTGAGGGTTGCTGGAGTGGTGGGGGGTGGGAGGGATGGGGTGGCTGGGTGATAGACATTGGGGAGGGTATGTGCTATGGTGAGCGCTGTGAATTGTGCAAGACTGTTGAATCACAGATCTGTACCTCTGAAACAAATAATGCAACATATGTTAAGAAAAAGAAAAAGAAGAAGATAGCAGGAGGGGAAGAATGAAGGGGAGGAAGTCAGAAGGGGAGACGAACCATGAGAGACGATGGACTCTGAAAAACAAACTGAGGGTTCTAGAGGGGAGGAGGTAGGGGGATGGGTTAGCCTGGTGATGGGTATTAAAGAGGGCACATTCTGCATGGAGCACTGGGTGTTATGCACAAACAATGAATCATGGAACACTACATCAAAAACTAATGATGTAATATATGGTGATTAACATAACAATAAAAAATTTAAAAAACTAATGATGTAATGTATGGTGATTAACATAACAATAAAAAACTTGAAAGAAGAAAGAAAAAGAAAGAAAAAAGAAAGAGAAAGAAAGAAAGAAAAAGAAAGAAAGAAAGAAAGAAAGAAAGAAAGAAAGAAAAAAGAAAGAAAAAAGAAAGAAAAGAAAAAAAGAAGAAAAGAAGAAAAAAGAAAGGAAGAAAAAGAAAAAGAAAAGAAAAGAAAACCGGACATTCAAAATCCAAACTTAACAAGTAGAGATAATAACTTGCTCAGTGAGCATCTACCATGTGCCAGGCATTGCACCAGGAGCTTTCTAAACATGACCTCAAAACCACACAGTTTTGCAGGGCAGAGACTGTTCGCTATGTTCCCAAATCAGGTGTCATAGGTGAAATGTATCCCCCCAAAATTTGTATGCGGAAGTCCTCAGAGGGCTCTTGAGGGGCTCAATCATTAAGCGTCTGCCTTTGGCTCAGGTTATGATCCCAGGGTCCTGGGACCAAGTCCTGCATCGGGCTCCCTGCTCAGTGGGGAGCCTGCTTCTCCCTCTGCCTGTCACTCCCCCTGCTTGTATTAACTCTCTCTCTCTCTGTGTCAAATAAATAAATAAAATCTTAAAAAAAAAAAAAAAAGATGTCCTCAGAATGTGACTGTATGGAGACAGGACCTTTAGGGAGGTAATTAAGGTAAAATGAGCTCATTAGGGTGGGTCCTAATCCAATATGACTGGTGTCCTTGTAAGAAGAGGACATCCGGACATGGACACACACACACGGAAGATGATGCAAACAGACACAGAAAGAAGGTGGCCCTCAGGAGAAACCAAACCTGCCAACAGCCTGATCTTGGACTTCCGGCCTCCACAAACATGAGGAAATAAACTTCCGGGTGGAAATATGCCAGCCTGTGGTACTTGTTATGGCAGCCCCTGGCAGGCATCCACCCGGGAATCAGGGCTGGGGAGCCTGGTTCTTGTCCAAGATCACCAAGATGAGCGAGAGCTGAAACAAGAGCTCAGCCCATGAGACACCAAAACCTACCCAACAGAAAGCCCCTCTGCTATACTGTAAGGTTTGCTCCAGGCCTCTGAGTATCAGCTAAACTACCTAATTGAAATACAATTCATTTTATAAAAGCAACTTGCCCTTCTGGCAACAGATATTTCAAGCAAAGAAAATTCTACTGATTTTGTTGATGTTCCTTTGTAGATGGTGATGTTTCCGCAATGATGAGTTGTGTGATTTTGAGCCCACATCCATGTTTGCAGATGGACAAACTAACAAAAATGACTGAAAAATGTAAACTAATTTGATTTACTGAAGTGGAGGAAATGAATTGAATTTTTAAGTAATGTTTATTTTTTCCATGTTATTTCAGGTTATCTGAAAAATAATCGTTTTAAATGTTTTCCTTCTTAACCTTCTCTCACATTCATATTTAATACTCCTTTTGCCCTAACTGCCAAAAATTATTCCCCCTCAAAATGTCCCCTATTTAAGAATGAAGGGGGGTAAATCGGAGGGGGAGACGAACCATGAGAGACGATGGACTCTGAAAAACAAACTGAGGGTTCTAGAGGGGAGGGGGGTGGGGGGGATGGGTTAGCCTGGTGATGGGTATTAAGGAGGGCACGTTCTGCGTGGAGCACTGGGTGTTATGCACAAACAATAAATCATGGAACACAAATCAAAAACTAATGAGGTAATGTATGGTGATTAACATAACAATAAAAATTTTTTAAAAGTCCCCTATTTATATGTTTTTTAACTTATTTTAGAGCAGTTTTATTTTTTTTCAAGTCTTTATTTAAATTCTGGTTAGTTAACATACAGTGTAATATTAGTTTCAGGTGTAGAATTTAGTGATTCATCACTTACATATATTACCCGGTGCTCATCACAAGTGCCCTCCTTAATGCCCATCCCCTAGTTCACCCATCCCCACACCCCCTCCCCTCCAGCAGCCCTCAGTTTGTTCTCTATGGTTAAGAGTCAGCTCCTTAGTTTGTCTCTCTCTTTTTCTTTCCCCCTAATCTCATTTGTTTTGTTTCTTAAATTCCACAGAGCAGTTTTAGGTTCATGAAAAATTAAGATACAGGTACAGGGATTCCCATATGCCCCCTGCCCCCACATATACACAGCCTCCCCCATTATCAACATCCCCACCGGAATGTTACATTTCTTTTTTATATATATATAAAAGATTTTATTTATTTATTTGAGAGAGAGAGAACAAGCAGGGGGAGGAGCAGAGGGACAGGGAGAAGCAGACTCCCTGCTGAGCAAGAAGCTCAATAGGAGGCCCCATCCCAGGACGCCAAAATTATGATCTGAGCTGAAGGTAGACACTTAACCCACTGAGCCACCCAGACGCCCCTAGAGTGTTCCATTTCTTACAATGGATGAACCTACACTGGTGCATCATAACCACACAGAGTCCATTCTTGGTGCTGTACACTCCATCACAAATAGAATATGTAACAATGTATATCCATCATTAGAGTATCATACAGAATAGTTTGATTACCTTAAAAATCCTCTGCCTATTCATCACTCCTCCCCCTCCATCCATTTCTTGGCAACCACTGATCTTTTTACTGTCTCCATAGTTTTGCCTTTTCCAGAAGGTCATACAGTAGGAATCATATAGCATGTAACATTTTCAGATTAGTTTCTGTCATTTAGTAACATTCATTGAAGTTTCCTCCATGTCATTTCATGGCTTGATAGCTCATTTTTTTAGCACTGAATAATATTCCACTCTCTGGATGTACCAGTCTGTTAACCTATTCACTTACTGAAGGACATCTCAGCTGCTTCCAAGTTTAGGCAATAATGAGTAAAGCTGCTATAAACATCCATGTCAGTTTTTGTGTGAACACAGTTTTTGCCTCCTTTGTGTAAACACCAAGAAATACAACTGCTGCATCATATGGTAAAAGTATACAAAAGTGGTTTTATAACAAACCACTGAACTATATTCCAAAATGACAGTACTAATTTGCACTCCCTCAAGCAATGATGAGAGTTCTCATAGTTCCCCATCTCTGCCATCATTTGGTGTCATCAGAATTCTGAAATTTGGCTATTCTGATAGATGTTGTAGTGGTATCTTGTTTTAATTTGCATTTCCTTGATCATATATTATGTGAAGCATCTTTTATATGCTTGTTTGCATATGAGTATCTTCTTTGACGAGGTGTCTTTTAAGGTCTTTGGCCCATTTTTAATTGGGTTGTTTGTTTCCTGATTATTGAGTTCTCCTATTTGGATTTTTAATAAGACTTTTTTCAACTTAAAAACTTAAAACGCATATTATAGAAGTATCATACACACATGACAATAAAAATCCAAACAGTATAGAAGGGAGCAAACCAAAATAGACATGTGCCTGCCCCAATTACTCTCTTTGAGCACCTCTCATTTTTGGTGCTTGCAGTTGTTACTTCCCTTTGTGATACGATGGTATTTTGCTCTTACTATGCTTAAAGACAATAGGGATTGAGGGTTACAAATGTCTGCCTGCATGAAAATACTTTTAAAAAAATAAACAAAGGAGAAAAGAGCTTTTCAGAAATGGCCACTAGGTGGCAGAAGTCAACTAAAACATGCAATATGAAGTGATGCTCCAGGTAACTTTTCTCCTTTAGGAAGAAGTTCACCTAAGACAGGATTCTTCCAAGGTCCCCTCATGATAGACCCAACATCCCTCCCCCCAGACTGCCTGTGGCCATTCCAGACTGTGCAGGAGTGGAGATGGACGAATATCTCACCTTCCTTGAAAGCAGGTCGAGGCTATAAAGGCAGTTCTTTCAAAGTGAAAGGACAAGGCAGGCACGCTCTGTCACATTCACTGTATCCAGATGTCTCTGTGCCCCTGTATAAATGATGGCCTTTCCCTCTGCCTCAGATTCCTCATCCCACCCTCTCCAATCCTACCAAGGTAAAGGTGCCACCAGTGAGAGACTAGCTCTTAATGCAGACCCACCTCTGGCCCAGGAAGGAGGAAACTTCTGAACAGCCTCTGGACTAGGAAAGAGTGAATTAGCTCAAGTCAACATTTCTAGAATCTTTTTTGTGTTTTTGGTCTGTGTTCATTGTGCGTAGTAAATGCTCAGTAAAGACCTAGAGTTTTCACTTGATCTCAAAACCACATTCCTAAAACACCGAAGGAGTAAATTTCCATTCATTAGATGTTCCTTTAGTTAACACAAATGCTTAAGCGGCAGAAGAAAAGGCTTTACATATTTGAGAACATTCTCTATACTTTCTTTTTTAATTTTATTATGTTATGTTAGTCACCATACAGTACATCATTAGTTTTTGATGTGGTGATCCACGATCCATTGTTTTCGTATAACACCCAGTGCTCCATGCAGTACGTGCCCTCCTTAACACCCATCACCGGGCTAACCAATCTTCCCTCCCCCCTCCCCAAAACCCTGTTTGTTTCTCAGAGTCCATAGTCTCTCATGGTTCATCTCTCCCTCCGATTCTCCCCCCCTTCATTTTCCCTTCCTTCTCCTAGTGTCCACCATACTATTCCTTATGTTCCACAAATAAGTGAAACCATATGATAAT